>NC_084603.1:4182033-4495783 GCF_033807715.1 Cololabis saira
TTGGAAAATAAAAGACTCTCTGAAACACTTCGACGCAGCATAAACATGTTGCAAAGAACATAGCTGAGTTATGTACAGAAGTTTCTTTTTACCTCACATCATCCAGCACAGACTCGTACTCCTTCTCAGCTTCTGCTTTTGCAGCAGCCTGACTAGCCCCCTGGATGGCTTCGTCTACTTGCTGCAGAACACCCTGCTCGAGGACGTCCTGGTCGTACACAGCCACACCAAGGCCCTGGAGTTCATCAGCTCCAGAACTGGCAGACGCAGCTTGGATGCGCTGTCGGTCGATCTGCAGCAACGCTCCAGACCTCTTGCCAGCTGAAAGTACCAGACATGCCACTGCATTAAGTGACTGTGGGATCTAAGTGAGAGTCATGATAAGAGTCGGCTAAATTCTCTAAAATGGTAGGGAAAAGACCTTCTATGCGGTCTGCATTACCATTAGTAGGAAATCGGAGTACAGAACACTGGAACATAATTTATGAAAGGAAAAAGGTAATTCTGTCTCATAATTTCCAGCAGTTGCATTATAAAAATAAACAAAAACAATGCTCAAATCGTACGCACGATCGAGTAAAATATGGTCGCAGGAGGATGAGTATGAACAGTCAAGTTAAGCAGTGCATGCCAACAACTTTCAACATTTGTGGCTTTTTCTTTACTTTTCTGACTGATCTATAAAATTAACAATTAAATAGTTAAGCATATTATCATAATTTTGTTTTTATAAAGTGTTAAGCAACAACGTATTAGCAGAAGCACTTAATGCACTTCTTGTGGAGTTTTTTTTCTTCGATAACTGTAGTTTCAGAACTGCAGATCATAAAGAAATTAGAGTAAATGTGCTCTCATTACAGTAATCTTTTCCAAAAAATCTTTACAAATTTCAGTGACCATTTTTCCTTGACCTCATTCCCAATAAAAAACTTGACATTTCCACTAAGAGTCCAAGAAAGGTACAGGAGTTTTTTTTTCTTGTCATTCTAAGTTTTGTGGACCTGTTGCCCGGCTCACCATTGTTGCTGTCCTCGGGCCCGGTGTTGCCAGGATAGGCTGCAGCTGCCTCGGAGTCCTGGCCGTTTTCAGGGAAGGAGCAGACTGCTGTGCCCCGGGCGGCAGCTCCGTCCTCCTCGGACCCTCCAGGGGTGAGAGCAGCGCTGGCCGGGCTGGAGAGCGCCGAGGACGCCTCGAGCTCCGGACCTTCGACAGGCATGATGAAGCAGCTCTCACGGGGCCATAGAGATGTCAATCAGCCCCGCAGTCACTCTTACCACCGCCTATAAACAGAGGTGGAAAAAGTACAAAAATATTGTACTTAAGTAAAAGTACAGATTTTCTGCTTGAAAATTACTTAAGTAAAAGTATAAAAGTATCTCAAATTAAAAATAATAAAGTACCATAAGTACATGGTGTAAAATGTACTTAAGTACAAAAGTAGAAAGTACAATGTACAAAATTATTTTCAAAAGGATTGCGAAGAAATGAAGTCCCAACATTGTCATGCTGTCGAAAGTGGATTTATTCCAAGAATTTGCTTACAACTCTAAATAATGGTGATATTATTCTGACCCCTTTAGCGTTTGTCTCCATTACCCTATTTTAATTTCTCCCTTTGCTCATCACTGCTGCTGTACCCCCTTGGCCCCGCTGACAGGTTCACCCCCAGCCTGTAGTATGCAGTGACAACATTAAGCAACCCCAGCTGAAGGAGGATGAAGGAGACTCTTGAACTGATTGAACTTTTAAATGCCAAAACCACCTTAGAAAGGGTGGAATGAAAGAATGGTGCCCATGGACACTCCCTGGGATGATGATGGTGGAATAGGTGGAAAAACACAAAAAAACACTACAATTTTTACATATGGCTGTTGAAGAAAACAACTGGGAACCCATACTGTAACTATAGGAAATAAAGTTTTAAACCAACTCTTTTTAAACCAAATGACAATTTCCACAGAGTGCTATAATGAATTATGAATTATCTTAATCTTTTTTTATCCTTTTAAGCAAAATACAACCATTGTGAGTTTATAGCGCAATAACATTCTACCTGCTTGTTTGCACTTTTTTTTTTAAATGTACTGTATATACTGTTCATACTTTGTAATTATATATACTTTTTACCTTTTACTTTTTTTTTACCCCTCCCCTGCATGTGTGTGTTAAGTTACTGCTGCCAAGAAAAGTGAGTTTCCCCACTGAGGGAGAAAATAAAGGATTATCTTATCTTATCTTAAACAAGATAAAGAAAGTAGTTTTGAGGCGTATACTGATCGTGACATAACAGAAAGACACACCAATGAACAATCACTGTTGACTGAATAGAAGACAAAATAATAATATGAATACAATAATAATAATAATAATAATAATAATAATAATAATAATAATCACGTGTTAGCATGAACACTGAAAAAAGTACTCATAATACACTTGTATCAACCACGTACTGTAATACAACAGCAATACCATAGAAACTGGAGATAAAGTATTAAATGTTTTCAATGAGGTCTATTGTTTACGTGGCTGCGCTAGCCGGCAAAGCTAACACTGAAGACAATATCATTCAAACTGTTCAGGTTTAAAGACCACGGCTTCTACTCAACCAAGAATCATACAACAGACGGAAATATATTAACAAGTCGGGATGAATCTTTGTTTATATTATCGCATACCGAAACGAGACCAAGAGACCGTACTTACAAAATATGCAGTTATACAATATCAGTAGCCACCTGGTTATGTCATGTTGATAGGCTTCCTCATGGCTTCCGGTGCTGAAGCTGCTCCCCCACGCAGGAGCAACAGCGCCCCCTGGAGGCGCGTAGGTGCAAAGCTGCAGCTGCACCACATCTTTTTGACCTCTAAACGGCGCCATATTACCATTAATTAATATGAAAAACTGAAGTCAAACACTATGAACTGTAGTATAGTGCTCCAAAAATTTTTATAAAAAATTATTTAAAAAAAAGTTAAAGTTCTAGGATATGAATCTTACAGTGATTACAGAATTATTGTTTTGGTTTCAACTGACAGTGGAACAGGTGTTCCCTAAACTTGTTTGAGCAATTATATTCATCAACACCCCCTATTCATTTGTGTTATGCATAATCTGCCTTTTAACAAATTAGATAGTTGTGTTCACAAAACATTCCTGTAGACCTGAGGTCTGCTCAAACTGTCAGCTCCTTTAAATCAGAGCTAAAAACATTACTGTTTACTGAAGCGAACTCTTAAATTAAATACTTACCTGCTGTAATCTACTGCCCTTACTTTTTAACAACTTGCACTTTTTATTATTTTACCTATTTTCTTATCATTTTATTTGTTATTTACGGTTTAATGTATCTTGCTGCTTTTAATGTTGATGTAAAGCACTTTGAATTACCTTGTGTTGAATTGAGCTATACAAATAAACTTGCCTTGCCTTGCCTTGCCTTCATTTACACAAAGTACATACAGGAATTGCTTAATGATGCTGTAAGGGCTGTAAGCTACTCTATATTATATGGGAGGGAAAAAAAGGTTAAACTTGCATGTCATAAATACAAATATTGCCAAGTATTTACATCTCAGAGGATGTTTATTTCCACTGCCTTGCAATAATAAATGAAGGACTTAATTAAAGTTGCATTATGTTGCCTAAGCAAAAGAAAGTGATCTTTCCAAATTGCTTTATCTGTGTAAACAAACACATCTATATATAGATGAATATTACTGTCACCATTTGCTCATAAAGCACGTGAAGACTGACACATTTATCTACTAAATGCAATTGACTGTTAAATGCAGAGTTCTTTCATTGTTATATCTCCAGAGATTCTGGGAAGGTTGTTGAATAGAAAACAGTACTTAACCAATGAAAAGTGTCACAGTGAGGCCTTGTGGTTAAATTAACAGAAGACCTGCAGTTTCAAGAGCTCTGATCAGGTAACAAAAAGAGAAAGCTTTTCTTCTGATGGTTTTCTTCTGGTTAGTAGCCGCAGAGGGGAACATAAAGGAGTCCAAGCAGTTAAATAAACTATCACGCTCCTGATAAATCACATCTGATGGGAATTGATAAACAGATTCATTCAAACAATATTGTGACTGTAAGGTTGGGTTGAAGAGAGGAATGTATGTAAACTGTTTTTTATACATTTTGTTACTTGACAACATTCATCTCTGATGAGAAGATGATAACATTGCCTGCACTGTCTGTGTTATCTTCCCATAATAATTTAAGCAGAGTTCAATTAGTTAGAGTAAGCTGACAGATCACACCAAGCTCATAATATTTAATTATGGCAAAGCTGTTCCTCTTAAATTTATGTCTTCATTTGTTATCAACTCTTGCCTCTGTGTATCCAAGGGGTAAATAGATTTATAGGAGGGCAGAGGGGTAGGGTGAAAATCCCAGAGGGTGAGTGGTTTTCTGTTAACACTGCTGCTCCGTGTAGATTTGCATATTGACAGTACAATAATAAGCGCTGCAAGATTTAAAGAGAGAGTGCAGTAGGTTTAGGTTTTGCAATGCTTGGCTGGCTTGATATCAAGTTATGGCTCCAACAACATGCTAAATGTTAATGCATATATTATACATGGAAAGTGAGGCAAATACGTTGTGTAAATGCACTTGCATGACACTGTTCCCCTCAGTCATTCTTGTATGAAGTACCGCTGTAGTTGCTTCCTCCTGCACCATGGTCTTCCTCACTTCAGTATCATTGTTTTAGCATATGGCCTTCATCACTTGCCAGGGACCAAGCAAATGTCTAGAGGAGGAAATAATTCTTAATTTTTTGTGGGATATAGGAGGACATGAGGAGTATTTTATTTCATCCCTATGTCTTCCACTGGTTTTTTTTTTTACCAAATCTCAAATATACATAAGGCGTATGATTTTTCTTGTTGCTTCCTTTGTCAATAACTTTGAACAATCGTGTCTTTGGAGAGTCAAAAATAAATTAATCTTTGGAAACAAGAAAAATATATTTTGATCTGACAGATGTGCTGATGAAATGCAAATCATTGTAGTATCGCTTGCAATGAGGAAAACCTTCTTTATTTAAATGCTCTTTAAGTTTGTAGCTTTTACAACTGTAACAGAGTGACATATAATCATTTAAGGCGCAAATTTTCTTTCTCAAAACCAAAATGTACTATTTCAGCTTTTCCTTTAATTCCTGACATATTTGTCTGATTAGCCATTTTTGTCTCTGTAACTCATTGTTCCTCAATAAATGTTAGGAATCTGTTATGATAGTCCCGCTTTCTTCTCAGGGAGGTCAGATGAACTTTTCTCAATGTGATAATTAAATGGAAAAATACAATTGAAGAGAGCTGACTTTTTTATTTACTCATCTGATTAACCATATAACAGTTATGCATCAGCAATGATTCTGAAAAAAGATAATGAATTTTAAGAACAATGTTACAATACAATTACAATTAGTTACAATTACAATACTGTAAGCTTTTTATTTTTAAATATGTGGTCACAGTAAATAAACCCAACCCAGAGTGTGGCTTTTTTTCCACTTTATTTTGATATTTTCCCACAAAAGCACATTTCTTTTCCATCAGCAAATAATCTGCATCTAAATCACATCTATGTTGATGTATTTGCATCAACATAGACATGATTAAGAAACATGAACAATTTGTATTTATGTCTCTTTGTCTTCTCTCCATTTCATAACCAAATGCAGGGAAAACATTGCTGTAATTGGTTTTTGGCGTCATGGACCTGGTTCCTTATTCAGCCGTGCTCCTCAAGAAGGTGATGATAAACTACCCTGGTCACAACAAAACTGAGAGAAATGAAGGGCCAGATCAAAATGAAGCAAGGTTAGACCGAGATGAGTTAGCTCCAGCAGATCGCAGCAGGAAGAGAAACACAGTTAAAAAGAATCCCAAACAATATATGACATCATACACCATCTTTTTACTTGTCTCTTTCCTGCAGCTGCAATGAAATGTACCTGAACTTTAGCTTCTATCTGTACTGTTGCTGTTGGGTGGTGGCGGTCTGTTTTCCGGTAGTTTCAATGTTTTAACGTTTTTCAGCCTTAAAAAGTAAAACGGAAAGAGGCTGAAATCTTTAAATGAGCAGTTAAGGACAGTCTTTTAAAAAAAGAAAGATAAAACCTCCCACTAGTTCCACTTCTGCATTAACTACCAGATAGCAACTTTCAAGTGGTCTAATAGATGCTATGACTTCAGTCTCAGCTCGTCATCATGTCAGTGAGTATCAGATAGCTTTATTTGGCCTTATTGTAGTTTGAAAATGAATGAAGAGCTGAAGCTTGATATCATACCACAAAAGTTGCGAAACAGCTTCTAAGTTGAAAAGTCACCACAGCCGACATCAGTGAGCCACACTCTTCGTTCATGACAAAAGAATCCTACCAGGACATTTTTGCGGCCTGATGTCCCATTGAAAGAAGACCTTGGTGAGCAGTTCATCTGCTTCATTCAGCATCTGAACCATTACAGAGACAGAGTATACAACATCATTTCCCCTGATTACAGGCAGTTAAGGCCATGGGGAAAAAAATAAAATAAAAATTGCAACTGGTGCACAAAATGATTTGGATAGTACAAACAAGAGAAAAATCACTTGGAAACTTAGTTTCTGGCCTCACAGGTTTCCATCTGAAAGAAGGGTCCTTCATTTTTATTTAGCGGGTCATGGTTGCTCCTTTTCCCAGGTACAACTTTTGCTTTAACCTTGCTTTCATCAGTGGACTTGATGAGGACACTACAGCTAATCTATTTGCTAGGAGTCTCTTCATTATTAATGTCCCTCCTCTCTTTAAACTCTGGCATCTTGTAGCATGTTGCTGGACGTTTCAATGCAGTAAATTATGTTGTGACCACCCTGAATTCTTTTTCCTGGTGACCCTGGAACACCAGCGACCTGCGTTTTAGCATCTTTGAGTTTGTCCTTGTGGCACTTTTACCAAATGAGGAAAGTTCACTTTAACACTGATATTTTAGTGTAATTGAGTAATAATAGCACAGCAGCTTCATAAGTAAGCAGTGTGTTTTGATTAAGTACTCCAAAACACCATAGAGGTCTGCCAGCAATCTTTCAACTAGAATTTCCAACACAACTTGTGACTGACTTGAGCATTCAGTCACGCAGAACACGACGCAGAGAGTGTTATATATATACATAGTGTATAAGAGGAACTTTATTTTGGCTTGAGTGATTGCCTCAGGCCCAAAGTGGGAAGACACGAAGACCATGAAGCTCTTTGAAACCTCAAAATCATTGATAAATTAACGTGAGTAAAGCACCATCATGTCTGCAATATGTACATTCAAGCCACATTGTACTTAACACATGTGTGGCCATGTGTTAAGTACAAGGCTAATGTCTCCCATGTGTCTTTCTGTCTCACTTAATGCATGTCTGATTCTGTAATTACAGGGGTGGGTTGGGTTCTCATCCGGGTGCATCAGATCACTGTACACTGCTGTAGATCCCCAGTTCATCTGGTTGTGATTTTTCAGTAGCATGGGTGCATTTATGAGCCGAAACAACCAAACAAAAGCTCTACAATCCTGTGCTTTGATAAACTGAGGGGTGAACTATTCAAAATCTTGAGTCCAGCGCATCATCTTTATCTTCTAGTGAAAAGTCCTGAAGTGGCATTAAAGTGCACACAAGCAGCATACAGGCTGGTTCTGACATGTGCTCAGTCTGTCCATCTGATCTGGGTCAGCACAAGTCGACAAATTATTGGGTATTAACACACAACTGTTTATTTAGCAGACCTCAAAGACAGCTGGAACAGACCACACCGAGAGGAGTCAGAATGAAGCCTAAATGGAGCTGTGACACATCACATGAAACCAGAAAAACCATATCTGATGTGGTTTGGAGGACTTCAACCAGTGATAGCTGTGGACCACAGCAGTGCAGTCAGGGTTGTTTTAATGGGACTACAGTGGCAGCAGTGCCCCTTCACTGCATTAGTCCAAAACAGAATCTGACAGCCAGGCAACGTTTAAGAACACATTTTTATTTCCAAATGCAGCCTGAATGCTGGGCAACACACGTAGAAATGGCCATACTGATGACTGATCTCAGGCAGATTTGACTTTTCACTGCCTGAATTCAAGGTTTTGGTTAGCAAGTTGTTGAAATATGTATTCATAGTTGTCGAACTGATAAACTGCACCATATCTGTCAAGTCCTGGTCCAGATAGGGAGGTAGATCAAGGGATATGTGGCTAAGCATAAACTTCCATCAACAGGAAACCTTCCAATCAACCAAGTTGTGTTTGTTCTCTACATGGTTTAATCTGAGGTATGGCTGTCTCGTGTATTGGTGCCTCACAAGGAGAGGAAACGTCAGCTCATACCAACATACCGGTACATATTTAACATGTTAGTCAGTAGTGAGTAATTAAATCTGTTTGTGCCTCAAACACTTTCCTGATACTGTGCATGAGTGTGGAAGTATGCTTTGTTTTTTTAGATCTACATCGCTGCACATCTGCAGACCTCTGTCTGTCATTAAACTTGCTGAAAACTTTATCCACACAATAAATTTAAGTAATATGTTTCAAGACTGGAGTTAAATCAATTGTGACAAATTTTATGGACCATGCTTGAACATATTAATATTCATTTACAATGTCATGTATAAAAACGCTTCCAAGACTCCAAATGAAAAGGCATCAGGTCTTTTAAGCCTAATTCAACTTGTTGCAGGGATTTTTCCACAGACTGGGCCAAAATCCTCATATTTTCTCTGTCTACCCTGTGAAACTCAAGGTTTGACGCTATTGTGCCCACACAGGATACTTGTTTGGAGAACATTTGAACAGTATTGTTTACTGTGCATTTGTTCTTTCGTCCAATCAAAAACATGTGTACTGTCATCATAAATGTGTGCTCTGCATACATTTATGATGAGCGACTGGAAGACCTATGCACGGCAGAGACATCACCCACTGGGAAATTCACGAGCAATATAAGAGTTTTTCTGCTAACTCAAGTGGTTGAGCACAACAACAGGAATCAGTGGTGATTATACCCTCCACCAAGTTGTACACTGCTGAAGTAATCACTCTAAGGTTCACAAGGGGACATGATATAATGCAGGGGAGTGAACCTTTTATTATTTAATATTTAGAGTGTCTATGCTTGTTTCTGAGAAAAATGGACAGCGGATCAAAGTTGGTATGAAAAGGGAAAGACCTAGAGAAGCGCTGAGGGAGATTGGATGACAGGGTCGGGTCGAGCTCCAAGTTCAAAGCTTTTTCTTCCTGTCACTGTATTGAGACATAATGTAGATGTTATGGGAACAGGAAACAACTCAACAAGTTCTTGCCAATTCTAGACTTTTATTATGAACTTGAACTATAGAAATGTTTAATGATTTGTCACACAGGTTAGATCAGAAAAAAAAGATTTTATCTGCAAGATCAATCATTTTCGGTTGTCACACAGGAATTTGTTGTTCTGCTGCTGATACATTTTGACAAACCACTGGAAAAACCTTTTCCCCATGCTATGCTTAGGTAGTTTTAATGCATATTTTTTTTATGTTTGGTCACAGTTTCAGTCAATGGTGCTACAAAACAAGAATCTTTGTGTAATCTCAAACTAAAGAAGAACATAAAATCCATACATGAATAAATACAAACACATTATGAAACCCAATCAACAAAACAGTTCTGTGGAAAATGTAAAATGAAACAGAGATATTTTATTACCTTTTGAATATGCTGATTTTAAATTTGATTTCGGCAAATCATTTCAAAAGAGTGAGACAGAGAAACAGAAGACAAAAGAAAAATTATTATTGTTTGATATAAATAAGAACCTGCCACGGTAGCTTTCTGTTAATGACTTCTTGGGTATGGTACATATTATAATTTAAAGAGTCAGAAAATGTCATCAGTGTTATGTTTCTGTTAGTCTTGGTTTGCTTGTGCTTTTGTCTTTCAAGCTTCTGTTCTGTTTTTTGTTAAGTTACTGTTGGTTGTTTTGGTCTGCCTGGCTGCATCTCTCATTGTCTCCCACGATTATTGAGACCTGTGTCTCATTTAGCCACGTCTTCCCTGATTGTCCCACCCGTTTTTCCTCAGCCTCATGTGTAAATATAGCTCTTTGACCATTTTTGAAAGAAACCGCTGTGTACTGGTATGGCGGTCATTGGTCGATCATTGTCTGCTGCTGTAAAACAGATTAGGCTACATCCAGACGCCGGCCATGTGAGTTCAGTTTGTGGGCCTGTTGCATTATGGGATACAGTATGCAAAGTAGAGTGGTAAGTTGGACATTTTCCCAGAAGTAGCACACCATCTGGACATTTTTGGAGTACTGCTGATTGTCCAATTGTTCACATACTGCATGCCACATTTTGACAAAATGAAAATGCATATGTAATATAGGATGCGGTTTTCAAAATGACGTTTGCCTAATCTCCTTGTTGCCCGTTCATTCGTTAAATTTTTAGTTAAGCTTCCTCTATTGCCATTCCCAAGTTTACTGCCTGTTTTCCAGTGCATCCAGAGCTATTGGATTCCTTTTGGTTTTCCTGCTGTGGCAGTGTTTATGAGTTTTGTTGAATAAAGTGCATTCTTTGCTAGTTCTGTCGTCCGCGGTTTCCTAGATTTGGGGTCCTCTCATTACAAACTATCCTTGACAATTCATGGCTCAAGAACATTTGTGAAAATTGTGGTCAATGGACAAAATTTGCCTGAACGCAATGATTTGCAAATCTCATGAACCCATATTTTATCCCCAATGGAATATAAACAACATATCAGATGTTGAAACTGGGACATTTTGCCATTTCATGGAAAATATGTGCTCATTCTGAATTTGAATTAGTTTGAATTGGCAACACATCTCAAGAAAGTTGGAAAGGGGGCATTAAATGGCGTGCAAAAGTAATTTGGTTCAAATCAAAACCAACTGCAGAAGCATTTGACAACTAATTAGGGTAATTGACAACAGGGCAGTAACATGACCGGGTATAAAAGGAGCATTTCAGATGTGGTGGCCAGAGGTTCACCATTCAGTAGAAAACTGCATTAAAACAAATTGTAGAACTATCACAGATAAATGTTCCTCAATGAAAAAGTGCAGACACCGTGTTTTACAGCAACAAACAGTATGATACCATCATGACAAGGTCTCTTTCAGGGAATGCATTGCATATTTCTGCAAGACAGCTAAACTGCATCCATCACAACTGCATCGCTTTGCAGGATAAGAGTCCAGGAGTTGGTCTGAAGTCCAGACCATTCACCAACAGTAAACACTTGGCACATCATGAAATGAAAAGCACATTTAACAAAAGTTCGGGACTGTTGAACGGCTAGATTCTAGCCGCTAGAATCATCAGACAACAATAAGACAAAAGTCTTCTTCTAAAATTGCAACAATCGTTCTCCTCACTTCCAAGATGGTTAGAGACAGTTGTAAAAAGTAGAGAGGATGCTCCATAATAGTAAACATTGCCCCAACCTTTTTTAGATATATTTCTGCCATTAAATTCCAAATAAGTACATATTTCCATTCAATGGCAAAACGTATCAAATAACATTTGATAAGTTGTATATGGTCCTCCATGTGCACTAAAACTATGGGTTTATGACATTTTCAAATGTTTTACACTGCGTCCCAACTTTTTTCCAATGCAATATTTTTTTTTCCTTTTCATTATGTTTTCATTATGTAAAGCATCTTAAATTGCTTTGTTGCTGAAATATGCCATACATAGTATACCTGCCAGGCCTTGACATGCCTAAATACATACAATCCTGAGACATTGCCCTCATTCCTTTTCTGGACAGGCATACCCCTTCACTTCATAAAAATGTTCTTTCTAATGAAATCAGTCTGGTGCCCGACCCTCTCACAGCCATCTCTACTGGTGCAGAATGCACTGAACCAACCACTACAGGGTGTAAGTGGATTTTAAGCCACATTCAAGATCTACAATTTAGAATAAACAAGATATTTGCAGATTTCAGATCAACAAGTTTTTACCTCCAAACCAACCACAGTCATTCACCTACATTCTTACTTCACTGCACTTCATTTTCATCATCCTTCATACGGGTCTGGTTGTTGTTCTGTCTGCGTCACATGCTTTGTTTCTCTGATCGACTGCATGCCTATCCAATGGTGTCCAGAGGCAGTTTCTTCTGTGTCTGTAGGTAATTCTTTGTATCTAATAGTAAAAGTACTAGTATGGCTGGTCAAGCAACGTCTTCCCATGGACTTAAGTTCATTACAAGCTGAAGTGAAGAGAAAATCTCTTCTGTGATCTAAGGAATTAAAACTTGAAGTTATTTTTGTTTATTACAGAATCAACATCCTCGGCAACAAAATAGAGAGGGACCCCACGGGTAGTACAGATAGCATCGATAACTTGCCCATGTTTATCAAATAATTTATGCAGGGCCTGAAGTATCATAAACTGCTATGACAACCTGTTTTTAGGGTGCATATTTTTAAGGCCTTGCATATTATAGCCAAGTACGACTGCACCCAAAACTTGATGTCTGCAGTACAGGCCTGCCACCCCTTTAAAACATTTGATTATTTGTGAAACACAAATGCTGCAAAAGGAACTTCCATTTGACAGGATATTTATATCATGACAAAGAGAAATAGATTTTAATATTCACAACAAATGCTCTCCTCAGTTACCAAGTAACGAGTGTTGTTAAAAGAAAACATACTGCCATATTATTATAAATGGATCCCTTTCTCAGCCGTTTTGTGGAAACAGGGGCATTTACCAAACTAAGTAATGGTTACTTGGCATTTAAGAATATCATATCACATAATCGTTTCAGATAAAAGTGGTATTTTGAATATTTTGTCCAACTGTAAGATGGCCGCAGAATCTGCCCAAAAAATACTCCTCTATAGATACTGTAAGAGACAGAACGATCTAAGTCTCTCAGGAATGTAGCTTCAAGGAAGCCCTTTGTCCAAACTCACTATGTCGGACTGTCTTTCTCCATGATGTTCTACTGATTTACAACCGGCTCATGGCTTGGGGACAATACTAGGCTTCTTGGGGCAGTTTTTCTTACGTCATGGTTCAGAGTGGTTGATTTATTCCAGCATAGGCCAACAGGGTGTGGGGCAAAGACACCACTCTTGGCCGAGACCAGACCTAAACACCCCACCAATTTGCTCTGGGAGTCATAAATAAGTCAAAAGCTTTGTTATCCCCTAACTTTTCCGCCCCTTCCCTTCTGCCACACTTACCCTTTATCCCGACTAACTTGGCCCCTGTCCTCACTCAGCATGATTGGAAACATGCCCCAGGAGTCACAGGATATAGAGTGGTTACTCTCAGGACAAAAACCGAAAAGGCTAATTGCTATTTCTATCCATCCCCTCCAAAATTAAAAGCCTGTAGTTTTTTTGTTGTAGGTGTTAATATGTATAGATTTATTCTGTAATATGTTAAAACTCCCTTTCATAATCTGATTTTAGAACAATCTGGTAAGAAAAGCTCACCAATTAAACAACTGCATTGCATGTACAAGCTTATCCAATCTCTGTAGTGAACCAAATCAAATATACTGATGTCTTCCGAGACCCCCATTTCACTTATACACTCACAAGTGTTTCCAGCTGCGCAAAGATGCCACGTGTGTGGGACCAGTCTAGTAAAACAACTGTTTGCAACAACCTTGAAGAATATATGCAATGCAGCACTAAATCCTTCTTGCAGAACATCAACTCTGAGGTCAGAGGTGACTTATGTGGGGTGCTAATGAGTAATATCTGTCATCGTCTTATAAAGTACTTTTCCCTGCCAGTAAGTTCTGGTTTCTAGACTTTCAACAGAAAATGAAAAAATGTACTGAACATCAGGCACTGATTAAAAATATATCATGTGTCCTATCACTATGTAAAATAAAGGAAAAAAAGTTGGATTCACAAAAAGGTTTACTATGTAAAGGATCTGAGGTTACTGGCCCTAATGTAACCCCTCGCTGCAGGGTTTGAGACAACAGCACACCACTTGCCAGAAGTGAACAGAGCTGACATACAGTAGATTTTTGTATACACGAGAATCATCCAGATAAATTAGAAGTAGAACTGGGAAAGTGAAATTCAGACCCCTGGAATAGATAACGTGCCATGCTTGAGAGCCAAGACCCTATTAGCCGCTGTGCAACCGAATCTGAAACAAGCTCTCAGCCGAGGAGTCAGCAAAGGAGTCGTGTCAGAGAGGAAAAAATAAAGCTTTTGGATACAAGTCAGCAGGGAATGTTTAGTCTGTTTTACAAAAGAAAACAAAATAATCTGCAAATATAGAAATGTTAAATGAATGCCTTTCCTTTCCATTTATTGTGTCTTTGTGCATCCTCTGTTCTCTACCATATCCTCTCAACCACCAGTTCACACTTTACAACCAAAGGATCAAACCATGGAAAATACAATTCCTGGCTGCTGCCAACCATGTCCCTTTCCTCTTCTTACCCACCTCTTTCCTTCCTTCCTGACTCCTGTCACTCAACTCCGCTGGCTTCTTGTAACAAGAGTTGTTAATTGACAAAGTAGCAGATCCCTCTAAAAGTGAATAATTTTCATTCAGCTTAGCTGAGATCATGTTTTATTTTATCTAAGCAAGATAGTTGGTTTGTAGGTTTGGGTGCTTTTTAAGTTTAGTGTGTTGTTGTGTAACCATTTCTGAGGTTTACGCTTACTTCTTTATTTTAGCAGGTTCATAGTGATGCGATTTAAACTTTTATGTCGAGCTCAACACAAAAGAGGCTTATGCAAGTGTTTTTCCGAAGGTGAACTACTCAGCAATAACGCATTTGTGAAAGGGCCACCATGAGAGATCATATCTTGACCGTTCTAGCAGTCTTATAATACGTTCTGGACAATAAAACAATGATATGAGTTGACAAAAGGCCAAACTGTCACTTTAATTGATTAGACTTTATGTTGCAATGAGCCAGATGAAGCCTTTTCCTGTTTCCTAGTAAGAAGAGTCCCAGGGCTGCTTTTTTTTCTCTTTTTTTATTTTAGTATAACAAATCATTTTTATTTGTCCCGTACAGGAATTGACTTTATCTTTTTGTTTTTTTATACATAACTTTGCAAACCTTCTCATATAAGACCTCATGACTCCATTACCCATCCCCATTTGCTTGCTGTCTATATTTGGAAGTCATGCCATTTTATTTTGAGCCTTTATTACAAATTACTGTTTCCTCCATTTTTTTTTCTTTGTCCAGAACAAGTTTTTCCTCACTCTGCAACATCCTGGGGAGACCCTTGATCCTGGTTAATGGGGGTCATATTATATCACCACATGTATGTGATGACCTGGAGCTGGTTCAGAGTGGCTGTACAGGGCAAGTTCTTGAAAGAATGACGCAGCACATGGCAAAAACAGGAAAACTGTGACCATTGCAAGTTTGAAATCTATTTTTCTGTATTATAAGAGTCATTCTTGGGAAAATCTGACCCAATGTATGTTGTGTGCAAACATAGATCTACAGTTATCATTTGACTGCAGCTCCATTACCTTCCTCAGGCACTGAATTGATAACTGTGAAGATTTGGCCATGTTTTCAAAACTGGGCTGCCTTTCCATATGTATTTATTAATATTTAAGAAGTCTTGTCAGTGCAGATGTACCGTCTTAATGTCAGATGTACTGTGATGTACTGTGGTGTGGATCTTTGACTGTATGTATAAACATATAAACACATATACATATGCAGTGTACCTAATGAAGTGGCTGGTGAGTGTATAGTGTAAAAGTGGCTGGGATAATGTAGACTGAAAAACCTTCAGGAGAGTGACAAGAGGAAATGTAACCTATAATTACTGTCAGCAACGTCAGCATAATTTGTTACAAATGAATGGTTTGTTGCTTTTAAATTGCTCCCTTGGCATCACAGGTGGTTGAAAACGAGAGTGCCAACACTTCCACAGGAGGAAACGGGGAGTCACAACAACATTACAGTGAGGAGAGAGTCAGGAACTAAAATAGATTTAGAGAGGATTTTGGCACTGCCCTGAAGTCCTAATTTCAGTCTTAAAAGTTTAGAATTGTGCATGTGTTACTTGTTTGTATAATGGTTGCGATTAAATCTGAAAACCATAACACATAAACCATTTAAAAACCTACTACTAGAGGATAATTTTAAATTATTGTGCATCATTTCTCTTCTATAAATATGAAGTCAAATGTGACAGTCGACAAATCACGGATATTTCTTAAAAATAAAATAAATCTATATAAAAAGTACTTAAAAACAATATTGAGCTCACAGAGAAAAGCAGAGGTGTCACAGACAGAAATGAAGCGCAAAGAGGAAAGGTTGTGCAGGAAAGGTGGGTCGCTCTGTTAAAAAAAAAAAAAGAAAGTCTATGTCCTTCATGTTCTGTTAATTTAACACCATCAAGATCTCCAACAGTGAGCAGGGAATCTGGATGACATTTCCCTTGACATAGGCCAGTTCACACCAGAGCGTTTACACTGCACTGTTTGAAATTAGAAACTAATCAAATGCGTCTTGAGCAACTATGCACAGTAAAAAAAAAAAGGGGAACTATTCCAAAAAGTCTATGCTTGAAGAGAAAATAAAACTCTATTTATTATTATTATCTCTTCTCGTCCTGTTTTAGTCGCATTTCCGCTGCACCAAAATAACTGTGTGAGGTCTCACGCTGATCAGCTCCTAAACTCTTCATCACACAAATGTGTTTGACAGATAATCTGCAGTTAAAAACAGCTGATTTTACCTCACAAGCATTTGTTGTCCCGTTTGCAAAACATTTCCAGCTAAAGTGACCACTTCTCTGACTCTACGCGGATGATTCTTTACTTTCAGACGTAACACATCCGTCCGGCTCCGTTTGCTACTTGTGAACAAAATATTGAAATTGTTTTCAGAGTTTTGGCAAAGTCACGTTCCCATTGCTTCAGAGAGTTGGCAGACAGAGTGCACGACGTCTGAAAAGAGAATTATTGCTGCTCCAACTGTTTGATGTCCAACAATGTCACTTCCAAAAAATGAAAAACACAAAAGAAATCCACTTGGGCTACGTTGTGATGCGATCTGGGTTCATTTAGGTCATTTATAAATATAATCTGGAGGCCCCTGCCGATTGTTTTAGTAGTTTGACTGCAGTCTTTTCAAAAGTTAACCCACTCCACTGTGGGAGTCCCAACTTACATCAGGATATATGCTTATAGGCATACTGTAGCCTTATAATAAAAAACAAAGTTTCTATTCTATAAAAACAGATCATCAGTTTTCTGTTCTTCATTTCCGTGACATGGAATTTTATTTTCACTTTTATTATCAGCCTACAAGGTTGATCCTTACTCTGTTTCTGTCATAGTCAGGTAGTGTTAAAACAGTCTAATTTTAATGTGTTTTTTTTATATATCTCCGTTATTGTGAAAATGATAAAGAAAACTGTAGGAACTGTTGGCTTCCAGTCGCTGTTTCATATCAGTAGAGCCCCAGGTTGTTCGTTTTGGCCTTTCACTTTTGCTGCTGTTAGTGACTAAATATGGTGATGTTCTTCAGCTGGAGGTTTTTAAAAAAATACTCTATGTTACTGTTGTGAGCCTAGAAGTAGACTGACACATAACCCTTTGTACAGATGGTAAACTGTAGGTTTATTTTGTTTAAAATGGATGGAGCCAGCCTAGCCCGTTTCCCACTGATTCCAGCCTTTGTAAAAAGCGAGGCTAAATTACTTCAGCCAGCAGTCTGTATTTAACTGACAGATGGTATCAATCTTCTCATCTGATTCTCATCTAAGCAGACAGCAAATAATATTGTGGACTGCAAATTATTATGACCCTAACATTGCGATTTGTTTTTCTTTTTTAGTCCATCGCAAATAATTCAATTCAATCCTGATTTACTCTTAAATAGTTAAAACTGTCTTAACAACTAGCACTGTACTTTTGTGTGATTGTATGCACAAACTGTTTTAAATGAAACCTTCTGGTTCTCAACTCTGATGATTATATTTTCTAAATATTTGACTAAGATTATATGCACTCCCGACATGTCGTCGTCCAATCAGAGGGCCCCACAGAGACAAGCTATGCTCATGCTCACTCCTACAGTCAATCTAGAGTCTCCAATCGACAGGGAGTGGGGGGGTGAGGGGTGGGGATAATATATTAAATGATATCAGAGACAGCTACATTCCATTAATGCCTCCCGTCTAAGCACAAATCACTTCTAATGAGGCATAAAACACCCAAAGATTCCCGTTAATCTGTGATGAGAAGGAATCTTGACGCTTGTTTTCTTGTGGTTTGTTGTTGACTCAGCTGAGTTCAGTCAAGTGCTGCTGGTAGACAGAACCTCTCATTTGTCCTGCTGTTATCCACCAACAGCCCCTAAAACCTTTTAAGTTCTTCTCTGTTATCCTTTACACTCATTGAAGGCCACACTCTGCATTCCCCTGCTCCTCTGTGTGCCTTCTCCTCCACCTTGTTGTTTCTCCCGCTAGGCTCCCACCTTGCCCCTTCTTTGTACATTTATATGTATCTTTTTGCTCGAGTACATTATTGCCCTCCATGTTTTCAAAGTAACCCCTGAGAGGTTAGAGGTCATTGAGGGTTTGTGGTTCCTCAATGCCAATTACCCCAGAAAGGGTTTGGGGCTCCTGAGAGTAAACAGTGAAACATTGCTTCTAATGTAGGCAGCGTTACAGCCTCGAGGTTTAAGTGGCATGTTTGTATACATTTTTAACAAGCCACCTTCAGCAGACGCTGTGATGTAAGTTTATGATTATGGTTGTTCAGAGGTGTCAAGTAACGAAGTACAAATACTTTGTTACCTTACTTAAGTAGAAATTTTGGTTATCTATACTTCACTGGAGTAATTATTTTTCAGACGACTTTTTACTTTTACTCCTTACATTTTAAAAACAGCCTCGTTACTCTATTTCATTTCGGCCTTTAAATAAAAACTATCCAGTTAAATTGCGCCATCCGGATAGAGTGAATTTGGTTGTGGTTGTTTCAGATGTTCTTGTCCAGTTTTGTTCTTACATCCGTTCCCTCAGATTCCTGCAACTAAACTTGGATGTACATTCCAATAAAGGTTAGGATAAATGATAACATGCCTCTGAAGTATGTTTTTGCACCATTACAATACTTATAAGCAACTAGTCATCATATCTTCTGCTCTCTGAAACACACGTTAATGCTCAATAGTACACATATATGGTTCTTTAATATATTTGCATTTTACTAAGATGCATTAATTTTCAATGGCTTTTGTCTTTAATGGCTTTTTTCCCCCTTACGTTACTTTTACTTTTCGAGGGCCGAAGAACATAACCTCCTATCTGCAAAATTGTCTGACTGGTGTTTTTCACTTTAGATGACATCACAAGGTGGGCTGCACCTAATCAGCCTGTCTGTACGTTATTTCCACCCATATAGGTATCCTTAAAACAAAATAGCATTCTACAACACAGTTTTTTGTGTTTTCCCAAAAAAGTGAAATTTTCAGATAGGAGGTTATGTTCTTCGGCCCTCGTTTTATACTTTAAGTAGTTTTGAAACCAGTACTTTTATACTTTTACTTTTAGTAAAAAACTTGAGTTGATACTTCAACTTCTACAGGAGTATTTTTAAACTCTAGTATCTATACTTCTACCTGAGTAATGAATGTGAATACTTTCAACACCTCTGTGGTTGTTTAATATTATTCTAATAGTGGCTAAGCTCTGCATCACCCAGCAGGTTTTGTGATTGTGCTGTCTTTTTGTTAACAGAAGACTCCAAAACTAGTGCTGTAAAAAAGTAGTACTGAAATACTGTATGTTGACAAACTATAAAAACACCACCATATTGCAAATTGGCTCAAATTTGCAAACTGATCTTCAATGACAATCTCTGATTCCCATGGTTGACCTCCTGTTAGCTCTTGGGTGTTTCCTTGAATGTCTTAATGTCAGAACTGTTTTTATTTGCCATACCTGTATCAGCAAGGGTATTAATAACCATCTGCTGGTAATGTTTTATTGGATTATGATGTTCAGTGGCAAAGGGCAGCTGATGATTCCGTCAGACCTGATCTCTGGTGATAGATAATAGCCTCCGTCGGTAAAAGACAAATAAACGTCCACTCCTGCACCCCCATGGTTACATCTGAAAACAGATCCTCTCTCCCTCCTGGAGTTACAACAACAAACTCAAGATCTGTTTTAACAGATATGCCTCCCCAGAGAGCTCATTCTTCTGGAGCAACCGTGATTCCTGTTCCTGTGCTCCCCATGGTCAAAACTGCAAATGCCACAACACGAGGACCTAGCACAAAACGATACATGTGGACATTTGGTTCTGTAATGGGACTATAATGGGAGACAGCATGTTGCACTTTGAAGTGTGCAGGTCATCTCCCGTGCAGTAATACATATGCCTCAGTGGTCTATCACTGGTAATAATAGCACCTGATTTACATTTGGTTTTGAGACTTTGTACTAATGTGCGAGCGTGTTATTTAATACATGGATTATTTTTATGTGTTTTGGCAACAGGTTTAGGATCCTGAAAACTGACTGGAACGCTCCATGCTGTGAGTCTTTGAGAAAATCAGTTTTGATATGTAGACGAGGGAAACGCAACTCGGCTTGCAACATCAAAGTGTACACCGTCTTTATTTACAGGGGCCAGATACTCAAATGTAGTTGATGATATTAAGGATCTGGGACCTCAGGTGCATTTTATTTCAAATTGAGTGTTCTGCTTATGTGTAGTTCTCAGACTGAAAGTTAAATTGGAACCGAGTCAAATTTCTGACTGTCAGAGTCAAGTGCATAACACTATGGGCTCTATTGTTTGCAGCATATGCTGCTAACAGTTGCTAAAATGATCAGTGAGTGAAACCTATTCATTTTACAGTTTATACTGAAATTATATCAGCTCCAGGGTGGTGCCATTCCTAGCCAAACTCTTTTGATTCTTTTTTTTTTTTTAAACATGTTTCCAATCATCTGCAGATCACGTCAATCCTTGGTGTGCAATATTTCTCAACTACATACCATTTCCAGCTCCACGTTCCAACTTTCAAGGGAAAGGGAACATACCATTGTTATTGTAGGTTTGCCTGGGCTCAGTGGGGCCATAGGGTTTTCTTCCACTCTTGTTTCGGTCAGTGAATAAAGAAGGATTTTTGGGGGTTTTCTTTACCACTTGGTTCTGGTGCCAATGGTAGAAATTCTGCCCTATGCTTTATGACAGGAAATGCTCCAGTGTCATTCTTCTTTGATACAAGGGCTATGTAAGTGCGTCAGTGTGGCCCAAAACAAAAGTGAGAGAAATGTACTGCTGCTATTATGCCTAACCAAGACATTAGATTGGATGGATGTTACCACCAAAAGTAATTCGACCCATCCAAAATGTCACGGTGGCAGAATTTACACCATTGATTCAAAGGACAATACAAGGGATGTTTATCCAGTTAATCAGAATAATGCAGTCTTGGTCCATTACTTTGATTAAAGTCCCTGGCCATGACATTAAACCCATTTGGCCATTTGAAAAACCAATCCACTAGGGCCAGTTTTCTCATAGTCCCAAGCCCAGATAAATGAGGAAGATTATATTAGGAAGAGCAAGCAAAGAGCCAATTAAGTTGTTTTGTGCTTTCTTTTTAGCCAAAGCACTGACTGCCACAACAGAGCTGTCTTTTCTGTAAAATAAAGATGTTCCCTTGCTAAAACCTTTGGTCTGCCAGTTTGATCCTGTCATTAGATGCATATAAAATCATTGCTCTGTGCTGTTAAGTCATTAAAATGTCAGTGATGTATAATAGATTTGAATAG
Source organism: Cololabis saira (assembly GCF_033807715.1). NCBI lineage: Eukaryota > Metazoa > Chordata > Actinopteri > Beloniformes > Belonidae > Cololabis > Cololabis saira. The sequence continues at coordinate 4,203,848 of NC_084603.1, forward strand.
TTTATTAAAACTAAAAAAGTGTATTAAGATTTATGTTAAATAAATCTCTCAAAATGCCAGTTAGAAAAACTTTGTAATGTCGAAGCTTATGAGGAATAGGCTAAACATGCCAGCATGGGAGCACTTGGAAGTCTTGCTAACGTGTAATCAAATCTTTGTGTTCAGTAACAAAGAGACCAACAATAAAAAATAGTTGTAGAAACCAGAACATTGTTTTGACTTAAGGGAAATAATAGGCTTTAGCTAAACTTAAATAGCTTATTTGTGGGCTCGGCCTTAGAGTCTGTGGTTCATGTTGAGAATAACTTTGGTGTAAAATTAATGTAGTTGGCCTACGTTTTTCCCAGCAGATATCAAGAGCTGACAGATTGATGTTGCAGTTTTGCTGCTCTAATTTATATCAGCATCTCATAAACACAAATGACACTTATCTGAAAGTAACCCAACTATTCAAGACTTCTTAAAGCTGAGATGATAGTCTGCATGCATTAATTCTTCTAAATACGTCTTGCCCAACAAAGTGGAAGTAAGATTAATATGTTTTCTACCAAGTAGGTCCAAAAAATATTTAACATTTACCAGCTTTACTATTTTAATCATGTTGTTTGTAAAAATCTAAATGATCAGTACACCATAGCAAGCTGCTAGATCCACTTTAAAGAAGAAATATATTTTAGGTGGACTGTTGGGTTTGGGCAAAGAAAAAATAAATAAAAATAAATTCTAGCACTGGCATGGCAGCACCTGTGTCCAACTGGACTCATAGCAGTGTGACCAGCACTGATGCAGCTGTACCGTCCTATGTGAGTTTGTGCTTGTGTTGTTCTCTCAGATGTAAGTCACTTTGGATAAAAGCGTCTGCTAAATGATAGTAGTAGTAGTAGTAGTATTAGTAGTAGTAGTAGTAGTAGTAGTAGTATTAGTAGTAGTAGTAGTAGTAGTAGTATTAGTAGTAGTAGTAGTAGTAGTAGTAGTAGGTGGTGGAGGTTAAGGACCAGTCACACGGTACAAAATGTGATTTCACACATTTTCATATTTTGCTCGAAAATTAATTGTGTTCATTGAAAGATTAGAATTTGCGTAACCTTTTCTCAATTTTTGCTTTATTACTAATCATTTACATTTGTTTGTTGCCATGTTTTTTAATAAATTAAACCAGTACTGATTGAGAGGTGAGTTGCTCCATTCATAGACCATGAAGAGACTGTAGAGACTTACTAAAGTGATTGACTCAATCGTCACTGCTAGCAAAATTATTAAACATGTTAGCATACAATACTAAGATGATGAACATTAAAAAACACATGTGTTGGGATGTCGATTTTTAGTTTCAAAAATCTCACAGGCTGGATGGAGAAATTTTGGCCTTCTTCATGTAGTTCACATTTTAAAATGATGATTATTGTGTATTTTATCACTTGATCAACAATAATCCTCCCTAAGACGCAGCCAGAGAATGTCAATGCATCGTGGTCAGCTTCGTGGTTCAGTACTATATTGTGCTGAGAGAAAACATTCTTTGATTCTTTGCCTAAAACTACCATGGCTTTCACCATGAGTGTTTTGAGATGTACTAGCAAAACGTATCCATGAGGAGTTTACGTGAAGAACTTGCTGCTCTTGCTTCTGCAGTTTCATTTTCATATGGACATGGTATGTGAGACCACAAGTAATACGTTTGTAATAAATAACAATGAGAGCAATTTTAAGGTCCATTCCCTGAGGTTAGACTGGCAGGATAACATGGGTGTAACCATATGCATTGTCTGGACTTCAGAGTAATTATTAAAAGGGACTGCAATAACTGCTTCACTCTCTGGAGTGAAATTAACAGCAACAAGAATGTGTGAGGCACTTTCACTCTCTCTCTCTCACTCTTTTTCACACACACACACACACACACACACACACACACACACACACACACACACACACACACACACACACACACACACACACACACACACACACACACACACACACACAAAACTTTTTAATGCAAAACAATAAAAAAAATACTATTTGTATCAACCACTTTCCTTCTTTCAGCTATGATATTTATTGACAAGCAAAACTGGAACTACAAAAATGAAAGTTTCTTTGTGCCGTGCATCATGGGGTGTTAAGGCCAATTCATGGATTTTAGTTACGCTTGTCTGCAAGGAGCCAGTGTGACATAAAATTTCCCTATCTGCCCCAATCTGCAAGGGGCCCCTCGGTGGGCCTGCACATGCACCATAAAAGTGTGTAATACTGCAGACTGTACCTTTCACCAAACCCCTGACTACACATGTCATGCATCAATCTGCCAGTCAAAAGGTGGCTGACACACAACCACAAAGATAGCAACATGAAGAAGATGGACAACTGGAATATTTCGTTTTGGAAGAAGATTTGCCATTGTATCCTCTACTCAAAATAGCACATGCACTGTGGAGGAATTAATTCATTTATGTTCAAATTTGAGCTGTACTGGCTGAAGTTGTTTAAGTAGAACCTTATGCACTTATGCTAAGGCTCAGTCTGCTCCCATGCAGACAGACTAACTGTTGCTATAAGTTCTGGATACTTTCCAGTGAGATTCATATCAGAAAGTTTGTCATCAGCTGCTCTGTCGGCAGCTATTTCTTATGTTTGTGCTCACTTATCCATTGACTTGATTCATTAGGTTCATGCAAAGCATACCTTAATCTGTAGACACCAATCTTTTTTGCCATTACTGACATTGTATGTTGAAACGGTCATTTTCTGATTTCCTCCCTGATGACTGGATGCACATAATAAAAACTCAGCGAGGAGATCTTTGCTCAAAAGGACTTGTGTGTTGCGCTAACCATCAGAAGCAAGCGAATAACGAATGTCACAACAGCGCTTTTCACAAATGTGAAATAAATTCCTACAGCTAAGAGAGAACAGAAATATTTGTCCACGACTGTGAAAATGATATGCCCTTCTTGAAAGAAGGAGGGAGCTCTGTTAGCCAGCATGTGGGTAAGTGTGTTTATATCGGAGAAAGAGGCTGTTGTTGTCAACGTGATTGTTTCGGTAAGCACAGCCTTGAAAGGCACTTGGCAGTGAGTTTGTGAAAAATGAATATTGGCTAGCTGATAAAAAACAGAAGAATTACTGATTTAGTTCAACTAAAAATATGCTTTTTTTGGCATTTTCAAAATATGCTAAATCTTGTTAGATCACAACATCATTTGTTAAAAGAATGTTCATGCTATTATGGTTTATTGTAAATGGTTTGATGAGGAGAAGCGCACTTTGTTTCTGCATCATGATAAATGTTGACTTAGGCTTGCAGATTTTTGGAACAAATAGCACATTTACAGACATTGGTTCATTGTTCTCCGCTTAACTTTCAGTACGAAGTTCATCAGCCCAAGTACTGGAGTATTTCTTTTGGAAACTACTGTAACTTAAAGCAGCATGGCCGCTCAATACATTTCATAAACAAATACTTCTTTGTACAGTGTTGCAGAGACAGGGGGTATAAGTTGGATTTAAAGAAAAGTTTTAATTTCATTTTATTTTCCATTTTGCTGATCATTTAATTTGATTCACAGTCAATAGTTAATTGTTGGGCACATTTTTGACATTAGTGCCTTTCGGAAACAAACATTGTTTCTCTTGATTGTCTCAAATTTTTCTATGTAAGTGATGGAGAAAGCCAACCAGCACTATATTGGGCATTCATGCATGGCTGGAAAGTATATCCAATGAGACACATCGCTGAAGCCAAAGCGTCTTCTCACAACAATATGTCATCTCGTCATAACAATTCATATTAGAGTGCCAAGTTTGCAGTACTTGTGTAAACATATTGGTGGTTGGAGGGCACCAGCTGAAGATATCAGCTTTCTACATGTTTAATGTTATTAAACAGCAGGTGATGTACTCCAGGGTTTTCACACTAGTAACAAACATAGTTGTTGTCAACTCGAGAAAGAAGTAATCATTTGCGTCACATCCTGGAATGTCCACCAGGAGTTTCTCACATGAATAGCCACTGGCACGCACACATCTACATAACCTTCTAGAGTTGCAGGTTTCTCATAAAAACATGTTTTGCCATAAAAATGAATGTCAATCTAACACACAAAAATGTGATAAACAGAATGTATCAGTGTGGCGTCTAGGGTGATTGACGAGATGGATAAAGAAGTAGCCAGAGACCAGAATTTCAACTTCAGTATAAATTGTTTCCTTTTGTTCATTTGGCTCAGACCCTTGCATTCAGCTAAGAGTTGCAGTTAATTATTGCAGGTAAAAAGCTACGAGCACTTTTCCAACTATGTCAACTAAGCCTGTACCATAAAAGAAGGCTCAGCTATTAGATGCCACAGACTGCTTCCTTTCTTTCAGTTTGTGTCAGTCCTATTATAATCACTGCATTTGTGGTTTTGCATAGTCTCTGTGCCAGAATACACAGACTGGATGCATGAAAAAATAAATGGAAATGTTTATTTCTAGGGAAACAGCTTCATACTGTATATATAACGTCAGCCCCTACAAAAACTATGAACCGCTGCATCCTGATTTGTGAGCTAAAGGGGAAAAATACTCTTCTGCAGAAAGGGGCGACACCAGATCTGTCTTTGTTTTTGGCTTGTGCTGCCGTGTTGTAATACTTTAACTCCATTTCTTATAGTAACTCTGTTTGGAAACAATTTTTATGAACTGTGTCAACTGGACCAGCGAGAACAACTGGGCTGAACTTCAGCTTATAGACAAATGTACCTCTTAAATATTAATGTTATTAACAGATATGAGTCAAACCTCATTCTTCTTTGTTTTGACCAGCAATCTACACAATCTCCTTTATGCATCACGCAATTTTACCACATTGATGCATAATGGCATTCAGTCTGGTTATTGCAGATACTTTATTTTATATTATTTGTTGTTTTGAAATTAGCTGCAACAGACTGCTGGTGTGTTCATGACATTATCTGTACCTACCCCTCCATAAAGGCTTTGTTGAGTTGGCCAGAAGGATGAAAAACAAAATCAGCTGGCACAATCCTGCGAGGAAATGTCCCCGCTCATTGATGCAATTTCACAGTTTTCCCTCTCTTGTTTGTGTGCTTCCTGTGATTTCCTGAATGCTGAGTTTATGGCACCAGAGGGCAAGGCTGTGAAAGAGAGGTGGTGCCGTTGGCGCTACGATCTGTATGATGTGACGTCATATTTGGTTTGGATGTTGCTTTTTCAGCCAAAGCGGGTGAAGATCGTTTTATTTTGGCTGAACTACGGAAAAGGACTGGCCAAAGACATGAATGTAACTATAAATGCTGTGATAATACCACTTGGCAGAACTGTACTGTGAAAATTGATTTAAACCTAATTGGCTTTCAGTGAACGCTCTTTAATTCTCCTGATTAGATACACATTGTGTGAACTGTAAAACATCATTAAAGGATACCCTCTGCTCACATATGTGAACAATAATGATCATTGTTGTAGCTTATGTTCAAATTACTGATTAGCTGACAGTTAGCAGCTTTTGTGTCATTCGTTTATTGTGTAGGTAGAGATGTTTCAAAAACACTGAACAAACCTTTTAAAGCTGCGGTGGTGCTTAGTATAAACAGCTAAATCTGAAATCTCAAAATAAGCCTTTCCTTCATATCCAGAAATGTGTAAATTTTTTAAGAGAGCAAAATATATGTTTTTGGCAAACATTTGTTGTTCGTATGGTTTCGTTCTTTTAAGTAACCTGATTCAACTGACTCATCTATACTAACAAAGTAATGAATTCAAGACATTTTCAAATATTTGTGGGTTAACAGTTACATCAGTAAACTGTTCAGATGTGTTGCCGACAAAAATTATGTTTGTTCACATTGTATCATTTTTCAACAAAATGAAATTGTAACAGGGAGAACAATGATAGTAGATGATTTGATCGTCTGACTATCTTGTGTGTCTGTATGGAAACCATGCTCAGGCACTGAGTCACTCTGCAACCCAACAGAAAAGTCTTTATACTAATCACCCGCCAAAAAAAAACCCATCTCCGGGATAGATGAAGCAAGTACAGTATATGGGGTTCATTTAAAGATAATAGGATAATTGTTTCTTCTTTTTTTTTTACTGGTTTGTCACATCCTTTATGGTCCTCATTTTCCCTCTCTTTGGGTGTCACATGGGGCCCAGAGCTTCATACTAGCAGACCATTCATGGCGAGATCCGCCAATGATGATGTGGGTGATAATCCTGAAAGGAATGGAGAGGAAGGGAAGCCTAGTGTGTGATATGTGGGTTAAGTTTAAAGCCGGTGGTGTCTCAGGTTCGCCGGGCCCCACAAACTAAGGCCTCCTACTGTCTCCTGAGTGTGTGACTTCTTTGTGTTCATCCATACCTAACACTCAGTGATTACTGTTTTTTATTCTGGGTCTGAAAATAGTAGGAGTCAGAGTTTGGTGCATTGCGGATTTCATTATGTGAAGGGAAGGGCCCACGCTCACTCAGGCAAACATCTGTGTGGAGATGGATGGTGCTGGGACTTATAACCTTGGCAATATAAGCACATGAAAGGTATAGAGACTGCAGGAGGGCCATTTAGACTGCTCATAGGGCCCCTCTATTAGCCCCCCATTCATTCACAAACAGACATACACATGATGCTGTTACACACTGCATGTTGGTCACTTTCAACATTCGCAGCAGTTGTTCACTCCTTGAAGAAGTTAGGCTGAGTAATTTTGTCATAATTATGATTAATGTTCTGCCGGGTCACTGGGAGTGTGAACGCTTTTCACAACACTACGTGTACCCCCCCTTTTCACAATCAACAAGTAATTTACAAATCATTACTCCAGTGGTGGACATGTGCAACAAGTCAGAATACTTGAAACAGCTACAACTCCTCTAATGTTTCCCGTTGGGAGCGTGAGCCTGGTGCACACAGTGCCCCAGGACATTGGCCTGGCCTGGAGCAGGAGGGTAAATAATAAAAGAAGGAAGGAGCAGGAGGTTGGGGGAGAAAGAAGGAACTGTGGTCACAAACTTCCTGGCCTAGACAACAATCTTTCAGATGTCAAAGACTTTCCGTGCAGGAGTCACAGTCAGCATAACGTTAATTTCTGCTCTCCTGGAGAATGGGCAACATCTGCAAGTCTGCTCAGATGAGAAGTGAGGCAGTTCCAGTTAAATTGGATGTCCTATCAAAGAGAAAACTGTAGACAACCCTGTCTGTGTAAATATAGTGTTGTTGACTCATAAAGTTGTTGGAACAAAAGGCAATCATTTATGTGATTATAAGAGTCCTGGCATGTTTTTGTTCTCGTTAAATCAACTTCATATGGTTCAAATAATGCACACAAAGGAACACGGGTTTGTATTATAAACTTTCAATTACAACGCCATATTGTGATTCTGTTCAATTTCTTTGTACTGCATTGTTTCAGAGTCTAAAGCAGAGGACCAAGGACCTTAAAGACCATTTAGAAATCACAAATGACAACACTGAACAGGAAAAAGAAAAAAAACAAATACCAATCCCATATGACATCCAAGTGTTTGGCCCTCAGTAGCTGACCTGCGCTCTGGGCTAATTAGAGAAGAGGGGAAAGAGAAAATTGTCAAGTTGTCCTTTGGGAGATTAAAAGTTCGTAACCGCAAAATGATTCCTTTCTTCCTTATGAAAATGTTTACAAAACACTGCAAAGACAGGAGGATGTTGTCCACAACTGAAGCAACATAACATATTATTTCTGAATGTATTTATATTTAATATGACATAGTAGTAAAATAATAAAAAAAATCAAAACTAAAAAAGAAGAAAAGAGGAAAGAATACAAGATCAGGTAGAGAAATACAGTGCAACCAAACAATTTGGATCTTAAGTGGGAAACAAATTCATCAACGAGATCATACATAGGATCAAGAGATCTCACGGCTCTCACATCTGAATCTTATTAGTTCAAACGGTTCACAAGTTTAAGACCACAGCTGCTCAGTGATGCCCTGACAGTTATCTCCAAGACATTATAGAGGTCTGTTATTTAAAAATCCCATACACTCTGCAAAGTGTATGGGGTAATATCGTCACTTGATACTTCAAGTGGTGAACAAAACTAAGGGTTTTTAAATTGTTGCATCATGTACTAGTCAGAGATAAAGAGTTAAGAGTGAAGTCAATGTCTTGAGGCAGGACTGAGCAGTTCTCATTGATACAAATTTACGCTGAAAGATTCAAAGAAAAATGACCTTGATTAACTTTAGCACTTTTACATTTTCTATCAAAAATGGGTATGAACTGGGAAAACCATAGTTTGTGGAATCTTCTTGATGTGGTTTTATGTGACTTCCATAATCATCTCTCACATACATATGTGTATATACGCATGCACGCACACACACACATGCATTTCATATTTTTATGGTTTATATTCATGATGAACAACCGCTAAGCGGAGTTTCATTGGCTGCACATCTGAGAACCCGTGCAGCTAAAGATGGACACAAAATATGCACCTTAAGTCAAAACAAGCGCAGACAGTCAGCACATTTTGTTTTATGTGTCATCCTTCCACATCACATGGCAAATCTTTACTCAAATGTCAAAGTGTCAGTTTTCTTCCTGACGTTGTGGTTGAACTCCAAACCAAATCCAACAATTTTGAAGGCAACGATGAATATATACTTCATATGTCTTGTCTTGTACATTCCACAATCGCTGAGCAAACCAAGGAAGTTCTGGCTTATACCAAGATGATGAGTGTTTGTCTGGTCTTTTGTTTTTTGGAATTTGGTCAGATCATTTCCCATCTGTGTGTTGTCTTAGGACTTATCTTCAAAGGATATCACAGATCCTAATGTTTTGGATCTTCAGATGTAGTCTAGATAATTGATATCAAAGCAAAGACTGCAAATGTAGATACATTTTCAGATTGTTTCTGTCAGTCCACTAGGCCTCTTTTACTAACGTGTGACACTCTTTACTGCTTTGACTGCAGACCAAAAACAGTAGACGAAAAAACCTTATCCACTGCATATTTCCATGCAAATATGTGTTTATTATAATAGTATTTAAGTGGTCAAACATGGCCTTTATTTAAACAGTTACCCCCCTTTTATTTTTGAATCCTCAGACTTGTAACATTTCACAGCTGATTATATCAGCAGTGTGCTCTTGTTTCTCACGTTTGGTGATGAAGATGTGAAACATGCAGGCTGTGCAGATCTGCAGCTTGTTTACTTAGGCTCGGTGCCAGCTCGCCTCAAGTACCAACATGGCACCGAGGAGGATCAGCGATGTTGACCGGCCAATTAATCATATAAAGAAGTTGTTCTGTTCCACTTCAGTAAACTTGATGTACAGATACATCAGTCCCGTAAAATATCTCATTTGCTTTCCGTAGCTCCCTGTTTGATGACTGCTTTGGTATAGAAACCTATTCATATATTTGCTTTAGCTGTTGTTTCTCAGACACAACGCATTTCATAAGAGTGAGCGAACTTTAATAGCTCTGTGTTGAATTGTGAGGCATTTTTTTGTATTTTACAATCACATTTTTATGAAGCATGTGACTACTTGTGCACATAAAACATAAAATTCATCTTTTACTTCCCCCTTTTTACAAAAGCCCACGCTTCATGGCACCAGTCAAAACACCTGCATTGTTTAACTGGTGGGTGTTGGCATCAGCCCTGACAACACATTAGTCATTAGAAACTGCTGTGCACAACAGCTTTTTAATAAGTTTCTCGCTTGTGACGCAATGTGGTCCACAAAGATCAGTCAGCAGTCATGTAGGCACGTACAGCAATGTAAACATTGCTTCTATCCATTCTCTATACCCACTACCCACAAAGTCGCTTAATGGAGAGATCTGATTCATCGGATTATTTTCCGTTCCTGACTTTTACAGCAGCGCTACTGTCCCACTGGATGTGGCTTAAACTCATTTTTAAAGCTAATCACTTGCAAAATGGGCTGCCAGTCTCATCCATTTATCTCTCCCTGATGTTTCAATCAGCCCACCACTCACATCCCCGCTGCGCTCCGCCTCACATCATGGTCTTTAAAGAAAGTTAAAAGTTCATCCCTCTTAGATCTAATGTTTTCCTAATGGCAGCTTGTTGAGTTAATAGTTAAATAACAGTCAAGATCATTGTCCTTGCCTTTAATTTGCCTTTGTGAGTAAAGCCAAACACATGTTCGTTCATCAAAGTCTTACATTTACCCTCTGACCCGCTAGTACAGTAAGATACCCATAAACAGTTGTGTGTTGGGCCCCCATAAAGCTTGCTTTGCAGTTAGTATAGTCACTTAAATGAGCCTGTGTGTACGTGTGCATAAGTGTGTGATTATGTATGATAAAAAAAACGGCATAACAAGTACAGGAAAGCACACATTAAAACTATGACATTGTAAATGTTTCCGTGTCTTTTTACTCAACAGCTGTATACAAGTTTTACAATAATGCTAGATGGCTCAGTTGTGAGACTACAGTTCCTTCATATAAATGCTTGGATTTAATATATAAATGTGTAGGAGTACAAAAATAAAACATTTGTATTACATCAAATTTACATATGGCATTGAGATATAAATGAATAGATGCATACATGTAGATCTCCCGGATTTAAACAGTTAACTTCAGCTACACATTCAGTGATCACAAAGAGAAAAGACAATGGTAACACAGATATAAAAGTACGACAACAAGCTAAAGTTAATGATCAGAGTTAAGGTGGGATTTTCTGTTAAAACATGATTACATCAGCTATAAAGTGCTTGGCTATCTGCATGACAGTTAGACAGGTAGTCACATCAAAGTAGATCTGTTCATTGTGAGTTTGAGCTGCAGCTGGAAGTGTTACGTTTGTGTGTCTTAACTTCTGACGTTTCCGCACAGCCTCCTTTAAATTCATGCAAGTGAAGCCGATAAAAGAAAGCCGACAGCTGTAATTGATGAGTGTCACGATTTGTTCTTCCCCTCCATTAACTGATTCGATTCTATGCTTCCAGTAAACTCTTAACTTATTGGCTGGTCAATTAAAACTTTTTGGGAACCAGATGTTCTGATTTTTACAATGAGTGAAAAAGCACGCAAGTTACTCCGGGTCATATAATCACAGCCAAGGAAAAGCTTGTTCAAACGATTTTGAGAGCCTATTTACCATCACCATAACATTGTAAACCCCATTTTATTAGGATCCTTTGTTTATCTTCCGTTCAGTGTGCGGGTAGCGGGCACTGGCTGAAATTCCTTGGTGCCAATTAACTTAAACTTAACTCTTATTTAGAAGAAGAAACCACATTTCGTACAATTCAAACACAGGGACAATAAGGAAAAGCTGATTTCATGTTTAAGATCAATATAAATTCCTGACTCAGCAGGTCACACTTTTCTACCTACAAAAAGCAATGCAGTGTTGTGTCTGTTGTGGATATAACCTAGACCAAGTTATATGCTTTTTCCACAATTACAGAAAGGCCAAAGGGATGAGTATATCTCCTAAATTATCACTTTACTCTTAACATTCATTAACAAAAGAAAGTATATACAAAATGGTTTTAAAAATGCAGTCACAGATATAAAGGCAATATTTGCTATAAGTGGATTGGAGTAGTTATTGTGAAGACGGCGGCAGGACAGGTGGACTGATGATCACGGTGAAGAGTTGTAGGTTCATTCCTTGCAGAGGGCTGCAGCGTAGCAGCTGGGATAAGTGCTTTAAAACATACCAGATGATCTCATGTTACATTTCTGCGATGACGGTCCTAATGCTCAGTGATGGCTCAGATGGATCTCTTCAGGCTTTTCAGTTGGTCTGTTTGGATTTTTTCATCCTTGAAAGGAAAAGCAAATTTGATTTATATGAGCAAATTGAACATAAAGATAAAGTCAACACTGTGAAAATCACACACAGAAAAAAACGATCATGAAAATAACTTTAGGAAAGTGCATGTTTGGAGCGAAAAATCAGATGTTAACTGGAAAAGTAAACACTGCATTGAAAATAAATGGCCTGTTTGTTCAAGGATACATCTTGTTTCAGATTGTCAAATAAAAGCAGCTGCATCACATTTACAAGTTTGACATTTAAATCAAGCACTAAATTCAAGCCTATTAAAACCTATTTTAATTTTGCAATTCAAAATTCAGTAAATTGCCTTTTTAATATATAATTTTCCAATCTGAAAATTTGTCAGCGATATACATATGCATCCGCTTAAACTGTATATGTTATCATAAATATTGGAAACAAGGGTGGGCTGTTTATTATTGACATTAGAATAAACCCCCTGTCACACTTAAACATACAGAAAAGTAATCATTGTTTTCCAGACTAGGGATGAGTATAATGCCTGATTTACAACTGTGTACATTTTTACACATTGAAAACAAACAGTGAAACGACTTTTGGCTTCCCCCTCCTTGGACATGTGTTAAATTGAAAGCATATGAGATCTAGATTCACAGTAAATGAGCTCAAGCTAATCTCAACATGAGCTGTTTTGTTATGCAGAGGTTTGTTCACACCTTGATAGTCAAGGGCTCCACAATCATCCTAGAGACAGACCATGTGGTGGATCAGTCACTGGGTGTTGGATGCATATGGCAGAAATAGAGATAACACCAGAGTCGTTATTATAATTTTCCTTTTTGCATTTCTTAGGTCCCACACTCCACTGCAGACTCATAGGCATGCCTTAAAAACTTGTAATAGATGGTAACTTGATCTCTTTCATAAACTTTATGGTACTAACACTTTTTAGAAAAGCGTTTCCTTCCACAAGACAGGAAGGAGACAGTTGATATTGGCAATGACATTTAGCCTCTGAAAAACATTTAAAATTAATGTTGCATTAATGTAAAGGAAAGTGACTAAAAAAACATACTAGCACAAGTGCTCCTTTATACAGCCCTGTAAAGTTAGAACTCTTTTATTAGCTCAGGGTAAAGCCCTCTCTACAAGTAGGAGTACAATGATTGTATATTTTTTCAAACTATGATTGTAGATAAAGTTCCTATATTAGCACTTTAGTAAGATCAGATGAAATGTGGTTATAAAGCTAGCACTTCATCTCACGTCAAAGCCACAGTTTGTGTGTTAAAGTGGAAACGCTTTCTACTCCCACTCGGTCATGTAGCCGCATGTCTCAAGTCTGGGCTCCTGCACAGAATTGGGCAATCGAGAGCTGTCTCTCCAACAACACCCCATTGGTAGATGTTCAAATGCGCATTTGTGCATTTGCATTCATGAGTTCTTTACTTGTAATGTTTACAGAGCGGAAGTGTTTCTCTGGAGTGGAAGTGATGCAAACAAGTAAGCAGTTAAAGCCGCCGACTGCAGGCTCGTGTATTGTCCTGATGATACATACTTGTTCATAGCGTTCTTCAGGTACTGCTGCAGCCACTGGATCTCTGGGTTGATGCACACCACTTTTTTTGTCTTCAGCTTGGCACTGGTGAGGAATAAATAGGAAAAAGATTTCAGTATAAACATCAGCTGAAGATGAAAGAGTGAATTATGCAAAGTCGGTATCACCAGGTATCTAAACACTCCATTATCAAACGGAGTGAAATTAGCACTGTCTTGTTAAGTTTGACACACAAGGAAGAAAATGTTTTTACAGTGGTTTTTAAAAGTGGTTTTAAAAAGTGGTTGGTAACTCTTACAAAAACTCCTAAAGAAATAATCTAATGATAATAGAAACGTTTAATGCCTCATACCCTACCTCATTCATTTTGAGTAAACATTTGAGTGACATGAAGAATGAATACCTTAATATGAAGCTAGAGTCCGCTTTTAAATCCCTTTGGTCACTAATTTAAATGGGTGAAACAAATTTCAAAGCAGGAGATAAAGGTTTTTAGTGACTTAGTGTAAAAACAAAAACGGCATCCAATTTCCCCCTTTTTCAGACTCACTCACAGTCAAATGGCCACTTCCTGTGGACTTGGCCAGTTATAAAAACGTCTTACATTCTCTGTTCGTGCGAGCGAGTGACAGAGGGGCGTGTTTGGATATATGCATGTGCAATTCTTTTCTCTGGCCTGTCACCTCTCGGAGATTGATGGTGAGAAATGTCCAACTTTACAGCGGAAATCGTTTGGAGTTTTCAGGACTGACATAGACAATCTGTTGCTTCTGAACGCAACAATGAAGAAAGAAGAAGACTCACATCACTTGGAAGGGGCAGTTAGGGGTGTGGATGAATCGGAGCTCCCGAATCATACTACGTGGGATGCTGTCGATAGTTGTATGACAGTAGCAACGCTCAACCAGACTGATAGGCTTTGCTGTAGAAGCAAAAAGAGATAAGGTTTGGTTACACAAAGCAACATTTACAGCAAAACTTGTTTCGAGCAGGGAATAAAGGTGGATTAACGTACATATTCCCTCTGGCAATTCAGATATTAAGTGTGCTCTTTTGAAGAGAAATATGATTTCACATTTATTAACAACAAACAAACAGATTTACAAAAAAAAACTCCTTGATAGATCAACAAGTTGAAGCATGAATGAGTGCCTATCCATATCAAAAGAAAAATCAAGAGCCCGCACACCATAGTGCCCGGATTTGTGGCTCATTTTTCACACCCATCCATTATCTATGTACTGATCTACAGGATCATAATCCCTAGGTTTTAACAAACACTGAATGAAAATGTAATGGTGTTTGTTGATTGCTGTTTTGATTCCCATCATAGTAAGGTGATATTTTCTCATAGTTGCAGAACAATGCATTCTGTTATTCTGTGTGGTCCTTGCATCATGATAAGTGCATGCTTTCCATTGCATCATCAGGTAAAGACGTTCAGGTTGATTAATGTGGAATAATAAAGTGGTTGTCGTTTTTGAACAAATACAAGAAGGAGACACGTTTTCATCATGTTTGTTCTTTTCCAAATCAACCGTATGAAACACGGTGGGCCAGTCAAACAGATGGTGAGAAGAGCCTCTACAGATTAAACCTTATGTAAATTATTTTTACACCTGATCTAACGGTATTACCATGCTAATGCCACCAGTTGTGCGACGCCACCTAGACTGGGTTAGACCTCACTCGTGCGTAATTAAAGAAAAACAAAAGAGGCGCTGATTAGGGATCCAGCAGAGAGTTTCCTCTGCAGCGACAGCCACATGTGCAGTCTGTTGGCGCTAGAGAAGGCTGAGGGTTAAACCTGAATTATGGTTCTGCGATAAATGGTTGGTGTAAGGCGGAACCATAAATCAGGCTTTACGTTTAAAAATGCATATCGCAGTAACGTTAGTAGGCATGTGAAATGAAAAAGTGTTTCATTACTGTTAACTTTAGGCCATAATTGTTCTTTCACAGAATTGATCATTTCAATGCAATTTTCAGTTAGAGGACACACTTAATTGCTAAAATCTGCCAGTACATGCCATTATAAAAACGATGATGAAAATGACATAAAATATAAATATTAATTACACAATATTTATTTTTTATTTCACATAGGAAAACGATACGAGTGGGATGGAAAATCTTATGTTTTGACCTTACATCCTCACAACATTTTCTTTTTGTAATAATAGTAGACTACTATTATTTTTATTTTTAGTTTATTATACAAGAGTTGTGAAAGGTAAAGCTCATTTATAACGTGTGGATCAAAACTGAGCTAATCATAAACTAAATGAATGTCTAAACATAACCTGAGCTGCAACAAGGAGAAAACAGAAGATATTCCAAACCTTGAGATGGAGGCGCATACATCATCACCGTGAGCGCAGCCACGACTGTCAGCAGCTTCACATCCATTTTGCTTGAAAAATGTCAAATCTCTTCTTTCCAATGCTGCTCAGAGTAAAGTCCAGAGGAGTTGTGGCTGACTGGACGCTGCTGGAGTTTTAAATTAGGCACCACAGTCAAGCCGCACGCACAGAGAGAGAGGAGTTCCGGTAGTTAACAAAGTAAAAGACGGAATGTGTCTATGATGGGGGTTATTTAAGCACTAACAGATGAAATTCCAAGCACAAAGAAATCCTGTTAAGCGTGTCAGCTGAGACAGGAGCCAGCTAGTGCTTTTATTTTGTTAAAAACCTTCCAGGATCTTTCCTTTTACGCGCGGTTGGGATGGAGGGACGGCTCAAACTGCAGAGCGTGAACTTTAACGGCCTCAACACACGTCCTCTGCATGTGTGAAAGACTTTCACACATGAGAAATTGTTACAAATGTGTGACATACCCAGCAGAGTTCACTGCAGAAGCAGATTTACAACTGGTGTATTTGCTTCAGAAAAAAAATCAAAGTGAAGAAAAAACAAACCAAAACAACCAAAAAACCCCTTTGCCTGCTTTATGTCATCTATTGACAAGAACTTGGCCCAAATGATTGTAGTCGGAAAAGACTGAATGTAAAAGGTTTTGTTGCTATGATAAATAAAAAAAAAGAAAAAGAAAAGAAAGAAACTGACTTCAAGCAAGCACACACTCTAGGTTGTTGAACAAAAGCAAAACTGTTCTCAGGACAAGGGATTTTTTAAGCAATTGTCTCGGAACAGCCTGGTTGAAAATATCCAACCTCTGTGTACTGTATGTGCACATGTACAATCTCAGCGATGTGTTTCTTTTTATTTTTGAAGCCTTTAACAGGACACAGATGGGATACAGCTTTCAGAGTGCAACTTTCATCTTACTGAGCAAACAGACTGGTATGCATATGCATGTTTTAATAAAATACTAATTAATTTTAATATGTTTTTTTATTTTAATGCAATTATGTACAACTAAACAAAACACAATTTCCCAATGTAAATATAATCTGTAACCTTGCTCTCAAAGCATCACAAAAGCTTTTATTTACACAGACAGGGTGTGTGTTGCCACTTTTCTGCCTGAATCGCTAAGTAACTTGAATAATAACGAATAAGTGATTGTTTTTTTTTATTTTTTTACTACTTTTATTTATTTATTGGAGATGTATTTGCTAACCGCACAAGTTTGGGAAAGAAGGCCACCCGCTGGCACTTTATCAAGAAAATGTGTTATTAAAATAGAGTAGCTCAAAAAATAACAGAATGTTAAGCCTGTAATGCATTTAATCTATGTTTTATATAACGTAATGGAAGACTGTATCTGTGTATACTGTGTTGTGCATTGTGGCATACAGGAAGTTTAGGATGAACGCCTTTGTATAGATGTTTCGCAAAACTATGTGGGTTCATAATTTCATGTCTGTGCAAACTGCCCTGGTTTTGGATCTTGAACAGTTGTTGTAGATGAAACCATGGAGACCAGACTGACAGGACGAGACAAACAGGGAAAAATAAGTTGACAGCTGAAAGGACATATTGACTTCTCTCACAGAACACAAAGGATTCTTCTAGGTTTTTTTGTGTGTGCAAAAGAGAGAGAATGAGAAAGAGAGGGAGCATATGTGTGTTAAAAAGAGAGGGAAAGACCAAGCAAAGAGTTAAAGAATATTAAAGCCAAAGTATTTGAGTCAAGGTCTCGGGTTTGGAGTGAAGTTTCACATCAGAAGGTTCCTGATCAAAGTGCTCCCAACAACTCATTAACCTGCTTGTTGTAACACAGGATGCCTGATTTTTTATCACAATATCTACCTTAACTTCTCTGCGTATTCCCAACAGAGTCCCGTGAATCTGCAGGGACAATATACTGTACGTGGGAAGTGGAGTTTCTGCCAGCACCTTTACAAATGTAAGGATTCCTCTTGAACATGCACAGACATGTAAAAGCTGTACGTTGGGACTGACCTGTGACATGTGAGAAGAGTCATTTCAACATCTCTGTCACAATCTGTGCGATTTACTTTCCTCTGCTGAACTGAAACTGTTATAGTCTGGTTATATAAGCAGAAGTTCTTCTTTCACTCCTTATCTTATCATGAAATGAAAATAAAATACTCTTTTCTTGAGCCCAAGGACAGAACTGTTCAGTAAGATGACCTTCTCCGAAACTGAATGTGAAACAGTCACATTTTAGGGTGTTTTGGGGTTATTTTAACAAAAAATGTCTGCTAGGTCCTGGTTCTGGTAGTGTGTCCACATATGTCCCACATTCTGAACACATATCATGCCTGTTATGTGTTCCTCACACCTGTTAACGGTCCACTCTTCTGTAGTCCATGTGTCCTCCTGCCTGGGTAGGGAGGTCTCACCCCGGGGGGTTCACCTCCTGCTCGCTGCATGACACATTTCTAACTGTACTTTCAAAAGGCTCTTTTTACTACAAGTGTAAATCACCTGGTAGGTTTTGCTCTGAAGCTCAGAGAGAGTCGCAAGTGTACCTTTGGGGATTTCGCTGGAAAGCTGATAATGCTGGCTCAACACTCTTTTTTTCTTTTTCCATGACATTAATTCTACATTTACAGTGCGTGGCTGAAGCGATCTTTAACCCCTTTCCCCCATTGAAGTGACCAGTACATGATTGCAGTTTGGATGGGGGAAATATGTTTGTAAATTCCAGTTTTTAGATTGGCATTGTGTTACTTTAGTAAGTGGTTCTAATTTGGATTGAAACACGGCCATGGATATCAGAATGTATGCAGCTTTTTGCATTTATGTATGCACTGAGCAGCTTTTGCACTATGAAAAAGGGATTCATTTCTCTGCAGGTACGCAGAATTCGGCTTAAAACCAATAAGGTGGCAATAGTCACAGCTAACATTACTGCAGTCACCTCCACTGGCAACTGTTTGTATCGTGTCTGGTAGAATGGTAGATGTACCGAATCAAATTAGTGAAAGAAATTAGGAAAAATAATGTGAAGTGTATTTTGATTTTTTATGTGTTCAAGTCAAGACAACTCAGATCATAGAAGTTGGTTGGTATTGAAACAAAAAGACTCTAAATGTTTTTTTTGTTTTTGATTTTTTTTTGTAATGACTACTCCGGTGTATTTTATTTTCAGTTAACGGAATCAGTTCTTTAGTTATTCAAACAAGCAGTATGATGCAGCTAAAATTGTACCATTATCCTCTTTTCCATGACATGCTCCTTTAGCAAGAAAATCAAGTCAAAATAAAGAATAATAAAATGTTGTTAATCTTTATTTTATAAAAATAAAGATTAACAAGAAGGAGAAGGAAAACATGGACAAAATCAACATTAGAGTTTGATTGGTCTGTATAGTTGTTTAATGTGTCCCACGCTTTTCCCTCGATGACGAATGAGAAAGACTCAACACCCTCCCACCACAACCTGCCCTTCTACCCCCCATGACCCTGAACAAGATGAAGGAGGTATAAAAAATGAATGGCATTCGAACCATCTGTGTGTTAGTGGAAGCTATCCAATCCTGAAGCCACGTTACGTGTGCACATGCAGTTCGGGTTGCGAAAAACATTACAGAACCATTCTCAGTATTTTGCACTTGTGACCAACATAAGTGAATGAGTGATTAAAATGGTCTGCTGACAGCAAGGAACTGCTTTCAATGTGAAAAAGGTGCCTGGAAGCTAATCACGGCTCCTCTGCACTGAGGATGAGGCTCATTAAGGACGAGAACCATCGCTTTGAGAGACAAACTTGTTGCTGGTCACTTGCTAGAGGCAATGCTATATTAAAAAGTAAATGTTCAAAATGTTCCATAACATCTGCAAAACATAATGGCCACAATGAAATACTTAAGGTGACTTCATTTAAAAAAATTCAAAACCACTAACAATTATTTTGCTCAGCAGGAATGCTTTCTGTTTAGCCAAGAAATGTAGACCTGTAGCTAGCAAACTCAAATTTCTACCATCCCTTGTAACTCATTAACTGAGCTCCAAAGTCATTGGGAGCCACCCAATCAAATCAGTCTTTCCTTGAAGAGAGACTGTGGGCGGGGTTAACACGAT
Source organism: Cololabis saira (assembly GCF_033807715.1). Lineage (NCBI taxonomy): Eukaryota > Metazoa > Chordata > Actinopteri > Beloniformes > Belonidae > Cololabis > Cololabis saira. Next base: position 4,223,647 of record NC_084603.1, read on the forward strand.
GATGACAACATTGTAATCTGGATGTAAATACTGTAGAAGGCTGCAGTTGAGGATTAACTGCTGTTTGAATCAGCTTTGGCATCGACAGTTAAAGATTCTCACATTTTCTTTGAAAATTCAACAGAAGACAACATTCAACTCATTCCTTTGCACAGTAAATGTATTTGCTGTTTTTCCGACAGGCTACGGCCTTTCCGCCACTCTGAATATATTACCTTGTCTGTTACTCTGATTGGCCGTAGTGCTAACCAATTGCGTGCAATGGCAGTTGGATAAGCAACCGTCGGTCCCGCCCCTTGGATTGGGAGGTCCTGTGAATCATTTCTCTACATCTTTGTAGATGTGGCTCTGATCTGTCAGGTTACTGCCTGATAATCCTGCAAAACATACACTGCATATACATTACATTTTCATTTATTTTTGCATGTTCTCTTGTTAACATGTCTACATTCATCCTCCATGCATATGTATGCGGTTTATACCTCATTACTCTTCCACATTTCCTGATCCGGCTTTTCCATTCAAATGTTTAAATACCTTGCGCTACATCCTGCTGTTCATAAACAAATCTGTATGCTGTTGGTGATGAGGTGGAAAAACACAAATCTGTCACTTTCCAATAGCTTGTTAAGCATTCCTTAAGTGCTATTCACCTATGAAAAGAGACTGCACGACCCAGGGGAGACGGAGTATGGCTGGCTGAACGTATTATGGTGGAGTTGCCAGTTTGCATAGATCAGACTTTGGTTTGAGAACGTACAGGCAGCTTGCCCCAGTAGGGGACAGGCCACTGCTCTATTGAAGCTCTGAGTGGCCGAGGGCCTGCTGGCTCAGCTTTTGTCTGGTTTCTTCTGCGTCTTCCAAAGAGTCATGAGTCCTCTGCTTCCATGCCACCATATGGACCACCTCAATGGCCTGTCAAGAAAGTCTTTGGCTATAGATGTTGAATCAGAGGAGATACAAGGCCCTGGACAATAGCTTTATAATCACTGGTCAGTTTTAAGAGTCTTCACGTATGAAAAAAAAAGAAATAAGAAAAGAAAAAAGGAATGCATTTCAGGTCTCAACTTCCAGCAAAATGACTTTAAAGAGTTTGATCTTGTCTTTTTTTTTTCTCCCTGCATAAACCCTCACATTTTAAGTATTTGAAACAAATTAGGTAAGAATCATGATTATGTCAATGCCAGAAAGAAACCAAAGAAGATGCTCTTTTTAAAAAGTGACAACACGAGCTAGTAAAAAAAATGAATGAATAAATAAATGAATAAAAATGACTCACTAAATATGAGACCTTAACGTAAGATTGAAAGTAAAAGTCAGTTGTGATTATTTATGGTTATCTGTGGGTATGTCACGGAGGAGCACGTGAACCGCAGGTGGTGAGGAGCTGACCGGTTGGCCGGTTGATGGGGAATCCATTGACTCACCACCTGGCACCGTCTGACCACGGGAACAAAACAGCCCTCAGCTGCTTTGGGGATGCTGCCCAGACGGGGCCCGAGAAACAGCCCGGAGACACATCAACAGTCAGAGAAACCCTGTCAAATCCTGTTGTGTCGAAGCTTTTCAGTAGGTTAGAAATACCCATGGTTCCCTCTTGCAACATGTAAAAAAAGAATAAATTATGTAACTGAAGGCTGTGGTCGGTATGATCACAGAGGATATCTTTTCTGTGGAACACTTAGTTTTGTTCCTTTGTATTGTTGTTATTCTTCAATTCTGTTTAAGTTCCAATCAGTGAACCAATAACTTGTGTATAGAGACGCATTTGCCCAAATAGGGGTTTTTGTGATGCAACAGCACATAAGTACCCTTTCAATAGAGCAAAAGACACACTTACTTCAACAGAATTTTTCTCACAAGCAAAAGTTCCTGTAGTTTATTTTGTCATTGAAACTGAAAACCACAACAAAAACAATACGCCCTATATGCTTTAGCCCCGACCGCGTGTTTAATCCTTGACAAAGACAATGACACACAATGCCTTTCCACATTTAGCTCCTTTTCTTTTAGTTTCCTCAGCTTTTACAATAGTCAATACATTTTCAATCATTTTTTGTCTTTTTGGTAAGCTCTTAATATACTTAGTTAATGATAATAAAGAGATGGAGACTATGCATATGCTTGTGTAAGAAAAAAAAAAGAATAATAAATATTCTTAATGTTATAACTTGCCTGTCTATTGTTGGCTGCTATTTCTGGTAGATGGGGAAATCTTTAATATTCAGTTAAGCAATATGGATAATGTATGAACCGGCCAGACTGTTAAGCCTATTAGTTGTTTAAATTTAGCACACATTTTATTTTATTCTGACAGCATGATCTAAGACCCTTCTCATCCGCAGGCTCCCAGAGAGATGTATTTAGAGTTTGGAAGTCATACCAGAAACTCATCAGAGGCTAATCAGAAGACTGAGAAAAATTTTGTTTGCTAAAAAAAGAAAACACTGTTCTGACTGTGCACCAGTTTAACCTGCAGATTGTCAAGATTAAGAATAATTACACATTGGGCAATCAGTATAGCCTCCAGTCTCTAGTGCATGAAATTACTGTGTGCGCTGGACATATCAAGTTTCCCAGGCTGATCAATTGTCATGAAATCATAGCTTTTTTTTTCTTCTTATAAAAAAAAAACCCCAAAAAAACAAAACGCTTTACCCCAGTTTAGACCTATCTTATCCCCTCTCTCTTCACCATCTCTGTTTTGAGACAACCCCCCCAAAGGTCCCTCTGTTCTCAGCCCTCCACTGAGCCGTAACGTTTCAGCTGCTGCCTTTTTACTGCTTTTCAATGCCCAGGTTAAAACATAAAATACTTAAAGAGCGTTTAAGGAGAGAGGCTACAGCTGTCAATCAGAATGTCAGAGCATCTGATAGTAACTGTCACTTTTATGTGTTCTCTTTGTAACTTAGCCACAAACCTCACAAAGCAGGTTATTAGCTACAATCAAAGAGCTATTAATCAGACGGGGGAAACTGCTCCATCAGAGAGGCGAAGACAGAGTATCTTGTCCTCCTTCATATGGACAAATATGAGATATTGTTACATGTTATTCATCCTGCACGGTGACTTTGAAGTGATTCGCAGGCTATGAAATGCAGGGTGATTTGTCATAAGGTCATAAATGAACATATGAGGATTATGTGCACTGATTCTCTGCCGTGAGCCTAGACAAACAATAACATGCAAATGCATATAACGACACAAGCATGAGTGTATGTAAAGACATTATAAATGGGTTTCATGTTTTTGCAGACTTTAGACAGAGCTGTAGAATTATAAACATTCCTCTACAGTTGTGATTGCTTGTGCAACAAGTGTTGACGTGGTGGCTGGTTTGCCTGGAGGCGCTTGCGTTTTCTGCTCTGCTATTCCCAATAGCCCGTGTGATCACAAAGACCTGCTAAGCCCAGGAACATATGTATGTCACCAGCATACAGAGAAGACCGCGTGACAAATTAATAAGGGATGTAAGGGAAGTCAGTAGAGAGCAGGAAAGAGCCAATGGCAGGTAGAGAGAGAGGAGAAGAGGGGTCCAGATGATGTAGAGAAAAGACAAAGTAACCAAAGGTGAGGGGGAAAAATGAGCAGCCAACTAAAAGCTTGTTTCCAAAGCTGGGTTTGATTAGGGAGTGTAACCACGCTCTGTTCCTCATTAACTCAGCATGCCGTGGCTGTGCGGCAGAGAGTGAGCGCTCTCTTTTTGGGAGGTTAAATTCATCCTCTGCGTGTCCCTAAAAACCCAACATTTGATCTGACTGGATTTTTTTTACTTTGAGATTCATACCTTTCACTGGGGTACAATATGTTTAGCCTATGGGAATAAATTGATCTTCACAAGGGAGCTAGAAACATCCGTGTTGGCATCTTAATCAAAGAGCCAAAGCTATGAAAATGGCGCTTCTAATCTTTGGTTTTGTCTGTGTCCATTCACCGCTCAGCCGTGTCACAAAAACATTAGCTGCAACTCCAGCAGGAAATGTCCCACTTGGACAAATTTAGTGTGAAGTGGATGATTTGAATTAAAAATAAGACGACATTCACAAGAACTGATCTGAAATAACTTCGATGAATCCATTGATCACAATCAAAAGGCCAAACTTGAGTTCGTCATCTAATACAATGTATTTCTATCTTCCCCATGTTATTTCCAAAGAATGTTAAATCACCAGCATCACATATCTAAAATATCAAAGACTGACTATCTCAGTTTTCCATAATGCTACGTAAACAAAACCCAACAACACAATATTCCTTTGGCTGAAACTTCAGAGTCATTCCTCTATCATGATGAGGACACCACATCCCTGAATCCTAAACAGAACTGAGGGAGTATAGAAAAGGTTCGGATGGTTTATTGCTTCACGATAAGTCATCTGAAGACACGTCGTGAACAATCTTCTTTTGTTACCCGGAATCCCAGCCACCCCGGCACATACATGTAGTTCAATTATGGGTGGTCTTTGAAGTAACTGCTTTAGCCACTGTGAGTGCTCTTTTCAACTTTCTCCACATGTGGCCTGAACACATGGGCAATTCTGATAGGTGATTTTATGCTTTAAAGGTCATGAACGAAAAGTAGGCTATGTCACGCACCTGCACCGAGGAGCCAGTGATCCACTCATACAGGCAGGTGTTGCTGAAAGCTGGTGAAGGGGAACAGGAGCTGTTAAACTTTCATTGGGAGTTAATTTGTTGATGTTCCAGCAAAGGTTTAGACACACATTTAAGAACCTAAGTCACTCTTAAAGGAAACAGAAAGAAACAGCTCTGAAGTACTAATAAAAAAAATACTTTACCGTCCTAAATTAAGATGGCCCAAAACAATACAGTGAAGTCTTAAACATGTTAGCATCTCTTCACAAATTTGCATTTTTTTTTAATTTATTTTTTTCTTGGTTCCATGATTTTGTTGTCCATTGACACTCACTTTATACACCTGTAATAGCTTTTTTTACCACATAGAACCAACATGTGGTTGTGCTCACCGCAGAATTTTTTTATCCTTAAAGAGGTGCATGTGTTCGTGTGCCATATTTCCAGTCCAGATGAAGACAGCATGGGTATAAAAAAGGAACACAGAATGTCTGTGGTGAAGTCTAAAGTTCAAATAGCAGACATTTTCGATAATTTCCTGCTGTCGTCCTGTGAAATACACGCGCCTCAGAATTTCCACTTTGAGGTGATGTAGAAAAAACTTTTTGCATGCTGGAAAAAAGATTTGTGGGCCTTTAAAAGAAGATATTGTAAATTTTCACAGACACGTTTAGACAGGTAATTGAATAGAACATGTGTGCATTGATACAAACTCAAATAAAAGTTCCCACTCTGAACTTGACTCTGAGGCCGCTTGCAGAGACCAGGCTTGACTACCGTACCGCTGTGCTCCGACACCCAAACACACCATGAACTTGAGATGAACCATGTTCAAAGTAACAGACTTAACTTTGACATCAGTACACTGACTAATACTTTCAGATCCGTCTAAGCACATAATGAGAAGCAGCGTGAACAGAAAGCATTGTCTCTGTGTGTCAGTGTGTGATAATTAATATGAACTATGTGAAACAACCTGGTTCGGCCTGTGTGGCCTGTCCGGGCTGCATCCTGGTTCTTGTATTATGACAGCTGGGATAAGATGCAGTTGATCCATGAAAAAAACTGAAATATAATGAAAATAAAAGAATGAATAGATGACACAGCTTTGCCGTCTTCACGTGAGAGTGTTGCACAATTCTGCTGTGCATCTCAACACAGATTGGCAGACGAATGGCTGTCTTTTTCCTCTTCTCACTAGGAGACACGTTTCTTGCTTGTTGTTCTACCCAGAGGGAAGAGATAGTTTTCCTCCTGGCATAATAAGTTCTGCATGCCAACTAATAGGTCCCCACCTGCCAGCAGCAAGACCACAAGCCTCCACACCTGTTTTGCTCTGTACTCTGCAGACCAGGAACAGCATCGAGCTGCATGTTGCATTTGGTATGAAAGAAGTTTAAAATTATGAATGCAAACTGTCTTTATACCTCAAACTGATTGGCAGAGGTGTCAAAAGTATTCATTATCATTACTCAGGTAGAAGTATAGATACTAGAGTTTAAAAATACTTCTGTAGAAGTTGAAGTATCAACTCAGTTTTTTACTCAAGTAAAAGTATAAAAGTACTGGTTTCAAAACTACTTAAAGTATAAAAGTAAAAGTAATGTAAGGGGGGGAAAAGCCATTAAGGACAAAAGCCATTGAAAATGAATGTATCTTAGTATAATGCAAATATATTAAAGAAGCATATATGTGTACTATTGAGCATTAACATGTGTTTCAGAGAGCAGCAGATATGATGACTAGTTGCCTATAAGTATTGTAACGGTCCAAAAAGTCAAACTTCAGAGGCATGTTATCATTTATCCTAACCTTTATTGGAATGTACATCCAAGTTTAGTTGCAGGAATCTGAGGGCAACGGATGTAAGAACAAAACTGGACAAGAACATCTGAAACAACCACAACCAAATTCACTCTATCCGGATGGAGCAATTTAACTGGATAGTTTTTATTAAAGGCCCAAATGAAATAGAGTAACGATGCGGTTTTTAAAATGTAAGGAGTAAAAAGTACAGATAATTGCGTGAAAATGTAAGGAGTAAAAGTAAAAAATCGTCTGAAAAATAATTACTCCAGTGAAGTATAGATAACCAAAATTTCTACTTAAGTAAGGTAACGAAGTTTTTGTACTTCGTTACTTGACACCTCTGCTGAGTGGACAGTGGCTTCTCAACCGCAACAGAGGGATAATGGTTTTGTTGCTTTCAACTCTACACTGTTAACACACAAGAATTCATAGTCATAAATTTACAGGGACACACATTGTGGGAACTTTGAGCCCAAGTTTTACATGCAGTTTTGTGTTGGTGAACAGACGAACACACACTTTTCTTTTTTCTTGGTGTCTTTGTGTCACCTCACTTTTTTTCACAAATTTGCAGGTTTCTGAAAAAATTGTAGTCTTATATAGTGTTTAAAGTTTTCTAAATCTGTGCGTATGATAAGGCCTTGAGATTCCCAGCAGCCTTCTTTCTGCACCCTAAGGGGAGTCTGTTAGCCCCAGACTCTGCACACAAAAGCAGCTTTGTGTCTGAGGGCTGTCTATGTGGTGAAAAGCTTTTACGGGAGGTGAATTAAGAAAAAAGTTTCTGTCTTCTCTTTTTTTTCCCAACTATGTCTTTTTCTTCCTTTCTTAACAAATGTGTGGTTGCCATTAACAGGGAATCAAGACCATTCAGAAGGCCCACAATAGGCAAAAAGCTGTGATAATCTACTGTTAAGATGTTGCCTGGCTGCCGAAATGTGAACTGGCTTGAACTGTATGTCTGTCTGTGGGCTGATGTGGCAGCTATTCAGCAACAGTTGCTTTCAAGTCAGTCCCACTAGAAGACATGGGGAACAAAAGTGCTAAAACCAATCAAAGAAGAAAACCTCTGCTCTCCTTCCACCTCAGATTCTTTAAGAAAATCCCTTCTCTTCTGTTTTTTTATTCTTTCTTTTTTTTAATAATAATAATAGTCTTATTTGCTAGCTCTTTTTGTCAGACAAATAATAAACCAAACACATACAATATTTGTCTGACAAAAAGAACTAGCAAATGAAATTATAATCCAGAGACAAAATTAACTTTAATAATAGTCAAACTGTCAAAAAAAAAACACCTCTGCACTTATTACATGACAATATAGAAATGCTGGAGAGACGCATGACTTATGTGAGTCACACACACTTGATACAGAGAATGAGTCGTTTAACTGGGTGGATATAACTCTGGGGATTTCCTTTAAATCTTTACGGGACTCTGAGCTAGTGAAGACGTCATGGTTTTACTATGTGAATCCCTGTGGAGAATGTACACCTCCATAACCATTAAAGCAACCCTCCTCCAAAAATTAAGTGATAATAACATTTTAAGTAACAGCAGCCTTAATCCTGGTTTGACGTTCGTGACACAGCACTCAGTTGAGAGCCTGTACCTATTAATGCAATCATAGATTGTGGGTCACCGCTGAGTATGCAGATAAAATCCTCTGTGTTAATTTTCCTCTTTGCTGCATCGCCTGATTTCAATACTTTACTGGTCCTTGCGACCTCCTTTTCCTCTGCTAACTTTAAATCAGCGTTATCAGGTGAGTTTTCTGAGCAGGTCTGTGTCACACTGTGATCCTGATAAGAGGCTTCTCGTCCCCCGGCCTGTAAAGGATGGTGTTGAGTGACCCTGTAGCGGCTGCCTGCTGTCTGTTGGCCTGACCTGATTTTGGGACCTGCAGGGAGCTTCTGGGAAGCATTAGGGGCTCTAATTCACTATCTTGAACCTAATAAAACCTGATAAACTGAGGGGAAAGGCCAGAGGAAGAAATAGTAGAGATAGCTTTCACTCTGTGACATTTTAGCAAGTATATGAGCTGTGAAGAGGACAAAAAAAGAGAAAAAGCAGAGATAACAGAAGTTGCATTTACATCAAGGAGGGGGATTGAGTCCATAGTCCTTTTCCCACAGGCATAGTTCACTGCAGGAAGATGTTTTTTTTGCTCACTGTTTGTGTTTACAATCAGTAGCAACTATTTTTTTGGGCAAAAACGCAAAGTGAATATATTATTTAAAACTAAATGAGAGAAATAAAGTAGATATACTCAGCAGTTAAGGCCCCACCACTAAATTTCAAGGTCATCTCCGATGTACAGTCTACTTTCCATATGTCTTTTAAGAGATTCAATTTCTCCCCCAGAACTGCAAACAGCTGCTGGTCCTTGTGGTCCAAACCGATGTAACATCAGGTCGATCTGTTCAGTCGTGAGAAGAATAAAAAAGACGCCATTTGACACTTTTGGAGACTAACAATAGATGAACGCTTTGCATCTGTTTTACCACATTAAACAGTGAGAAACTCATCAGCAGCTCTCTTTGACGTGGAATCTGAAGTTTTATAACATGATAAAAATCAATCATGGTTTCTTCTGGAGGAGATTAGAGAACACGCCTTTGAGTTCCACAACTGTGGTTGAAGATCCGCCTGCCAGGACTGTGACTGTTGTCCAGGAATAATACACGTCGCCACTATAAAGTTCAGTTGTAGGATTTAAACCCTAAAAGCTTCGGTTTATTTGATAGTGACACAGGCCTCTGTAGAGTGAAAAGAAAAGAATACTCCTCATGTGTAAATTGGTCATATTTGCACAGCTGGTCCAGGCTGCATGCGCAGAGCATTGGACAACTAAATAATGTGGAACCTTTTCACAGTTTACTTCAGTTCGGGTTGATCTAAATATTAACAAGCCCTGAGAGCTGCAACTGTTTCTTTCTTTTCATCTGTGAAATCACTAAGCTGCACACCATGATATCATGATAAAATACAGAATGAGTTTTCCAGAAGAGTTTCAACCCTCGTGTGAAGCTGTGAGTGGTGATGTGACTTGGGCAGTCTTTTCTTCTGTTTGCAGTGTTATGTTATTGTAGAAGAGGTAAATATTTTTTTTCTAAAATTGAATCTGTCTGGAGCTTAATTGACTCATCCTGATGGATTAGGTTGGCTTCCTGTCACCCCTCCTCCCCCAAAAATCCATACGGCCACGGAGAGTGCACTGTGGTAGACTCGATCTCCAAAGACAGCCCAAGGCCATCAGTGTCATTAAATGAAATGACTTTAAGATGCAGCTGTCTCTCACATGCTGCAGTTTGACGCCTTCATCAGAATCCGGACTCACGATCTCAGCTCAGGTCAGGATGGTTGTGAAACGGGCATTCCTGGAGACCAAAACCTTGGGCCTCCTGAAATATAATTAATGGTGAGTTCAAAGAATTGCAACTGTTCAGTAAAATTAAAGCCAACACACTCAATTAGGATGTGTAACATCGCTGAATCCTTTAAATAGTCAAACATTTTAGATAAATTACAAGAAGATGTGCTTACTATATACAATATACTATATAGATCACTATATAATCAGTGTCATTTATCTACTCATTGTCTTCCAGTATTTTTTTTTGAGCGAGCATCTTTCTACCACAGATAATGCCGTGTCTCCTCAAATTTTAAAGAAATCTGGATCCAGTCAAAAAATTGGACAAGCTTTTTCTTTACAAATGCTGCACCTCTCCACAAAGTGTCCCAACATTTAGCTTGACGGCTTTTTGCATAATCTATCTGACAGAGCTATCTATAAGACAGAGCTTTGACGCTTGTCCTGGCAGAGGAATAAAAAATGTCTGCTGGGCTGAGGTTTAAAACAAATGCAATGATGCAAACAATGTGTGGTTTCGATAAATACAAAACTGCAAACCTTTATTTCAAAAGAATGATTTATTGTTTTAGAATTTTCCATGAAAATCATTAAAAATATATTTGCAATGTCGGATATTTATGCTGTGGATGAAACTAGCATATATAAAAAAAAAAAAATATATATATATATATATATATATATATATATATATATATACTGTATATATATATATATTTTTTTTTTATATTTATATATATATATATATATATATATATATATATATATAAAACAGGCTAGAAACAGGCTCATGACCTTGTTTCTTTCCTGGACCGATGTTACTCCTGTGTCTTCTAATTTTCTTCTACACCTCTGTGTGATATATCTGGCTGTGTAGTTGTGTGTCAGTGAGAGATACTTACTGTGGGTTTGTCTGGATCTGTTTAGACTGTGCTCGTGCTTATATCTTGGAGTCCTCAGCGAAACATCTGTAACACAGACTCAATTTGTGAGGCAAATGTGCTCTTTTTCACCTGGGAGAGAAACATTTGGTTCTCTGTGCACTTGGTCTTTGTCAAGTGTGTGAGTCAAGCGTCAAACATCAAACATGCACGTTTACTGAGGCAAAATGGGCCGGGCTCCTATTTGAAATGAAATGGGTGTTTGTACTTAGAGATCATGCATCTGATTGCTTTATTTGACGTCATTCTAGAGTTCCTTTCCAAAAGATTAGGCTGCAATGCATCATACTCTGATGTATTTTTAAGAGAATGAAAACATTTTACCCAAAGCCCATTGCAACTTTTCTTACTTGTTCATTTGAGTGAGTAAACATTCATACAGCTCCATTAACAAAGTCAGCCTCTGTTCATGATAATGACGTAAAACTGCATTCAGACATTTTTTTTTCTCTTTTTCAAGTTTTACACCATTTGTTTCTGTTATGATCTTGATAACACAAGTGTTTTTTTTTCTTTTTTTGCACAAAAAAATACTAGCTACACTGGCTGTGAAAGAAAGGTGGTTTATTATGATCAGTGTTTTTTTTCTGTGTGGTTTTTTTCTGCATTTGTGACAAATGATGTGATTTAGCACATGTTTTCATAAGACAAGCCATGACCCTTGCATCAGTTAGCACACGTCTTGCACATTTTGGTGTGTGTGTGTTTGCAGAGAGGAGGTGCTCTGTGCATGTGATGAAAACACTTTAAATTAGTAAAATAAAATGAGTGAAACCTGTCATTTGTTTTGCTGTGTTTGCTTTCTTTTCCTCTCCAAGTCAACCTGCAGTTAAATGTAATGTTTCCATTGTTACGCATATGTGATTATACAAGGGCGTGTGGTGTTTGTTTTGCAATTTTTTCCAGTGTGGCAAACGATTCAGAATTAAAGTAAATGCTCCTGTATGACAGCATTGAGTCAACATGGCTCGTAACTAACAACAGCAAAATCTCCTGCTGTGATAGTAGAACGTGTTTGGATCACTCATTCAGCAGTTGTGTGCGGTCACCAGGGAGCACCGTGTCAAAGGTCAGGACCGTAAGGGTATATCATAGCGCAGCCCCCATCACACAAAGTGACCGTGAAATTTGGACAAGGTGCAGTGACGGGCATCATAAACCAAACAAAAGAAAAAAAGGGTAAAAGTCCTTTCACAGTTTGGTATGTGGAGATCAAATTCAAGTCAAGTCAAGGAAAGCGTCCTCCAAGATGTGGAGGACATCTTTGTTTTTAATTATGTTGATTTACATGATTAATGCTGCAAACCCAGAATTTCATTTTCATCATGTCTTTTTTTTTTAGAAGTATATATTCAAACAATTAAGTGCACTTATCATAAGCAGAATGGTATATTGTAGACTATAGATAATTAAAGCAAGCAAAGAAAAGTCTTAGTAATAGCCACTACCATTTGCAGAATTACTCATCATGGTGAATGGTTCAGTTTCTTGTTTCACTGCATTATTATGATTATTGCGTTAACTTATTGGTTAAAGTGGATTATATTTTAACTACTACTAACATTGTTTTTCAGGTCTTTTTATGTAAAAAAGCTGTGCTTTATAAGCTTATATTATAGATAACTAAAGCAGAATGAGTTCAGTATTTCCTACTGAGAGATGTTGTGGAGCAGAACTTGCTCAATGTTGGCACCTAAAAACTGTTCTGACAGTCAGTAGAAGCATTACCGTGACTTGTACTGTTATTTTCCAGCAGAGACTGGATTCAGTACTATTGTGTTTGTGGGACACTTACACTGAAACAGGCTCATTTCAAAACAGAATTTTTGCATGAAGACAAAATAGCGTCCAACTACTCTGTCCTTTTTTTTCAGATGCCTAAATCTGAGACTTTAGGAAAAGCTCCCATTGTGTTACTTGTACTCTATGTACAAGTCATCAGTTTTTACTATTAGTACATTTTTATCACAGCGTGAACACTATTTTTCTGTTTCCAGTGGTCATTTTGATGGTAATTGATAAAACCCTTTAAATACAAATCATTTTAGCAGTTCTCCTTCCATGGCTCTCTCCACAGCTATCCCTACAACTTTCTCCTTCTTGTTTACATCAGGATACATATGCTCAGTGTATGTTAAGCGTCAAGCTTATTGCTTTGGACAGGGAGTATTTATGAACCTGGGATCAAACACTGATCTGGATGAAAAATGATTTTTATTCAACATCTTGCTTTCAAATGAAGCTATAATGGCATAAATTGAACTGGAAATATAGTTTTACTGCATTCTGATGTGCACTGAAACCTTGCTATTGTCAACATATTTTCACAAGTGCTGAATGACATGCTGCTAATGAACCATATATTCTGTATCCTAAACCTTTGAACGCTTATTTATCTTTAACATTGAGGCAGCTACAGGAGATTTTATCAATTCATGCTTCAATCACGGCACTGCTGGAGCCACCGAAACAAGGGCTGTCTACACTTTCAGGTCCTACCTACCTGCTAACCTCACTTTAAGACATGTTTATTGTTTCCAGGTTTTAATCAGACTGAATTGAAGCTCTTCAGATGCAAGAGTTAGGAGATCTAATGAGTCACACACCTCATTCTGTACATAATAAAATACAGAGTGGGTCAGGAAGAAGTGAAACTAGTGATTCTGACAGCAAAATTATTTTTATAGTTATGGACATGAAGAGGGTTTTATTTTTCATTGCAGGTGAATTACAGAGGTGATGAAAATCACAATTATTGCAGTACTTTACAGAGGAAATGATAACTTGTGTAGATGAAAACCAGAACTGCTCTAATCAAGAGCTGACATTTCAGCACTGCAGATATTTAGGGGGTTTCAGTTTCAGCTAAGGCACAAATTATAGAAGAAAAATAATCAAGAATTCATTTTCTTTCCATCAGAAACCACTTTTTAAAGTTATCCAACCCTCAGTGATCGATGCCCGCCGCAATGGGAAACAATTACAGTAATTACAACTGGTAGATTCGTGTTCTCTCGTATTTATCTAACTATATACGTCAATGGGAAATGTTAAACTTCTAATTTTTGTTGCTGTGTTCTTTTGATTGAACTCACATTTCATGCGTGATTTACTGTGCTCAGTTTTACAATTTAGACATATAGGACCAGCTCTAAAGAGACTCTGGGGATGTTACACCTCACGTTCACTACTTCAACAAACCTGGAAGCTTCACTTGTTACAATTTACAATTGATTTCACTGTAAAACTCCAACCAATGACTTAAACTGATCCTTTCCTATTTGTCTTTGCCGTTTTTGATTTATGCATCGTGACATGCCACTCCACCTCTGTGTTTTTACAGAGTATCCAATGTTCTTTGGGCTTTTTAAAACATTGCTCCATTCAATTATGTCTTGTTGCCACGGCAACTGACCTCAGCGCGGACAACCTTTTATAATAGGCTCAGAAGGATATGATGTGGAGGTCATCATCGCACTTGCATGTATGTCATCCAGCACCAAAGCTGGGGAAGCTCAAAAAGGTCAAAGCATTAAACGTTGATTCTCCTGATCGAATGCTTCTGTGTGGTCAAACAGGGTCATGGGTTTAAAGAGGAGCAGTGAAAGGTTGGGCTTGGACTGATAGAACACCAATACATCCATCTGGTGATCAAGCAAAAGTCATTTTGTCCATTTTGCATCAATAACCTGACCTCACTGTTTTTAGTAATTATACAAATGCATCCATTACTGATTTTGCTCTACGAGAGCATCAAAGATCATGAAACATATCAAACATTTTATGTGTAGTGTTCTGGATTTTGTTGTCTTGAAAATATACATTAGGTACACATTATTCTCAGTTATTTCAATTTTGAAGCACATGTGCATCTGTTGTTACTCAAAGCTCATTAGCTTATCCAATTATGGAAATGGACTAATGAAAGAGCATTCCTCCCACGTGCCCGCTCATGTGTCTGGTGGGATTTATATATGTGACAGGTGTTCATCAATGATGCATGTTCTAAATGTGTAAGTGTAGCTGTTATTTTCAGGAAGGTTAAGCTTATATTAATATTATAAAAACAAAACTTTGTTCTCTTCTCATCAGGCCAGCTTGTTTATTGATTAATGATTAAATAATTTATACATTTTAGTCATCAAATCTGTCTCTTCTCATGACACTGCAGAGAATTGCTTTTCCTTGGGAGCATTGTAAATTCATGCTTTGGGAATTGAAATGCTGGCCTGCATTCAGATTACCATGAGAAGATTCAGTTGAACTGCAGTCCATCAACCACATCGTATGTACTCATTTTTTTAAACTGATATAATAATAAAGGGGAAAAAAAGTTTTTATTATGATCTTCGTTGAACTCTTGCTGCCCCTCACAAGGAAACATCCAGCTGGTCTCTCCTGGGGATAATTACACATTTTAATAACTCAAACTGTGTCTCCATCATGTACATGCATGAATAAATAGCTTTTATTTCATTCCAACCTGCACTTGAGGCCCGTGCATACACTCTAGAGCAGCCAGAGCAAACCTCCTTCCAGGCTGGCCTTGATTGAAGCCTCTTCTCGCTGGTACAGTTGGTTGAGCAGCTGCAGCATGGAAACATTTAACCAGGCTGAAGGATGCCTCTCACCCTGACCACCATGCACACACTCATAAAACATATCCATATGTGAAGGATTTGTGAGGATCGTGACTCTTTTGGCATCGAGTACGAGCACACGCTGCATGTCTAATGACACAGTGTTTATAATGTGGCATATAATAAGACATGGCTCCCCTTCCCTAACTTGGATACTGAGCTTGATCATCCAATTTGTTAGGTGTATTTAGGCAGATAGTGACCGTGAAGGGCAGGTAGGGGATTAGGGACTGAGCTTTGAGGAGCGGGGTGTATAGAAAACTATGTGCCTTTTTAATTTCATTTTTTTATTTTTTTCTTGAACATGTCTGAGGCCCAATTTCTTCCATAAAAAACTCATCTTTGTCTTTAAGCCTCTAAAAGATGTTTCACAAGGTCAAGTCAAAAAGAAGCAGTATTATTGTTGGATTGACTTCAGTGGCCCTGAGACAGAGAATGAGCTGACAACTGTTCAATCCTCTACAACTATTAAATCCTTCTCAGGTTTGTGGCCTTGATAAGAGGAAAGACAGATCTACATGAATCCTGTACTTCATACTAAAACAACAGTGTGTGTGCTGCACGAGTTGGCTGGATTGGTATAGTAAGTATCTATTATATATTTGCTAAATTCATTGTATGACAGCTTTTTCTCCCAATACAAAACCTTGTTGTTTTTTTGTTTGTTTTTTACAGTACGATGACTATTATTGTTGCTTACCAATGATTCAAACGATTCAAAGGTTTAAACCTGCTCACCAGGTGGGGCCTTTTCATATGGACCTTCCACGACCTCCTTGTGATCATGTGGTTGTCCTCATGGTTTATGAAACATGCATAACGTGGACATATGTGGCACAGTTTATAATAGTATAATGTGTATAAAAGATTACTTACAGAATGTATCTGACGCTCTTTGTACTGATGAATTGATTGAATCACATCCACACAGGATACAATACAATAAGCAAGAAGTGAACAATAAAAAGTAAGTGGAAATTCTTTTGATCATAACAAACTGATCCCAAATGATATTATATACAGTATGTACATGGTACCATATACTGTATATATATGAAAAGTTCAGTCAAGAGAGTGGAAAAAGCTTTAGTCAGAAAAAGTTGCATTAATGTGCACTCATCTGATCAGTTACCTTCTCTTTTCAAACATGTGTTCATTCAAGGGATTCCTGGATCTCACACAAGGGAACTGGCTTGCTAAAGTCTGCACAAAGTTCAGTATCTGATGCAGACATTCGTGTTCTCACAGACCGTCTCTCTGCAGAACGTGTGAAAGCTCTCTGCCCTGAACTGCGTATGTGAAAACAGCTTTTAAAACAGTGTTAGTTTTTGACCTAAGGCGAAACACTTCTGCAGCAGCAATCCTTCTGTGTACATATACATTTTTAAACTGTATCTACTCAACCTTTTGCATTTGTGAGAACCTATTAAAGCATTCTTTTTCCAGGATTTGCTATGGTGTTTTCACATCCAACTGTCAGACCAAGCCCATATCTGAAATCTCAATATATTCTTAAAGTCTCTGGTGTTTTTTTGTTTTTGTTTTTTTTTTAATTCTTTCTGTCTTAGACAACTATGCTCACTATCATACAAACACCCTATCAAAACGTGTGTGATGGACTCATTAATAATGACAATGACCTCTTCCAATAAAATGTCACTAAATTTATCTTGTTTGATAGTGGCGTATTGCATGTGATAACCATTGAATTTCAGAGCTCCCAAAAGGACAATGATTCTCTAGTTATGTTTCAAAGAGACTGTATGTGCTATGTGATGGGAAAAGACATTCAGGTTAGCCCTGCAACCCTATACACACTAAACAAGAAGGCAACAGTATTTCCTAAGGGAGCAACTGTCATATTCTTATAGTCAATTGCACCCAATAGTGTACTCAGCATATTCCAAGATTAACCTGATAAAGACCTGTTTCTGAATGGAGCCATTCCATTTAAACAGCATTCTCTCACCAACTTAATCCAAATAGACCATTTCAGAAGTAACTAATATTGAAAAAAAATCTATTTGGAGTGTCCTGATTTTAGCTGATCCCCCAGTCAGGGAATAGGAGGAAGGCCGTGGGAAGAATGAAGACACTTTTGGGGTTTGGGAGTCATAATTCTCAGTGTTTTAGAGGTTACGTACAAAATGTTTTTTGGCTTTGGATGGGAGCAAACATTGCAATGGCACAATAGGAGGTAAGTCATGTGAATCCTGAACATAAATGTGAGCAGCCGATGTGAACGCTATATTATGAATATCGTTGTAATTAGACAGTTGTTCACATTAACAACCATCAAAATTGGCTTTTTTCGCTGTTTTTTTCCCCTCCTCTTTACCAATCTTTACCAAGAGGCCAACGTTCATTGAAATCTTTGTTTTTTCACTCCTGAATCTAAACATGGAGGACATGAGGACATTATTTTCATGACTGAGGTTTGGATGTCCTTACAGAAAAGCTGGACTCTATTATATATGTTTTTCTGTTTGAAATAAAATACTGTACCATCATAGATATTATCATGGAAAATATAATTGTTTATATGTTTTGAAGGAAAAATATTTGGGCTTTTGCAGAATCTTTTATTCATATTTTTAATTATTTTAGATCCAAATCGTTCTGTATGATTTGATTTTCTGAAGAAGCATGTGCAACAAAGCGACTGGGCTGTATGAGGTTACGACCAATCTAAAGGGAACATGGGATGTGGGTTTGTGCTACAACCTCCTGGTTACAGGGCAAATACTTCATATTTAGAGACTTCACAGACTAACCACAGAGTAACTGTTCATGGGACAGAAATATTTTTCTCACAGAGAAAAAAAATATAGAAGAAATTTCAGAAGTCCTCAGTACTGACACTAAACCTTGCGTTTTCTTCTATGGTTAATATTGGCGCCAATCCCGTTGTGTGCTCACATGTGTGTTTGGACTTGAGGGGAGAGCCCCTTTCAGTCCATTCCTAAACCTTACCTCAGTCCTGTAAGTGCTGAAGATGACAGAGAAGAACAGCTAGTCCTGAAAAATCTTCACTTATCCAGGCAACTCATCTGATGGCATTTGCCAGAATAAAAAGACTTCCATTATAGCTGTTAATAAGTCATGTCTTAAAGATGAAAATTAAATAGATTGAAGTCATTTAAATAAAGATTAAGACTTGTGAGGAGGAATCCAAGAAATCAAAAGTTAGTATACCTTTTTATTTGAAAATGTATCAGCGAAACTGCAGCCACAAACCTTCCAAACAATATTTAATGTTCACCAACCGTTTTAGCCGCATGTTAGTCACGCGAGTATGAAACAAGGACAGGAAACAAAACTAGACCCCTAAAGGATAAAGGATAAAGGATAAAACAGACTCTAAAACATGTTACACAAACTCAACAAGGAGGTAAATGACTGAGAATACAGAAAGTCTACATCTAAATTACAGAATCGTCACTAAAATAAACAAAGACATGGAAAAAAATAAAAAAGCACAACACTAACACTAAACCTAAACCAGGCATAACAAAAAAAACATTTGACAAAAATTGCCAACTCTGACAAAAAGTGTTACTGTTTGTGCATGCTGCCTACAAAGACAAATAAAAAATCAATACTGAGTACATTTTAAAATGTACTCAGTAATGCTTGATTGCATAGTTAGGCCTTACTTAACTTAAGATATTTAAGAATATAAAAATCTAATTCTCACATAAACATGTTTATGTTCAGCAATTATTACTATTCATCATAACTGTGACACTGTTATGTACCGGCACAGTAGTTCTCCTAGTAAACTGTTACAAAATCAAATGACATATTTCTACATGATGATTCGTTCTATGAGCAGGATAAGTCAGTAAACCAGAAGACATGACTGATCCTCCCTTTTCCTACAAATCTTTCATTCTTTTCATCCAACATTTTTTTCTTATCAGTTCATGATCACATTTTTTCCTTCTTATTCCCACATCTGTACTTTGTCTCATTGTGTGATGCTGCCGACCTTCTGGTATCGCTATGAGTGTTATTAAAAAGAAAAAAACATTAGACCAACATCAGATCTCTTAGGTCTCTCCAGTTCACTGTCATGTTGACAAACTGTCAATGACCGTCAGCTCACTTACAATTTGCAATGTACCACTACAGCTCAACACTAGAGGACTCCCTTCACATAATCTACTGTGCATTGTGTAATAACCACGTTGTGTCCAGAAAAATGTGTAGCTTCAGAACATAATATTTGCTCAAGCTCTATTTGCATATTTTCTAGATCTTCACAGCTCTCCTTTGTCTGAGACAAAACAGCAGGGACCAGTTAATGAAGAGGTTGTCTGAGCAGCGGACCAGGCTAGTAAAGCTGTTACTGTAATTAAGATTAGAGCATTTTTCACCAGTTCTGAGAAGTACCAGGCACCCATGCTGTCTGATTGCATTGTTGATCCCTTGTCTCATGCCCATAGGCACCGTAGATGAAACCAGAGAACGGTGCAAAGGCCAGATGATCGGGAGGAGGATGAGGAAGAATAATGTCAAGGTAATTACAGGGAGAAAGGATGTGTGAACAAGCAAGCACAACATTTGAGGAAGGGTGAGAGGTCAGGTGGTTAGTGACGATGAGAGTCGAGAGGAGATGTGTCTGTACGGCCACACAGACCAAATGAAAACAAGAGAACGTATTTATACTGTAACATGAGATTTACAGTCTCACTAGATGGCAATCTCACAGTTGTTTAAACTGTTCCATCCTCTGGCATATCCTGGTGATTGCAGAATAAACTCACAAGCAAAGGCAGCAGATTAATTTTGGATGTTGGGAGTGCAGAAAAATTGTATATGTCAGACTTAATATGAACAGCTCCAATCTCTTCTCTGGGAAGGACAACACCAGGATTCAGTCCTGTTATTCTGAAGGTGACAGACAAGTGCTGGACCTCGCAATGGACAATGACGTTTATTCCCTTCGTCTCGCTCACAACGTACAATGACTTTCAGTATGTATTCCCACAAAGTAAAGAATGGCCTATAACCAGTAGCTATTGTTTCATAAAGCTTTTTATTTTCCATCTTCAAGAGTACATAACATGTCATTTTAGCATAAGCAAACGCTCCACTGTGGCCATGTTAGCATGGTTCGGTAAGCTGTATGCATTCCTGCCTCATGTTTTTCTGGTGAAATATACAGCAGACTAAACATCACGTAATTTAATCAGGATACCCCAGAATGCATCTGTTTTTTCACAAAAGAATGTGCAGTCAAGCAGATGTGTTTGTTTATGAGGTATTATTTGTTTATTTATTTATTTATTTTGGTGTATAAATTACTCAAGAGGTGCATACACCTTCTGTCCGCATGATAAATTATCCTGAGGCGTGATGCTGAGCCCCAGTTGCTTCACATGATTTTACTTTTAACATCATATGTGTGTGAATGCATCTGACTGAGAGAACAAGATTATTGTTATTCTGGAAATGTGATCCATAATTTACGGTTGTGAAATTGTTGGTTTCTTTTGAGGGATTATTTGATGGGTATTGTCTTCGAGATAAATTAAGTGATCGACGAAAGATGGATTAATATAAAAATGGGTAGAAAAAATATTTTGGAAAAATTTATTTTTCTCATAAATGCATTAAGCATCAGTTGTGGAGTTGATAATGTATGAATTAATTATTAAATGAGTCATATTAATATTTAAACAACTTCGAAAGAATATGTAGATGTTAACAAGATTGAGAACAGGAGCCATCTTTAGCTTAGAAGTTTTAGATCCAAGACCAACTTTTGTCTACATCTTTTGATGCAGAGAAAATTATCTATCCATCCATCCATCCATCCATCCATCCATCCATCCATCCATCCATCCATCCATCCATCCATCCATCCATCCATCCATCCATCCATCCATCCATCCATCCATCCATCCATCCATCCATCCATCCATCCATCCATCACTTTCACTTTCCCCGCAGTCTTCGAGTGAAAGGTCAGAACATGTTGCCAGTCCACTACAGGGCCACATGGAAAAACAAGCAAAGCAAACTCTATATTTGTAAAGTAAACAATAGCTAGTTCCCTATCATTTAGTTATCCTGTAGTTTAAAGGGGACCTATTATGAAAAACATGTTTTTTCTTGCTTTAACATATATAAAGTGGTCTCCCCTCAGCCTGCCAACTCAGAGAAGGAGGAAAGCAACCAAATTCTGCAGTGTCTGTACAGCCGCCCGGATGAGCCATCCAGTCTGATAGGTTGGCCTCCGATGTGTGAAACCACGCCCACAACTAACGCCGGCCGGAGCTTCCACAGTTTTAACGTAGCGGTGTATCGTGTCATTCAGGCAGCCAATCAGCACAGTGCCTCATTATCATAGCCTCCCCGCCCACTCAGAATCCTGCATAGATAATGAGGTTAGAGACTGGGAGGATAAAGACATGGCTCAGAGGCTGAATTTCTAATTTATTTAGCAAAAAAAATCAAACGCTTGTTTTTAAGACATTCAAGGCCTGTTTAAAGTAGGAATTAGATGCCATAATAGGTCCCCTTTAAGATTACATAAGCTCTACTGTTTCACAGTAATAAAAATATGCTGTTTTCCAAAAATGTGTTGATTCCTGTTAGTTTATATGAAGATCATCAATTTCAATGATCATAAAGGTTTCTTATATTCTAGTTTTGATTAGTCACATAAAACTATCAAGGCTGCGGTGCAGTCATTGAATTTACAGCAGAAATATTAGAAACCTCTGAACCTTTCAAGTAAAATCTACAAGTGCGTCTGAATAGTCTGAGTCGTAATTAGGTGACTGAGATATATATATATATATATATATATATATATATATATATATATATATATATATATATATATATATATATATATATATATATATATATATATATATATATTAGGTGACTATTAGGTGACTGAGATATATATATATATATATATATATATATATATATATATATATATATATATATATATATATATATATATATATATATATATATATATATATATATATATATATTTATATATATATATATATATATATATATATATATATATATATATATATATATATATATACCACCAAAGTAAATATATATATATTTTAACCTTTATTTACCTTTATTTACCCAGGCAAGCAATTTAAGAACAAATTCTTACTTGTAAATGCAGCCTGAACAAAGAGCATAAGCACTTTGAGGGGAGAGGGGAAGGAGAATGCGAGAAATAAAAAACAACTTTATATAAAATTGCATAATAATACAATAAATATGTACAATAAATATAAATACAAAAACATTGAAAAACATTAAGACATTGGGATGTGGCAAGTCAGCCTGATCAACAGGTTCAAGAGTCAACTGTAATTTGTTGCAGATTTTGTTTGAAGACAGAGTGTGATATGAGGGCAGAGAGTTTGCAGTGTTTTGTGTGTTCCAGTCATTAGCTGCAGCAAAACGGAAGGCGCTGCGACCAAAGACTGTACGGGCTTTGGGGATGGAGAGTTTAATGATTTGTTGCACTAAGGCAACAAAGGGATTTGATTATTCTGAAGCGCTCCTGTTAGCATGCTGAAATCAGAACACAATTGTTCTTGAAACCTCCTTGAGTAGCCAGTTTTTTCCTCCTTTTTCCCTCTTGATAAATATACTGTATGTTCAATCCAAAAACAAAATGTGTCTGTGCCACCTTTCAACATTTTTAATGAGCTTTTCAAACACGCTCCAAATCTTTTTATATCTCATTCACACCAAATGACTAGAAAGAAGTTAAAGAGGCCAGACTGTGTTGTCTCAGCCACTGTTTTCAGTGTTCAAGTAAATATTTTCACATGATAGGAAGGATCTGATCTATTGCAATCCTGAGACTGCACAAACACAAGTGGGAAAAGTAAAAAATGTCAAATTCAGGCAAAAAACACTTGGATGATGACAATTACACTTTTATATCTTTATGACTAAAACACAGCGCAGCTCTTAAGAGGCCCAACTGACGTGCTATCAAAGCTCCCAGCTCAGGCGGTCCAAGTAAATGATATATAGGATCCAACTTTACTCCTCAGTTATTTTGAATGAGTGATGTCATACATTGTCAGACTGATTTGTGGTCCCATTGCTGTGCCTTATTACCACAATATGTGCCAGTAAATTTGAAACAGTGCAACCTTCCTGCTGTGAAAACATCACCTAAGGAGATTTCCTGACTGATCATATGATTTACTATCATCACATACCCAAATGTCAGAAACTTTTACTGTCGAAACGAAACCACAACAGTGAATTGTGACTCTGCATTCATGCCGTGCTGAACCTGGTTACTTGAGCGTGCTGTATGTAAGCTCAACTCAACAAAAAAAAGTTTGTGAAGTTCCAGCACGTTCATTGCAACGTATTCAGTTGTTAATGCATTACAACTTTACAGTTTACACATTTAGTATCAGTACTTTTAGCCACACAGTTTGAGCAAGGTCGCTACTGTAATGCCTTGAATAAAGTGGATGCTGGAAACAAGTGAAACTGGTACAAAAACACAAAAAGTGTCTTTGTTTGAGCCTTAAGGAGATTTATTTAGCTTACTTTGGCCCCTTCCAGGAGTCAGTGTGTGTTTGTGTGTGTTAGTGTGTGTGTGTACGTCAACTTTGTGACTCTGAGCATTTGTTCCAAAGGGCCTTTGCTGTGTCTGAACAAGCTTACGCTTCAGCCAAACTTGCGTCAGCTGATTATGAGGGTTTGAATTCACGCATGTGTAACAATGTTGAAGTGGGTTTCTTTGTTCATGTCCTGTTTTTATCCTGCATGTACTGTACTGTTACTCCTCAGACTGTTTACAGAGTCACTGATGCATTTAAAAACAGCCAACTAAGTGGAGTTTGTTTATAATATTCTCACACCTGTCAAAATTGCTTTTTGTCCAGTTTGTCACCTATTGCGTCAATACTCAGCGGATGCCAAAATAAACTTGACTTCAAAGAAACAGTGTTTGTTTGAGTTGTTTCAGATGCTATGATTACAATGACACTGAAAAAAAAAGCAAATGAAAAACAAACAAAAACAGGATCAAACCTTGTGGAGTTTAAGGTTTCAAACACATCAATGCATTTATGCGTAAGAACGTGAAGCAGGTTCATTTTCATTCTTTATCAACAATTTTTAACCAACTTTAACATCAAATGGCCCTGAGCTGAACACTTTCACCTTGGTGTAGACAAGGTGAAAAGCTTAACTTACTGAAAGCACCATTGTGTGTGTGAGAGCATGTGTGTGATTAGCAGTTACTGGAGCAACAAGAGGACTGAGTGGCAAACCTTTCTGACGTAAACGTGTCCAGTCGCTCTACATCGTGGCAATGATGGATGCTCTTGTTCTTTGCTCTTTTTCCAGCAAATGCTCAACTATGCACCCAGAATGCTACTTTTGAAACCGTCAGACCTTCAGTAGTGTTCAACTTTTTAGTGAAGAGGGAAAATATTTGAAGCCATGGGGAATTCGGAGAGAGTATGGTGGATTGTAGTGGAATGTGCTTGCAGGATCCTTGGTGTTTCTACAGCTACAGGTAAGATGAATATAAAAGCAAATTATTAAAGAAAAAATTTGATATGGATTTTATTAGCAATGGTGGCGGCAGTTTCATGAAGCATAACGTGTTCTGAATCTTTGATGAAATATTTTATATCCCATTTTCGCAGTTACTTATTTCTAAAATATCACATTTTAAAGCTTTTTATGAATATTAAAAACCCAACTCCCTGCACTGCAGTAAACTTCTCAGTTGGGATGCAAGTGGGTGGAATTTGCTTGTTTTGTCCCCCGTGTGGGTTTTTCTTTGAGCAGTCCGGCTTCCTGCCTCATACCACAAAAATGCATATGAAGTTAATTGGTGACTCTAAATTGACCAAAGGTGCATGTGTGTGGCTGCTCGGCTTGTCAGACTTGTGGGCTTGTGACCTGCTGGGGAAAGACTCCAGCTCCCTCAACAGGACGAGGCAAAAATAAAGAATAGATAAGTGAATGTTAAAAGATCTGATTTTGCCTTAGTCCAACTGTATTCCTGATTTCCAAAAAGAACAAACACTTTCTTGACTGAAATACAGCTCATTTAAAAACATAGCTGACAGTAAAGCTATTGTCCTTGCTCCTCTCTTTTATTCGTCCTTGCTCCTCTCTTTTCTTCAGGTGCATTTCGGACAGATAACGCCACACATTAAATCAGCATCTCTGAGATATGTGAGAGTGAGAAAAATAACCTTAAATTCAAACAGCTGCAGACACCGAACATTAACTTAGAGACATGCGCTTGCATCACGGCAGCACTAAGTCTCTGTATCCAGCTGGGTTATTGGGCTCCAGTGAACAAGCTATTATAGGTTCACACCCACAGCAGCTCTGCGTATTGTTTTCATGCGTGTTTATGAATGTTTATGGTCTGTGTGCGTGTGCCTCCGTCTGGCTGGCTGCACGTTCCTTTGTCCTCATGTCTGGATTGCCCTGTTAGCCTCTGTGTGTGATCCATATGAATATTAATCCAAGGATCACATATATATGCTAAACTGGCCTCTACGCTGTGTTAATTCCTTTCACACTCTCAAATCTACCAGAAACCATTTAGCTACATTCCCCAGATTTCCCTCTGGTGTAGATCGTGTCTCTGAGTTTCTGGTAAGCTGGCCAAAGAAATTGCTTCCATGTGTTCAACAATGATCACTGCTTTACCGTGCTTATCTCACGGGAAAAAGGCTGGTTAATAATGTAAGCTTTTTCTCATTAAAAGATCTTTCTGTCATTTGAATCTGGATTTCCAATGCAGTGTTATCGTGCTCATGAGTAATCACATAAGTTAATGTTTGTCAGTCAATCTGTAAATGATTTTTTCCCATTATTACTTCAAAAGTCGTTCTGTGACTTTCTGGACATCTTGCACATACAGATACGGTATCTTGAACCGTCTTCAAAGGTTTATAATTATTAAATTGATTGTGTCCTTTTCAGATTGTATACTATACATTTTACGGTGTTTTATAATCATTACCCACCAAATGAGACCGACATCTTTTTGTCCCTCTTTTTTGTACGTAGTGGGATTTTTTCAAATAGAGTTTGCGCCTATTTAATTGCATTGTTTGTTCTCTGTGCAACTAGCTGCAACACAATCTCAGTGAGCTTCATTTTCTTTTTTTCATGAAATTCCTAATGTTTCTTCAGACGTGACTTGCTTTTTGTTACCAAAAAGTTCTTCTTTGACTCCGTCAGTACAAACGAAATATTATCGAAAGCCATCAGCTTTGTTAAGATGTTCCTTTGCAAAGTTCTGATGCCGCAACTGAAGATGCAGGAAAGCTTTTCTTTAACAGACTGTTGCAAAGAAGACCACACATGTGTGTGTAATAATGCACTGTAGAACTGCACTACCCAGCTCAATTCAAATCAGTACTTGTTTTATACACATGTGTACTTATAAAGTGATAGGAATTTCAGAAGCTATTTTATTTTTGACTTTATATCATACTTTTATATTAAAAAAAAAAGAAATAAAAAAAGATGTTTGTAAATACCAGGATGGCATACATGCAGAGGGGCTTTTAAACACACCACATCCTCCAGTGGTTAAAAGGCACCAAAATGACTTGCTGTTACTGGCACAGTAAGAATTAAGAAGCTATTATTAAAGGTTTGTGGTCAGGATAAAAACAATTGGAATGAATACCAAACCGGTCTGTCTTTAAATATGTTATTAGAATTAACTCAATCAGATCAAGTACCAAGCCCCGCCATGCAGTGTGGGGATTTGAGTTGGCTCTGTAGTAGTGGATTAATCTGAGGTTTTCTATTTCTTTGTTTGTGTTTATCCAAAAAGTAGTTTTTTAGTCATTATGTGGGGTATTTACATGAGCTGCAAATTTAAAAACTGAATGTAAAAGAAAACAAGAATTACTGCTTCAAGAATGGATGCAGCAAAAACAAAGAAAATTAGGAAAAATATGTAAGATAAAGCTAAATAATTATAAACTGAAGAACATAGAGTTCAGGACAGTGGACACCGGTCTAAGCTTGAAACGTCTATTTGTTTATCTTTTTTGTTTAGTTTTTTTTTTAATTATTTTCCCTAACTCTGCCTCCAACTAATGAATCAATCTTGAACCAAGTGCGACATCTGGTGGACGGAACAGAATGTAGTTATTACGATTAATAAAAACATTGTCCATCTGTTTCTATTTTCAGTGTTGTTTGGTGTGGGAGTGGAGACAGTACAACATCAAGAATTCAACAGTCTTGGCATCTACCTAATGTAAGTGTTAAGGTTTGGAGATATAGAGTAGCATTTCTGTGCAACAAATAGCACGGCAAAGAATATATACATCTCTCTCTTTCTCTCTCTCTCTCTTTCTCTCTCTCCGTCTCTCTGTCGCTTTTGTAATCTGCTATTTGTAATCTGCTATATGCATTAAATACACAAACTTGTAAGGAGACGGGAAATGGATAAAGGGAGTTGCAGGGGTCAGCTATGAGACCCGTCTTCTTCATCGTCTACTTTTTATTATTGCTCCCTCTGTGACAAAACTCCCACAGAGCCACAGGAAAACATCCCTCCAAGGAGACCAAAAATGCAAGACTGTTTCATCTGTCAGCACGCACAGACACACACGGGTGCACACATGTTCACACACAAGCTAATAGTAAAAAAGACTCACACACAACTGTAAATAAAGGAGATTACGTAGTTTAACAACAGCTTCTGTCACTGAGACTATCAATTTCCTCTGTCTTACAATTTCTCCCCCCTGTAGAGCATCATCTGTTGCGATTCTCATGTTTGAGCTGGCCTACTTCCTGGATACTCTTCTGTCCATGTGTCTGCCGTGAGTAGGCCTTCAAAACTTATTTCTGCAATATGAATGTTGGAAGACAGCTTAAGATATAACTGAAAGCGGAACACAGTTATTTGCACCTAACTTGAGCTTTTATATTAAATCAGAAAATATTGGCATGGGTGTATTTTAAACCTAAGAAATGTAATGGTTTTGTGGTGCAGGACAAAACGGTCCTAAAAAGTTTTGATATGAGTAAGAAGAACTACAATATTAAAACACCTGAAACTAGTATCCCAGAGAGGTTTGAAGTTAAGAAGGTGTCCATCTCTCAGTGAAGGACTGTGGGGGCAAGTTGTAGAGTTTATTACCTGTTTTAGATTATATCATTAAAATGAACACATCTGGATGCAAGATCAAGAAGTCACAGACTTGGACTGTGACTTTTCTTTTTCTTTTTAATAAAAATCCCTAAAAGTTATTGTTACTGGACACAGCTGGTTGCCATGCACTCATGCAAGATTAAACTAAAACGATGGCTGTTTTCTATTTACCTTTAACACAGCCTCTCATCTTTTGTGTAATTAGGGTGGCAGGGTGCTTGCTGATTGAATATGCCTGGTGTATATGCTTGTATATGTTTCTCCTTTTGTCTGTCCAGCTGTCCTCCTGACTGGCTGCTGTTTGTTTTGTGGAGGAAGATGTCTCACATTGGAGGTTTCCATAAATTCCTCTTTTACACCATCATGTCAGTGATCTGCTTCTTGCATCCCATACTGGTGTGGCATGCAATTATCCCAGGTACTGTTTACTGTACTTCTGTTGTAATTTTCAACTGCAATATCAGGTTCCTGAAATGTATATTAATGTGTCATTAATTGTATTTATCATCCCTTCTTTTACCATGAAAAGTAATCGGCACAGTCTTAACACCAGTGTATTTCTGACTACAGGGTCAATGCTTCTGGTGACAGCCTTTTTCAATTTCATACTAAGCAAGAAAACAAAGTCTCCTAAAAGTCCACAAGACATCCACAGCGACCACAACCCAACCTCCGGCTGTGTAACAGAAGGATCGGGCTCCGACAGTGCTGTTTCATTCTTCCAGGCAGTGACAGGAAGAAGGGAAGAGGCCATCGCAGGCAGAGATCACTGCTTCGCCTCGGAGGAGACAGGAGAAAGTGTGCAGGCCATGTTGGAGCAAGCGCAGACACAAGTGACAGGTGGAGAAAGGAGGAGGTGGAACGAGAAGAGACTGATATGGTTTCGAGGGAGGCAGGAGCCTGTGGAGAGAGAGATGGAGGAGATGGATGGCTGCTGTGATCCTGAACCAGACACCACCTCTGACACTGCACGCATGATTGCTGACTGAACGACTTTGTTGCATGCAGATTACATTCCTTAATAATAACATGCAAATGAAATCAGATATGATGTATTCATACTGACTGGGAACAACCATATGCCGCTACGCAGTATTTCAGCTGAAGGTCAAGCTGAAGCACTGTAAATACCAAAATATGCAACTTTGAATGTCTGGGATTATTGGAAAAACATTATTGATGCATAAAATATGTTATCTGCTTTAATATTTGACCAAATTGTGCATTTACACCTCAACAATTTGTCAAAAAAATGTGTCTATTTTAATCTACAGAAATCAAATCAAGTGTATCTACACCTGTTTCTGGAATGCTTTTAATGTGTGTGTGTGTGGGGGGGGGCAGTCCTGATTGAAGAGCTGACTTCAATATGGAGAAAGCCAATCCATTTACTGCTCATGCATTATTCAGAAGGTAATAAATTAGATCAGCTGATTGTTGATTCAGAGAAAACGTCTGTGGATGTGTGTGAGAGGGGCATTAGAGCGTGTGCAGACGCTTGTGTTAGTCACATTCAAGTCCCCTCATTGTGTGTTTGTCATGTGTGAGCGGTGTCCATGGAGACGAGGCTCTGGGAGGAGTGCTCATGTTATTATGGCGATAAGAGAAATAAAACATAGCATGCTAAGCACCACCGTAGGTCCATGTTTCTCCAGAGCATAGATTAATAGCACCGTATAATAGTGGGGATACTTAAAAGGTATTTGAATCAGACCTAAGCTTTATATCTGACAATTAAATAAACATATCCGTGACACGTGGGATAGTATGATGAGCTAAACAGTTATTTGTTATCTTTTGGTTATATCATCCTGCATATGATATGATCCGCTACACTCACATTCCTCTTTTGTTCAGGTCATAAATCAATAGATCTGCTCTGTCAAAACACACCTACAAGCACATGAAATCTCCACACTGCACCCCTAAATCCTTTGTTCACTAAGCTGTAATAGCCCTAAGACCCAATCTCTCAGCTGCATCAAAGTCAAAGTGAGAATCAATAAAAACAGTGTTTCTTTTGCAGGGAATATCAAGGTCCTGACATGTGAATCCAGTCAGGAGGGAAAAGATGTTCTCACATTTTTTAGAACAACTAGTCTTTGTCCGGACTCCACTGAAGTTGTGCAGTGGCCTATATTCGGAGCTGTATTACTATCTTCACAATGATCTCTGGTTAATTAGCAGCTGAGTGGCACAATGATAAACAGAGGAGAGGAAAAGAGCGTTAGTGTTTCCAATTCACTTCCATAAATGTTCCAACAGATTTGTCATCTCCTTTAAAACGAGCTGTTCTCTGAAGGAAGCAGGTCAGCTGCAGGAATGACTTACTTCCTCTGTCTATGGCAAATCATAAAACCTATTCAGACTTAGAGAGAAAGAGACTTCCTGCAGTTGCTGTTTCCACCCTACAATAGTTTCCTAGATGGCATATCCAGGCTCAAAAACAGGATGGGTGCAATAAATCTTCCCAGGCAGGAACTTCTTCCTTTTCTGTACATCTGGACAAAGACAGAATAAGTCTAAAAAGTTAGATTTTCTCATATACACATACAGCAGATAAAAAGGTTATGCAAAGGATTTTAATTTATTCTATTATATGAAACAGCAAACAGTTTGTAACAAACTGTACGAATACTCACAAAACAAAAAGGGGGTAAATGCAATTAAACATAACAAGTAGCAACAAAGAACTTGAATTTTGTTTCAAAAAACAAACATTGATCTACTGAGATTCCTTATTGTATACATTTCTATTTCAGAATATGCAATTAAGAGTGTAGTACATATGGAATATTTTCCAGGCTCCATGATACACAAAAAGAGCACATACCTGCTTATGTTTGCATCAAACCTAAGTTATTTGTTAAAACCTTATATTTGAATGACTAAATCACACATTTAGTAAAAGAATAAAGAGAGGTAGAGATCCCGTAG
Source organism: Cololabis saira (assembly GCF_033807715.1). Classification (NCBI taxonomy): domain Eukaryota; kingdom Metazoa; phylum Chordata; class Actinopteri; order Beloniformes; family Belonidae; genus Cololabis; species Cololabis saira. Next base: position 4,255,126 of record NC_084603.1, read on the forward strand.
CCTAAATGTAGAGGTGCAGCAGTTCGGAGGGGAGCGATGCGCCGCCTATACTGCACGTTTAATGGCTGGGGCTGAGCAGAGCGTCTTTTTATTGGATTATGGTGCTGTCAGTGTTCTCCTCCAGCCCTGAATACCGCGCCGGCGAGGAGGCATGAACACTGATAACGATAAGGCGCATACATCGCTGCTGGATACAGGAAGAAGACGCGGGGCTCACTTTGTTATGGTAAGACACAAACTGACCACATTTAATATCGAAGGTGTTTAGACTACGAGACAAAACCGAGCGATAGGAAGCTTGACCGGTCCCGTACAATGAAGCGCTCTTTGGTCTAATATGGTAGGAAGTTGGTAGCAGGTCAAAATTGAATAGTTTCTCTGCCTTAAGACGTATGAATACAAAAAAACATTTGTTCTCGATTTAACGTTTAAAAAAAACCCACTTCGTGTTCTCTTTTTATTAGAAGCAACTGATATAAACAGCATCACACCAAATGATTTGCATGTGCATCAGTCTATTTGTGTCAAAATATTGTTTTTTCTTGAAAACGCTGTAGAAAATAGCTCAACTATTGCTCTACTTGGATCTCTCCTGCACATTTACGCACGGAATTGTGTCCGCGGGCGCAGCTGCCAGTATCCTGCTATAGGTGCGATAATTGGATGCGAATCTCGGGACGATCAAACCAATTAGTGGACCTGCAATGAGGTTCTTTGTCCACTGAGGCAGTTTTTGCTCAGAGGGACCTAGGAGAGCTCATACAAAAGAGAAGAGAAATTTAGCCCATCTCTGACCCTTTTGGCCATTTTCCAGAGCAATAATGTGCAATAGCTGAATAATTCATTAAAATGGTGACAGCCTGGAATCATCGAAGTTATGGAAAATTTATACACCCATTGTTTTGTATTAATATGCATGAGACTGACCATCCAATATGCACATATTGTGTTGCCATTTTGCTTGGATGAGGGTACGAAAGAGATAGAGGTTACCAGAGGAGAGCTATAGAAAGCCAGGTGCACCTTTGCCTCAATTATAGACATACCTGAGACTTTCATGAAGATTAAACAACATTCACTATGATGAATTGAACATAAAGTACATGTAGGCTACTGAGTTAAAAAGAGAAGCAGTCTTGAAAACGTCACAAATCTTATACTTCTTGCTCATTTTGTTAAGCTGAATTGGCACCTCTGCTCCCAGAGATCACTTCTCAGTCAGACAGTATAGTGGACTGTCTGCTTCCCGGTTTTTGTGGTGGCCAGCACTGCACATGCAAGCAGTTTTTCTTCTGTTTTTCACCCATAAGTAACTCCTGCTTAAGCTGCAAGAAATACAAAAAAGAAAAAAGAAAAGAAAAATCACTGTGTAACAGAGATTGGTCTTTTTTTGTTGTTTATTTTTTTACCCTAAAAGTTTGTTCTTATGTGTTGCAAAGAAGGCTTTCATTATCAACACTGAATTATTATGAACAAATGAGCATGTGGTGTATCAGAACTTATTTAAGAAATGGTTCTTATATAAGTTGCATATTTCTGCTGAACTTCCCCTTTTTAATCTTGTGACCAACACTGCAGCTAAATATGTCATCTCAAGTCGTAGCCATTTAAAACAACTCTGAAGTAAAGTATACAACAAAGTTTTCAAGCCTTTCAGTGCTGTCAGACTGCAAGACTGACTTTAAACAATAAAGTAGCTGTTTAATGTCCCATCCGTGACTGGAGCACCAAGTCTAAAGATCACAGTGAAGTCAGTATGTAGCACAATGCAGACACTAGGTGTCACCATCATGCCATCGTCATTAATGTACTCTCCTTACCTGCTTCTGTTAAATTCAGAATCATGCTAATAATCAAACTCATATTTACTTTTATGGTCAATTTACAATCCAATCAACCTGATAGATTATTCTAGATTGTGAAAGGAAGCTGTAGTATTTGGATGCAACCCACACAAGCATGGGGACAACTTCCAAATCCACATAAAAACAGCCAAGACTGGGACTCAAACTGGAAACTTTCTTGCTGTACGGCGACAGTATTGACCAACTCACCGCTGTGCTGTCTTGCCAGCAACATGGTGAAACGCATCAAATGCAGCTGTTAAAGAAGTTCTTAATATATATGGTTCATGCTCACAGTTAATATCTGAATATATGCGCACTCACTTAATATAATATATAGTTTTATAGCAGATTAAAACATCACAAATCTATGTAATCACATGCACCTTTGCATTCATACTCACCAGAGTTATTATAGTTAATAACAACTAAAACTAAAGCTGAAACTAACAGTGAAAAGATAATCCTGTTAACTAAAGTTTTTTTATGATATCAAAATTAGATAAACACTAGAATTAACATTGGAAAGCTAACTGAAAATTAGAATTGCAGTTCAACTAGTACATTTTTATCTTATTTTTTTGTGCCTAGTTTTTTTATGTCTGACATCCAATTATTTTTTGCACTGCACTCTGACTACCAGTTTCTTTTTACCTTAGATACTTCATTTTTCGAATTACTCAAAGGAAATAATCAACAATCTACTTATGCATGTGTTAAACAAGTTAAAACTGAACTGAAAAAAAGGTTAAAAAAAAACACAATTATTACAATTGATACATGCATACACTTTAATAAATGCAATCTGCATATATTAAACACACAAACACACACATAAAAAGAGACTTCAATTAATTTCAATTCAATTTTATCTATAGCATCCATCACAATAGGATTTGTCTCTAGGTGTCTTCCAGAGACCCAGGACATGATCCCTGAGAAATTATTGCATAAACAATGGTAGGTTAAAACTCCCCTAGTGACAGAAAAACCTTAAGCCAAACAGTGGCAAGGAAAAACTCCCGTTTAGGACGGAAGAAACCTTGAGCAGGACCTGACTCATAAGGGGGGACCATGCTGCCGAAGGCCAGCCGGGCAGAGCAGGAAAAGAAAGAACAGTCGGAGAGAATGAAGAACAGAGAGAGGAGACACAGACACAATGGTGTACTACAGGGATGACTATATAAACAGGTTTAGACAGCTTAAGCTTCTGTCTTGGTTTCCTTAACTTCAGTATTGTATAAACAGTCACTCAAATGAAACTTACTGCTTTTTACCTGTTCATATTGTCTTGTGCAATACTGTGCTGCCTCATAACTCTGATTTTTTGCTATGTCAGCTCTTGCACATGGTAGCAAGTTATAAAGTGGATGTTGTTTATTTGCCATCTCTTTGAACAGCTGAATGACTGTATTCTGTGCTTTGTACTCCGAAGAGATGGAGGTGCAGTGGTGTTTGCAGCCTCAGTCCTGAAGACTCTTTGTTAAATCCTCTTGAGCAGCCGAACTAAGCTTTTTTTGGATCCCTCTCAAAATACACTTCCTGACCACTGCAGAAAAGTCTGTGGCAAAAGCTTTCCAGGAGTATGCCATGTCTGATTAGCTTGTTAGACACTGGCTGTTTGCTGGACTTGTTTTCTACTAAGAACCAGAGGAGCCCATTATGGCGGGCTCCCTCCTTAGTTCAGTATCCTTGAGTCCATAGATTTTTCTCTTTTGACCAACACATTGTGTAATTCCGCCTATTTATCCATTTGCTGTAGTTCCATTAGCACTCACCTGCCACTGTCAATATTTGTTAAGGGAGTGGCTTGAGATAAGTGACTGTCTCACACCAGCACAAACCATCTAACGTCCGGGTTGAGGCTCATGCGCAACAAATATTAGTTTTCTCCCATGTCAAAATGTCCAACTTTAGGGAAAAATAGAGCTGTTTACAGCCTGGTTCAAAAAGACATTTTGATTTCCCAACCATGATGACTCTGTGGGGGGTGCATTTTTTTGTACCACGTCAGGAGAGTTTATATAAACCAGGGTTCTCAAGTTTTGAACTTGGAGATTTGGTTTTGTTTTTCTTTTGGGGGGAAGGCACGGAAGAATGTCTCCCTCCCAGTGTCCCATAGACCCAGCTTCTTCAGACAGAACTAATTTGATTATATCAAATGCACAGTTTTATTTATTCTACAATAAAGCAAAACACCATAGTGGCATGGTCTCTTCACAATATTCATGCTTAGTGATGTATAATAATAATAAAAAATAAAAATAATAACAAAGCAAAATGAGCCCCTTCAACAACAGTGGTCTCATTCTGCTCTAAACAAACAAACAAAAAAATTTAATTAAGAAAAACAAATTTAACTATAAATAAGCCCCTTGAACGGTGGTGGTTATTCGGCCCCTGTTTTTGTGTCTGAGTGTGTGCGTGTGTATAAGAGTGATGTGTGTTATGCATTCACGCTCGAAGCTGAAACCCAGACATCACCCAGCAACAAAATACTCTATTTTCTGATTGGCTGAGAGATTCTATTTTCTGATTGGCTGATAGATTCTATTTTCTGATTGGCTGAGAGATTCTATTTTCTGATTGGCTAATTGGCTGGTAACTCCAGGCAACTGCTCTGAGTCGAGAGCTTAGTGTTCGGTAAGAGAATGGTCTGTTCCTTACGTTGTAAGAAACACGGGCTGTTGGAGTTACTGTGTGGTGAAGTTCATTCCTCAGCGTGAAAATGCCATGTGTGGCATGTGAACTTGTTGAAATGCGTGAGACTTGAGAGCCCTCTATAAAGCAACACATTTCTTTCTTTAATAATAGATTGTCGGCTCAGCCAATTGCTGGCCGTTATTACTTTCTCATCCTTAATAGTCATGCTACCGCGCTTAGTAAAGCAACCAGCTATCTGTATTAACCCAGCATTGGCTAAATGTGAATGTCATTTTTGATTTTGCCGTGAAGTCAACATGTCAAACAGTATATCCCCCGGTAAACTTCTGCTGGCAGCTCTGCAGATATTTTTGCAGGGTTTGGCTGAAGGAGCTGCGAGGAACGTTAATTTTGATTGATGTGCGGTGGTTGTGTTCCTGTTGCACCCTGTATGAAGAAAAACCATACAGTTTTCAAAACAGCTCTTCAGAAACCAGTGGATCAAGAGACCAAAGGCTTTGTCCGTTGTTATATATTCAGTCTATCTCACAAGGCAATTGCAGGTACCCTCTGCCTTCTTACAGTGACATTGATGTCAATCCAGAGTTGCATACTTATTAGGGAACTTACAGAGTACTATTGTGACAAAACGTCACAGGGAAAATTTTTACATATAGTTCTATGGTAAATAGCATAAGCACCATCATAATTTTACATGCTTCTCTGAGGCTTATTACAAATTGCAGGGCCTTGACCCATCATTGTGAACTGTACTCTCGAGTGGGATGGCCTTCTTTGTCCACCAAGAGATTGGCTCACTGGTACACTTTTATTTACAGTACAAGGCCATGCTTGGACTACTGCCCTCTTACATTTGTAACTTGATCACACGGAGAAGTGTTGATTCTTATGATTTTCGTTCAAGCAATAATCTGTTGCTCACTGTTCCATGTGCCCGCATTGAGTTGGGAATGAGGGCTTTTGTCTTTTCTGCATGGAACCTGTTGCAAAAGGACTTGAGACTACGGGAACTTATCTAATTGAATGACTTTAAATCCAGACTGAGAGCACGTGAGACAGCCTCCTTAACCTGTAACTGTTTTATCTAGTTTATGTGGAATTTTACTTTTTTGAAAGTATAACTTTTTGCTGCTTCTTGGCCAGGACTCACTTGAAAAAGAGGTGTTTAATTTCAACAGGACATTCCTGGTTAAATAAAGTTTAAATAAAAAAACAGTTGATAATTATTTTGTCTGTACTGACATTTCCACATGGCTACAGTTAGTGCTTTAAAAGTCCATTACATCGTTAAAAAAGGTTGTGACATGGTCAAGAAAAAGCCAATGGAAGTCCAACAAAGGTAATACATTTTTTATCACATAAAAAATAATAATGACTGATGTTTGATAGAGTTTTTGCTTGTCACATACTGATGCATGCCCAAGAGCTTGATGCTTTAACTCACGTCGCTTCCACAAATCATCATTTTTACAGTGTCTTTTGAGTTACTAAGGGGACGTGACACAGTGGTCCACATGTCCACTGTGTTAGTTGTTTCCAAGTTGTTTCCAAGTGACCACTGTGCTTGTCTTTTGTTGGTGCTTACTGCAGCCAGTATTTAAGTTACTTCTGCAGAAAGATAACAGGCAATAGTCAGCAGTAGAGTAGTTCCCTGTACATCGATGAGTGCAGATAAAGATCAGTGAAAACTAATGAAAAGGGCTCTTCTGTCACTATGAGGTGAAGTTTGAATGAGACTACGATGCTGGATATCTTTTTCAGATTAGATCAAACTTTTTGATTTATTTCTACACTGGCAGTTTAATATACAGTCAAATAAAAAAAAACACTATGCACTGTTAATTTAGCTGGAATTAAAGTAAGAACGTGAAGATGTAGGAATGTAAAATAAATCAAGAAACAAGCTTAGTCCCTTAATTAGCTTTTTAAAGAGGGTTTTTCTCTCACATGCGCCGCAGTAATATAAAGTTTATCTTCGGTTAGAACCTTTGTGCCCCCATTACACGTGACTCATATTTGACTTTCACTTTACTGCTTACCGTACTCACTGAGTTCACTGATAAAGAACCAGGCGTGAAAAGCCCCCTGTCCCAGCCGCTGGCAAAGCTGCACTTAACTTTCACTTTCCATTTTACTTGGATTTGCTCATGTGTGGGAATGGGATCACAAAACAGTTTTGCAAGAGTTCACATTAGCGTTGAGTGATTTCTGAATAAGAACAAAACAGGCTGGTACACGCTTTAGTCATTTACATAACTACCACTCTGGTGAAGTATGAAGCGTGAGTATCTAGATGTCTTATCTCCCATCTTTCAGTGTTATGAGAAGCGTGTTTATCAGCTAACATGAACCATATATTTTCAGGTAGTTTGATTAAGCTGGAAAATACTGTTGTGTAGTCCATAAAAATACAAAACATTTTACTTAATTAAGTGCCATTAGAAAAACAGCACACACTTGCTTCTGCTATAGCTGTTAGATACAATATTTATACTCATATTCTTAAAGTGGAATGTGTTTGTTTTTTGCCTCCTACAAACTTACATCCTGTAGTTTATTAACTAAAGCCGAGGCTAAGGTCTCATTGACCTCTCCCGTCCTGCCAAGGAAGAACTCATCCTCCCTTTCCTTTGATTATGAGGCCATATCAAAGGCTTGAGCCTAAAAAAAACACACAACCACAGTATTGTTCTTTTATATTTATTTAAAAAAACATTGTATAAGAAACTCCCATATTCATATAAAAATAAATAACCAACCAAGTCTTTTGTGACTTTTCCAGCTGCTTATACAGAACCAGTTAGGTGCACATAAACAATACATTTAACAACGCCTAGATACAAAATCTGTCAGTATTTATGACAAGCCTCCCGGGCTTGGTTTTTAACAAATCAGTCATATTTGCACAAGAAAAAGTAAAGCCCCCTACTGCTGCCCTGCAAACAGATTTACTGTACACCTCATGCGAAAACTCAGTGAAGTACGTCGGAGTTTGACATTTGTTGACTGAGTTGTACTTATGTGTTGCTTTCTTTGTAGCCACTGATAGACTGAAGTTACATCAGTCTGCAGTGCAGCAAGAATCAGTCTGTAGACGCTCCTCTCCATGAATGGACTTTCAGCTGCTTAACTATTGTGAGTCTGATGAGGATGCTTTCTGGCTCCGGACGCGTCTCCTCTGTTGTGGCCGCTGACGCCGACCACCATTCCTTCTTCTCTTCCTCTTCAGACACAGTTTGACATCACGATTCAGCTTAGTGCTTCTAAAAATGAAAAAGCGGGACAGCCAGTTTAGATGCAAAAATGAAAGAATATCGACGTAACATGCAATCTCTAAGCCTGTAATTTGTGTATATTGTTAAATGTAATCTTTATATAGAACAATCACATTTAAAAGATTGGTCTGCATGACAAAATTTGTGGATTGTTATGTTTGGCAGTCGTAAATGACACTCCTTGCTGTTTCCCAAGCAGTAAAAGCTGCAGAAATGAAAGAAAAAAAAATTGCACAACTGGGTTCTTTGTTATCACAAGAACTGGTTTGGTAAGGAATTGCGTTATTTTGTAGTGGTTTATTCTGTTGGCATATTTAAGTTGAATATTGCATACTGCCATTGCTTCAAATTGAAACTTGAAATTGTTTCCATAACTATATGTTGGCTTTTCTTATGAAACATTTGCAGATGTAACATTTCTGGGTTTTTTGCTACTGTGCCTGCTCGTCATGTTTGTGTTTCAATTAATTTACTAAATTAGTCAGTCAGTAAGTGTTGTTGGCCAAAACTCACCTATTCCAGCATCGAATGAGCTGTTTGCCCATCGGCCCCTCCGGATTCAGACAGACACTCTCATCGTTCCTCTCCAGTTTGACTCTGAAAAGCACAAATTAAACAAGATATTGAGTTCAACTCATCTTTGCACGCGTGTGTTTGTATATGTGTGGATGGTTCCATGTGTGTCTGCAGCACCTGGTACTCACATGACTGTGACATTGCTACAGCCCGGGCTCTTTGGGTAGACCGTGAGCTCTTTCAGTTGTCCCCTGACACCTGGCCGCGTCGCTGGACACAAACATCTTCCTGGGACAAACGTGCTGTCTGACTCCCTCACTGCACCAACACAACAACACGATTAGAGGTTAATTCAATAAAGCATATCACGAGCAGAGGCATATTTAACACATGCTCACATGCTTGAGATAAGAGAAAACAGCAAAGCCGGACGTTAACAGAAGCATTGATAGTCTATAGACTCTTACCTCTGGTCAGGAGACAGCAGAAGCTTAAGAAAGCGAGCTGACGGATGAACTGGGGACTGAACTTCATGCTGCTGACAAGCTGAGCGTTTGCACTAAGCTTCTGATCCACATGTGGCTGTTTTATACTGATGCTCCTCCCCCACCAGTCAGAGCTGGGTTTTCCATACCAGGAAATTCCCCCAATCTACCTTCCCTTCTCAAACTCAGGATACACATATGATGGTGCAGGGATCAGGGACAGCATTCCTCTAGATTTATCATTCACTGCTTGAAATCTTAAAAGACTGTGAGTGATATCTCCCTTCCTTTCTGTCGAGCACGGCAAGCATCACACATAAACTTTTTTTTTCCTAAAAGGAAACAACACAGATAAACGATGATTATCACATTATCCCAAATGATTTATTATCTGTCTGCAGTAACAGGAGCTATCTTTGAATATGACACTGCTCCTCAGGCTTTGTCAGCTTTGCTTAAACACAATACTTCAGTCACTGCTGGCTCAGTGTCAACAGCCCCATGTGACTTCCCCGAACTCCTCTTCCCTGCACTTAACTCCGGAGCAGTGACCCATAGCTTTACTTTAAACCAACAAAAAACATGAATTCCAACTTTATAGTATATATAATAAATATTTTGCTAGACATGTCTAATGGCTTTTTTCATTGCCTTTTGATGCATATGACCTCTCTTGAATAATTAAATTATTTGTAACTGGTCATTAATATTTATATAGACTCAGTCATTATTTAAGTTTATGAGCTTTATTTGTTTCAGCTTCTGCAACAGCTGGTGCTCGAGTCAGAATGAGTGGCCATCAGACCTACGTGAAGCTCAATGAAGATAAGATCATTTCAAAGTAAGTTCAGTCGCACGGAGAGTAGGAATAATAATGAAATAAAGTCAAGGGGGGCGATTTCATGCATTTCATTTTATCAATGCTTTAATTGTCTGCGAACTGTGGGAACTAATCCGACCTTTGTGTTCACATTCAGGTCTGACATCCTGTCGCTTCTGAGGACCTACAACTGTTACCACGAAGGGAAAAACTTCCAGCTCAGGACTCGTGAGGTAAGGAAAGCTGAGGAAAAGCAAATGGTGACGGTGCTGTTGGAAATAATAAAGCAAACAGGACACTTGGTGCGCTCACACACATTCCAAAGAACAGTAAAAAAGCTGAGACCAGATTGGTTTCTGTGCGGGCAGTTGTGAGGCCAGACCTGCGATTCCTGGGTTGTTTTCCAACATGGTAAATGTCTGGTAACCCACAAAAAGCCCCCTTTTCCCTCAAATTGAGCGAGGAAGGAGAGGGTGAGTCTCACATTTCAATCCTAAGAGTTGGCATAGAAAAACACTTCCATCATAAGCCTTTTCTTTTTGCCAGGGTTATGTTATTTGTCAGATAATCATTCTATGGGTTTCATGGTCAGGACTTCCCCTATGTGTTCACCAGCAGGTTTTTGACACATATGTTTGTCTGTGTGTGTCTTACGAAGGGCAGGGCAGAGTGGTCAAGATGTGTCCCTCATTTCATTCCCCAAAGTAGACCCATTACATCCGACTCACTACATTGTCACATTGTGGGAAAATCCCATGCAGCTGCAAGCTTCAGATATATAGAGAGAAAGTATGGATGTCATAATATCGGTCTAATATTAACCAAAAAGGACTCAAAAGCTTACGTCCCTAAAAGGGTGAATGTTGATATCCAGAGCGAAGATATTAAACAGATCTGTGTTCTTTTTATCTAAAATGACTCAGCGCATTGTGAGGGATCACAGGATACACAGGACACAGTGCATGGCTCTGTAAGAGGCTGTCCCAAGTCTTTTAATGTGGAGACAGTGTGTCATCGTAGAACTATGCCAAAGAGAAAAAAAAGAAAGTAAAACTTGGTTTATGTAATTCAACCAAAACATGCTTCACTTTAAACTTCAGCTGTATTTTTCCAGCACAATAGCTGTAATAAGAGACTACTGTGTTTTTTCTGTATTACTGACTTACCCTTCATCTGTCCATTAAGAACAATTGTGTTTAAGTGTGGCTTTTTATATAAGTAGTAGCCGGACAGGTGACAAAAGATAGATAAAAAATAAGTACTGCTTATGATATCTATTTTTTCAAAACAAGAGTTTGACAGATATAGATGTAAATCTTTATATGTTGCACATGTACTGCATGTAAGTGCCTTAAATTTACATAGCTAATTGTATTTTTCATGATTTTGTCAGGACAAAGTGGATGCTATATTAATCTAATAACAGTGATTGGTGGGTCTGAAATTTAAAATAGAGGCATGTAGACTATCTTTGCAGAAAACAGAGTCTTAGGGTATGATTAATGTAGAAGTGCTTCACAATTCATGAGTAATCCTCACATAACTAAGTATGATGCTTAGCGTCAACTATTTCTGTTTGTGCAATTTTCATATTTGTTCTTAGTTCAGTTTAGATACATTCATTTGCACGTGTTCCTGAGTGGAAACTATACAAATAATGATAAGTGTATATTCCACGTAACTCACATTTATTATTATTTTGAAAGTTATTTCATTGATAAGTTTGAATCTGAATAAATTATTCATCGGTGTCAAGATACCCGTTTATGTCGAAGATGGACTGTATATACAGCAAGTGGCAAAGTTATCCCAGCCCGAGGTCCAGCTGCATCCCATCTGCTGAAGACTGACTCATTAGATATTTTGTGGATATGAGGGACAAAACATTACATAGCAGTGGCATTCTTGGGTTTGACGGTGGCCTAAGATAAACATCTGGAAATTCCTAATGGACATTTCTAGAAAAAATATGTTGACTGTGTGAATGAGTTTAGATATAACAATGATGACTTGCGTCATCATTCTTAAACAGAATGTGATTATACTTGTCTAATGAAAAACAGTTCTGTGTGGAAAAAGAAGACACTGATTGTCTCTGTAGAACGCTTATATTGCTTAGACATTTAAATCATAAATACCTTCTGCAGGTGTACCGGTAGTCAGGTGATGTTTGTTAGTCATGTCTAAAGGACATGTCAGGTGATTTCACTTTGTGGTTCTATGTGAACCATTCGAAGAGAAAACAAGCTTGGACATGTATGTTTTCTCACACAATATCTGCCCTAACTGTAATAGTATAATTGCTGCTGATTTCTGTCCTGCATCCTCCAATGGCTTCTCTCGTTGCAAGAATCTGGTGCCAGGGCAGAAAATCCTTCATGTGAAGGTGCAATTCGGCTTAGTAGATCAATTTAGATATGCAGCAAACTTCAAATTAATACGGCTGTCTTTAAATATTCGAACCAGACCATAGCATGATATTTGATTAATCAAACACCTCCTTTCCAAACTTTGTGAACTTTCTTCCAACTCTTAACTAAATTGTAAACTGTAAATCAGTTTCAGACTGATTAGGTTCCAATACTGTTTGTTTGTTTTTCTGTAATGACATTCATGACATGACACAGTAAATTCTGTTGTACCAATATCATAACTAGAAAACGGGCTTCTAATTATTAAATGGAACAATCCACAGGACTAGGACGGTAGGATGGTAATCCCTTGTAATCAATTTAAATCCCCTTTGCCTAACACAGAGCAGTTTGATGGCATCTGTTTTTATATTGGTTCCGGTGGCATTCTCGGTTTATTTGCAGTCCTATTTTTATTTTTGGTGCATTTTTTATTTTATGTGTAGACATCACAGCACACCTGAAAAAGACAGCTTTTTCTTAAATGCTTGCGCTATTTAAATGGGATTGAAAAGCATTTTACATTCAAACATAGGTTTCTAAAAGTTATTCATAAAATTATGAGTTGCAGTCAAAAGGGTCGTTTCGGTTCAATAACATCAGGCGTGGTTGAATGTTTGCTCCGGCCTGCCACCGGTGGAAACCATATATCATCTTTCAAACATTTTGCACTCTCTACTGGCTGTGTTTGGTAATATTTGGTTCAAACTACACCACTAGATGGCAATGTAACGTTGAGAATCACGGGTGTTGAAGGGAAATCCTATTGTTCATTTATGCAGTTGCAGTGGAAAATTAAGTAATTAAATAATATTCTTATCAGCAAATCTTACAATGATAAAAGGTACTTGTAATTAAATAATAGTATGGTTTAATTTGCCTCTGTGGAAATCTTTCCATTGCTTCTTATTCTGTTTAAAAGAATGTCTTATTGAAAATGTAGGCTACTGAAATCATTAATATATTTCAAGTGACTGCATGTTCTTTAACCCTAATTGGTGCATTGAATGGCTTCTTATTATTTAAACAACTTTTCCAGAAGACACATCCTGTGGTCATAGAAAATATGTTACTCGGTTTTAAGATGGGTCAAATTCTTTGTCTGCTTCAAGTAAACAAAAAACTAATGAGATTTTTGAATGTACTAAATTGGATTAAGAACTGTAAATATACATTATTAATACCTGGAAGGACACTTTTCTAGGAAGGAATCCAGCAAAAAAAAGTCTAATTAAGGAAAAATCAGTCAGTAAGTCATTGTTTAATGGTGACAGTAAAAGCATTTCAGCAACCACAATGTGAGACTAATTCAACGTATAGCTCTAAACATAAGTTTAGCCTTACGACAAATGGTGCTAATCAAATAAAAAGTCACCACTTGTAAGGGAGCACTGAAAAAAAGTAATGTTATCCTATGAGTACGGAGTGGTAGGTATCAGTTTAAGAAAACCAGCAGATGGAGTCAAATTCTCATCATTGTGCAAGTCTTTTTGAGGCACTGTTATAATCAGGGGTCGCTTCAGTTGATCAAGTCAAGGTTCAGCATTGTTGTGTGTGGAAAATACAAGGTCAGCTGACAACCTTAGCATACTAAGTGGCCGTGTTATTACATTAGCAGAATCATTATTTCCTAATGGTGTGTGTATATTCCAAGATGATAATTCATCAGGATCAAGTTTTGTAAAAGCGGTTGAAAAAGCGTTACACATCATTTTCAGGCACGGATTAGCCACCAGATCATAACATTATTGAGATTGTTTACAATGTGCTGGAGAAGACTTGACGCTGCAGCGAGACTCACCTGTCAACAAAACAAGCTTTTGGCAAAAGAAAAAAAAAGACTGATGCACCTTTAGAAATAAATAAATGTTGTGGCATTGCATATGATTTGCAACATATGTGTTGTGATCAAATGTAAAGATGGTCCAACCATTTACTTAGTGTAGTATCATACTATTTCCAAAGATGTTTTATTTAGGTTTGTTTTTTTGTTGAACTTGTTTGTCAAATGAGACAGTGTAGTTACTGTATGTTTTTGTTGTTTGATAGTAAAGGTGGGATAAAGCACAACTATTTTAAGACTCTCTTGATAATAATGCTGCAATAAAATCTATACTTTAAATAGAAGCACAAAGTATCCACATCAAAAAAGATAATCATGATTTTAGATTTTTAATTGTTGACTAAGTCATTATTTTAGAATGAAATCATATTAATCATATTGGTATACTTAAAAATGTTGTATTATCTTGTACCGCTGGTTAATAATGAGCTAATTGTCAACTGCGGTCTAAAGATAAGAGAAGCCTGTTTGCTATCTAAAACTGTAAAATAATAATAATAATAATAATAATAATAATAATAATAATAATAATAATAATAATAATAATAATAATAATAATAATAATGTAATAATATAATAATGTATCACAGGTTCCTTTAGCCTCTGAAAATTCCCATACCAATAATAATTAATAAATAATACTAGATGTATCATATTTGATACATGAATTCCTGAGACCTCTGTACCAACCACATTATAATGATTAAATAAAAAAGTGGTATACAATTTAAAATGAATTAATAAAATTATCCAATGTATTCATAATGATACAAAAAAGTATTATTATTTAGAAACTGTTAATAGGTTAAGATGTAATTTAGTTAGTTTTTTTATTTCAATATATAATGAACACTTCAAATAAAAAATATAGGATTTCTGCCTATTTTTTTGTCAAGATTTAAAGGGGTTCAATGTCTTTAAAATAAAAACAGAAATGGTTTGTCAGATTTACATGTTTTGGTTCACCCCAAAATACATCATCAGTAGGGTAAAACTAACCCGTCTCATGATGGTCTAACATCAACAGAACAGAAAACAAAATGTATTTCTTATGCCGGTTTCCAGATTTAAGGATCCTCAGTTCTTCTGCAATAGTAGTTGTGAAAAATCAAATGCATAGACATGTCATGTATCTTTGGCATTTTATTAAAAACTCCATCATCTACATCTTAGAAAAAAAATGACAAAATTATGTAAACATGTAGACCTGAGTCTTTAGTGCATAAAAAATAAATACTGCTCTTTTCTCATGAGCCATATGGTGATTTAGTCTTTGTTCAGGAACACACAAAAAGCGCTTCCTCGTGAGGTTCCTCGGCCTTGCTTCCTTATTCCACCAAAGTACCCACAGGGCTTCCCACAACAAGTGAAGTGTTGCTCATCAAGCCATGATCTGTCCAAACAGCCAGTCTACGGGGTCTTGACCCCTGCAGTTTTGTTCTCTGCTCATCTTGATGGAAAAATCCTCTGAGCTGTTTACATTCAGACCTGATGAAGATCTGGAAGTCCTTAGCGTGCGGGGAGATGCACGAGTGACTGAGACTGAGAGCTTCATCTGAGCTTTTGAGAGCTGCCGCAGTCTGGGTGACTTATGGAGCCTGACGGGGCCGTGGCTCGGCACCTCAACGGGGCTCGCAAGGGCCTGGATGCTGCTCATGTAGTCCTCTTGAGACTGGGAGCTCAGGCTAGACTGGGAGGATGAGGGATGGATAGGCAAGTCCTCAAGCGTCTCAGTAATGGTGGGTAAGAGAGGCAGGGACAGCAACCGCCTGCGTTTCATTCTGCAGAAAAACATAATAGAACAGTATCGTTAGACTTTGACTTTCATGTTGTGTCACATTTTGTTAGTACAAATACATTATTGTATATTATACAACCTATTACGGTGCAAAAATTCATTTAAAATCATCTTTTGGAAATTGATGAAATGTACATTTTCTGTAGGAAGGAATAGAAGCAATAAAAGAGGAAAAAGAAAAATGAATTGTCCTCACCTTTGACGTTTTAAATGCAGGTCTGAACACAGAGATAAACAGAGGGATGGCTGTGAAGCTGAAGTCTGAGACGGAGTGTGAGAGGGCTGGAGCACGTTCCGAAGCTTTATAGAGGCAGACGTGCAGCACTGATTAACCACCCTCTCCAAAAATAGCTTTGCTGACCTAACTCGCATGTGTGTGAATCCGAGCGAGCGTGCATGTGAGGGTGTGTTCATGCCTGCTCAGGAAGCTCAGGAGTGGCAGGTTGGCGGGGTCCAGCGGTGCAGCTGCGCTCAGTGTTTACATTTCAGAAACAATGAAGCCTTGTGCAAATCTTTTCTCTGCTGATTCTTGCTTTTTTGTACTTTTATTTTCTTTTTAAATCACTTTTCAGTCTAATAATTTGTAAATCTGTATTAGCAGTGTTTCAACAGGTGACATATCACTGCTGACCCTCTTCTTGGCCCCAGTGTTGTACTATGACAGCCCTGTTGGAATTATGAAATGTAAAAATGTGATTACCACAAGTGATACATTTAAACTGAATCGTCCACAGTGTAAGCTCATGAAAGGCATATGTTGATGGGCTGAGAAAGCCTGAAAAATGAATTTCACCACTGCAACAGCATGTTGATAAACATCTTCAAATCTGTGGCTAATTGAGCAAACTGAGGTCCTCATGTGTCCTCAGAGGACTCGAGCCCTGCAGCACTGGGAGACTTTTACATGACTGGCATACAGTCTTTAATGAAGCTCTGACTGATTAATAAAGGCCTCCTTAAAACCTTTATGCATCATCTATCTTAATACTTATGTATTACAATATACATTTTATTTTTTCTGTAGGGTTTTTCAAGTTTGAGCTCATTGTGCTTTCATTGGGATTTTTTTTAAGTTGTTTCTTGATGTTTCCAGTTATTCGGATTACATTTCTTAGAATTTAATTCATTAAAAATGCTTTAAGGCCAAAACCAAACTAATCTCAAACCGGATCTCCTGAACAGACTGGCTATTAAGATCTAAAGAGTTTCTCTCTTGTCTGTTTTATGTTGCAGTTTAGATCACCATCAATAAATGATTAAGACTTTTTCCATCTGCAAATTCTTTTTTAACAGTTGCTGGGTTAGTGAACTGGTTACAAATCAAGAGGTTTTCAAGTGCTTTCTGTATCATAGTTCACAGTTGTGGTATGTTGCTGTTTATTTTAATGAGGCCAGCTTATGTAGGTGCAGTGCTACTATAAATATTTTGACTGATTGCGAATTCCAAGCGTAGCTCTTCGGGGAGAAATTTTTACCATACTTGGTCCTTTTACATGTTGTGTTACTCTTAGCTTTAGAAATAAATTAAATCAGTTTTTTTTCCTTTGCACTAACATCAGAGAAAACCCAGTAACCATTTTCTTCTAAATTTAGAGCTTCAGTTTTGGAAAATCAAATTCCTCCCTTTGCGCCTACGTGACCCCCATCAGTTGCAGCTCTCCCCACTGCTGCGTTCTCAGACATGACTTCACCCTTGTAATGTGGGAAAAAAAAGAAAAAAAGAGGGTGGGTCCAACCCAACAGAGTTTCTCCAAGATGGAACAGTTCACCTCACTGCTGTGTGCGACTATTCCTGCACGTACACCTGATATTGAGCCGCCGTGGCAGGCAGCCAGCAGGATATCCTCCCTGAATACGACTGCTGATCATTATTGTTCTGTGGCTTTGTGTTTGTAGGAGGATGGAGAGTTCATCCTGGAGGGGCTGCTGAACATTTACTGGGGTCTACGCCGACCAATAAGACTTCAGATGTATGATGACAATGAACGGTTCCGTCTGAGCAGGTAACAACCTCACGGCTCAACAAACTGCTGCTGTTATGACAACACCGTTGAGGGGAATGTCTTGCACTGTAGCAGAGGAAGTCTAAAGCCAAAAAATGTGAACGAAACCTCTATTTCTTTTATTCTTATTTTTTAATGAAAAGTAAAATTGAGAAAAGAAAAGAAATAATGTTTTTAATCAACATTAAATGCTATACAGCCACAGTTATTTTCTGTAAATTATATAGGCTACAGTGGTTTGGATATTTTTCTTTATTATTTTAATGTTCATATTTCATACTTTGCCTTACTGATTGTTTAATCTGCATCAAGATGATCTGACCTGCTCTGTGCTGAATGTTACTTTACTGTAACACCACTAAAACAAGTCGGTCCAAACAATGGCCTTCAGCTCCATCTCACCTATGACCATATTTTATAAAGACTTCCTTTTCCTCTCCTCTTCAACAATTCAAGCGGTTTCTTTCTACTAAATTCCATGTGTTGAAATGAAAGAACCTAAAAAAACAGTTTGTCATTTTTGTCAGTCTCACTTTTAATATACATTGCTATGCATTTTTGATTTATGACAACAGCACCCAAAATGTCCTGTCTTAAAAGTCTTTCAGTCTTAAAAAATCTATTATTTAAATACAGAGTGAAATTTTGGAGAGAAAAAAAAAAAGATTTTCTCACATCTTACTTTGAATAGCTAAATAATCTGGTTAATTAAGAAAATTAAAAGGCTATTTGAAACTAAGGATAAATTATTTGAAACTGTGAGCTAGCAAGCGGAGCTAATATTCTTATTGTGGTAATTCATCTGCAACTGATCGATATCAATATTCAATTCTATTCTAATCCATATTCTTTTGGAGAATAGGCAAATAAGCTCTGTGTCATATTGAACTGTTCTTTTAGATCTGTGCCCATCTGATGACCACATACAGGCTTTCAGTCATGTGTCAGCTCCAGGAAAAGCTCTTAAATGAACTTTGAGTTGAGACATTTTTAGAAATATTAAGCCTCAGTGAACATATTTTTCCTCTGTCCTCTTCAGAATCGATAGATCTGCTGTGGCCGAGCAGGCATCCGCAGAGTCCAACAATAACTCCCTGAGCAAAGAGCCCGAAGCATCTGGTAGGCTTAAACACGTGCAGGGATTCTCACACACACCTGTAGGATTACTCACACACACTAACAATCTTAAAGGCTGAGATTACAGCTCCACGAGTTCTTATTTTAGAACATCTAGTGGATGGCCTGTTCACGTGCAGCAGGATCTTTACATATCAGCCAGATCAGATTGCCAGCACTATAAATAAGCAGTTAGTCACCGCCCTAACAATAGCCTTTGTAAGCCGTTTCATCGGTTGCTCCTTCTTGACCACAGACAAACAACTGCACCAATTTTCTTTGTACCATTCATTTTTCTTGCCTCATTTATAAAAATATTCAGTTTTTATTTCAGTGACATATGTTTGAATATATGATTTAAATTCAAATATAAAAAAGTAAATATTCAAGTTCACGTTACTACTAAAAGTCACATTAGGTGGTGTTGAGCCATCACTCTTATATACATGTTTCATAGATTTCATCCACCACTTGTTTGTTGGTGGAGAGATCTCAGTTTACGTCGATGTTGTTGCCTTTTTGACTTAAACAAAGGATTTGCTTCCATGGACTGATCCTAACTTTAAAGTTAAAAATAAAAAACAAAGAAATTACATTTTGAAACTCTAAATAAAGAATTTGGAAAGCATTTTTATTGTTTTAAGTCCATCATCATCATCATCAACTTTATTTATATAGCGCTTTTCATGCATCTTTAAAAATGCAACACAAAGTGCTTTACCTAAAACGTTAAACAAGCATAAAACTCCATCAGTGATGTTAATCATATCATAAATAAATTAAATCGTGAGTGTCTGTCCTTGTTTCTTTCCCAGTGTATGCAATTTCATGTCCAGTTGATATTGGACATTTAATCCGTTTCAGAAGTGTATTCCAATCTAAAAAGTTTTTAAGCAAATGCACACACAACACAATCCGACAAATATGTGAAGAGAGGTGTGTTCTCATCCGTGTGCTCCCCTGAGGTGGCGACGCAGGCGGTCAGGAGGAAGAGGACTCCCCTCAGCTGCTGAGGACCAGGAGTGATGCTTCCTTCATGAGAGTTCAGAGGAGGTCCAACACACACACTGCAAGAGACTTGCAGCGCTTGCGTACACACAGGTTCTCAATCAACGGTCACTTCTACAACCACAAGGTACAATAAACAGAACGCACGAGCGGGCGGACACATTAATGCATCCCCTTGTTGACATATCTCCAGGTGCAGAGGGGCGGGGGGCTTCCTTTGACTGTACTTCAGTTTTGACAATAGCCTGTTGCACTGAGCGCCTTCATTAGTTTCTTCTGGAAAGGACGTGTGTAAATATTAATCTTGAACATATTCCAGCTCCAGATGGAGAGATTTCCTTTTTTGTTATATACTTCCTGGGCAAAATGTGCAAGGTGTTCAATGCCAGGAATACCCTGTCATGTCTAGGACTGTACGAAAAGCTCTTTACTAATACAGCATGTACTGTACAGAGGAGGCCTCATCTATATTTTGCTAAGTGTGTGTTTTTTCTCCCTTGCCTCCAGACATCTGTATTCACTCCAGCATATGGTTCAGTCACTAATGTACGGGTTAACAGCTCCATGACGACTGGACAAGTCCTCCACCTGCTGCTCCATAAGTTCAGGGTAGGCAGCATACAGCGGTCGCACTTCATGGGGCATTTTATCCAAAGTTAAAGCTATAATAACTCATTTATATTTGTTTCTGTCAAGGTGGAGAACAAGTATGAAGAGTTTGTCCTTTATATGGTGCATGAGTCTGGTGGTAAGTCTTAACTTTTGTCATGGATTTGTAACCAGAGGTTTTTTACGTTTGTATAGATATGAATGTTTTCTCTTTTACTATGGACTTGTAGAGAGAGCCCGGCTGAGGGACGGGGAACACCCACTGGTGACTCGTGTGCTTTATGGACCGTGTGAGAAAATCTCCAAGATCTTCATCACGGAGGCCGACCTGGGAGAGGAAGTCACATATGACGTGAGTTTGGGCTTCAAGCCACAACTCTCTCCGTTCTTTCTTCTTGCTCACTATAAGTGACTTTTTTTTTTAAGTTCTCAATCAGTGGTAGCTGTCGCTGTCAGTTAAACAGAGTAGAAAAGATTAAAATGTTGCTCCCCAAATGAGTTACATATGTCCAGGTTCATGTACTCCCAATATAAGGTTTTCAAAAAGCACTCCGTAATTGTGACTTCTGGTGAATGTAGGTGGAAAAAGTTTAAACACTGTAATGAGATTTAGTTGAAACTTTTTAAATACATTTTAGTGTAGTGTATGCACATTGTAAAATATCAAACAGTGCTTTGTTTAACCTTCTAAGATAGAGATAGAGATGAAATGCTTTTCCTTTCATTTCTTCTGTTTGGACAAAGAAAACATTTCAATTATCTTTTTTTAAGCTAAGGGACGTTTTCAGAATTTCTGAATAAATCATCTGAGAAATTGATCAGTAAAATAAATAAATACATGTAACAGTTCAGCTCCACCTTCAATAGTTCGAACAGAGAATTTTTTTTATTGTTTTGCATTTATATCATTATAAGCATCATTAAGAGTCACTTTAGGACAAATGCCAGTGAATAACTTGTAAATGGGTATTTGTAAATTGTTTTTTCAGTGCTTTTGCTTCAGCAAAGCCTCTGAATTTTTATTCCACCACTGAAAATTGAGATATGAAATCTTGAGACTGACTGAACCACAAGTGTTGCTCCCACAGACTTTGGGGGGGATCACGTAAATGTGGAAGCAGTGCTTCAAAACCGGGTACAAAACACGAGTAAAACCAATCAATCCTGGTGAAATATATTGAACAGTGAAGTAGAAATACCATGCTTCACAGAATTTTACTTTTAGTCACATTCCACCTTTGTTTGTCCAACTTGTTAATATGGGCATTCTTAAAGATACTGTTTTCATTTTATTTAAGGCGTATATACAGCAATCATAAATGTAGCAGTCACGTGCTTTAAAAAAAAAAAAGAAAAAGAAAATGCACTGCTGCATCTGCTTACAAACAAATGTCATTCACAACACACACGTGCAACAATAGCGTGACCTTATGAGAGATAGCAGGTTTAAATTTAGCAACCTGAGGAAAGATATCCTGTTTTGGGACGGATGTAACAATAAGTTAGGAGGTCTGAGTGATATAAATAAAACAGCAATATTGCTTGAAAGGTTTTGTCAATAATAGATCATCTCAGCCCGGTTACAGAGGAGTTTTAAACTTTAAAGCAGCTTACCAACCGCGTGGACATGAAAAGACAGTTTCTAACGTTTTTATGGAACATTAAGAGAATATATAAAAATGTTTTACTTTGCAATAAACATAGTCTTACAGCATGTTTATTTTTATTCATGTTAAAGATATTTTTAGCACACTTACATTAAACAGTCATTGGCAGAACAATTAAAACTCTTAAATCTTGCAGTTCGGCAGTTTAGTCCTTCCTTTATTTATTTATATATTTAATACTTTTTCCTTAGATGAAGAGCTGAGGTTTGGATTTGGTTTTGGTTAAGATGCCTGTGCATTGTCATGAAATGAGGAGAGGAATACCTTACTGTGTTTATATTTTTCTCCATAGGTTGCCCAGTACATTAAGTTTGAGATCCCAGTTTTAGATAGCTTTGTAAAGAAACTCCAAGAGGAAGAAGAGCGTGAAATAATCAAACTGACTAAAAAGTAAGTCAAGAGTCTCAGCAAAAAGGCTTGCTTAACTAACCGTTTCATTTGATTATGTGAAGCTAATATGTGTGTCTCCTGCCACAATTATGGTATTAAAATTGCTTCTGGCCGTCAATGAGCACAGTGTTTAACTGAAATGCTCATCACCCATCGCTGTTTGAGAGCTTTTGTAATCATTCGGCTCATGTGACTGAGATTTCACTCCCTAACCCTGTATGCACTTATTACTCTGGCTGTGGTTTCATAACTTCAGAACTTAGATTATTAGCTTTTGATCTTGAATTAAGGTCAGAGCGAGGACAGGTTTAGATAAATTTTATATTAAATCTCCAGGAAATTAATGTTGGCAAATGTAATTAACCCATTACAACTTCAGGCTGCGGTCAGAAATACTTTCTGAAACTGGATTTTTTTTTTTCAAGAAAAAAAGTAGAAGTAAAAAGTATTTGCAGGTTTAAAACAGTTGCTTTTGTGTTAAATAATTGGCTTTGCCTTACATTTATTGAAAAATATAAGATTTATTTTAAGATTTTAAGATTTATGTCTTAAGTGTGAACAAATGTCTTGAGCGTCTCAGACAGGCTCAACTAGAAATAGTCAAAGTTTTGTTTTTCACCTGGATTTAATAAAACTAAGAAAACAAACACATCTTGTCCTTAAAAAACTCATATTATATTCATTTCCAGGTTTGAAATTATATTTTAGAAAAATTATTGGAAAGTGGATCTTTACTGTTAATAAAAAGCATGTTTTTATATTCCTAAGCATGCATTTAGTCACTATCTGGCATACCTTGACTGGCTGCTTCACGCTGGTTAAAATGATTTTTTTGTAATAGATAATATTTCCTCAGTTCATGGTATTAGGGTTTGTAACTTATCTGCACACAATTACAATATACCTATATGAAAGTATTATAATTTTTTGAATTCCCTGCGTATTTAGTGCGTTGTGCCATCACCAATGCAACATAGTTTTAGTGTTGGGCATAGTGTATATCTTTGTTTTCATTTTACTTCCAAAGAGTTGGCATGCAAATTAGAGCTAACATCAAACTGGGAGTAGGGGGTGTTCTGCTGGTTTTAAAATATGTTCTACTTATGTCATAACATCCAACAATGAGCTTTGAAAATAAGTCACAGAAACAATGAAATACATGCAAGTTTGAGTTTGTGTGTTTTTGTATGAGTGTGATGGCGTGTGTCATGTTTAATGAAGTGCGTTTTTCTGTTGTTGTTTTTTTTTTTTTACCTCTACAGGTACAGTGCTCTGAAGTCTATGATAGTACATCAGCTTGAAGGCAGCCCTCACACCAGTGACAGAGTATGAGTGGATGCATGAGCTGATCATGCATGTAGGTGTGTGTGTGAAAGCGTGGGTGGGCGTAACACTAACGATTGTTGAGTTACTGTGGGAACAATATTCCAACCGCTGTAGAGAATGTAAATGTTTGCAATGTGCCTCTACTTTAGAGCAACATACTACCACCATTTTGTATAATCTGTTTTTTTATAAACTAGTATTATGGTATTGTTAGAGTTTTGATATCTGATTTTAATATATTCACATTTTGTATGAATACTCCTTCTGTACATATTAATATTTATATAAAAAAGCTTTTGGGAAACATTGTTTCTGATTTATACCTGTTCATGCAATAAACCATTTTTACTGTTACTTTTATGCTGAATCTCTGTTGACACAGGACATGATATCCTCTGCCAGTTTCCCACCCCCCAATCCACCCAGACAGCACTGCTGAAACCGAAAAGCCAGTTTATTATTTCCTCTGCTTCCATGGTCTGAGCAAAGATTAGCATTGTTCTCCTGAGCAACCCTCCGTACCAGCTTGTTCCCAAGCTTGTGTGTGTGTGTGTCTTATCATTCTATCATTACACAATGGAGGTATCCTGAGAGAGGGTCTGTTCCTTTTTCCCACAGTTTCACAAACAGACTGTTGTAGTATTTGACAACCTAACCTTGACCATAAAACACTGACCTATAATTATATGTCCTGCACTGTCATTTTATTATTCAATGATAATCACATCCTATTTAACCCACAGAGACTTATATTGTCAAACTGCGAAAGATTATGCTCTTTAGCAAAGTGGCAAGTCCATGATAATGAGAAGTTGTTGTTTTTATTAAAGGTACAGAGCAGTGACACTACAGCACTACTATGCAGAAATATTACAGTGTAACAATAACCTTTGCAACTATCTCAGGGCTGAGAATTAAAGTCTTTACAAATATATAGCTCATGACTTACCTGAAGACAACAATGCTCACAGTCTGAACAGTCTTGAATTGTGATAAGAAGCTATAGGCAAACAGGGGTTTTCCTGCTTTTTTGCCTTCCAAAACAACTCAACCTTCAAATGTTATAGTCATGCAAATGCTTCATTGTACATTTTTACATTGCATAACTGTTTATTTTGGGATGAACTTTGTAATTTATTTCTGAGACTCTGACACGATTGTTTGGGTTCCTAGATGAGAGGCTGAATACCTGTCAGTGTAGCATCACGCTGATGTAGACTCTCGGGCATCCAGGTCATGGTGACTCGAAAAAATTGTCTTCCTTTTCTTTTGTTCTTGAAGACATTTCACCATCCATCCAGAAAGCATCCTCAATTCAGATCTCTTGTTTCAAGCGTCTGAGAGTTAGTACTGCTATGCTTATGTTATTGTTTTAAGACGCTGATCCTATGCAGTGATTATCGTAGCATTGCTATGTTTTTAAAATGCAAGTGCAAAAAGTGGCTCCTATTTTGTCAAAAATGTCACCACCTAGAATATATTCACTTTATTTAAACACTAGACATTCTGAAATGTGCAATGAAGTTTCCATTTTTTTATTTGCATCTAAATATAAAATGCAGGAGTGTTTAAAAGCACAACTACAAGAACCAATTTAAAGCCTGTAGAACAGCAGTTCTGACTGCCCTTGTTCATCCACTGTATCACTGAGCCACGTTTCAGTAGAGTTACTTTTTAGCAGTCTGTGATGACATTGCTGACTTGAAAAATAGAAAAATATTCAGATTTCTCAGTTTTTTACTGAACGATTTGTTCAGAGAAATATTATCTCCCATTTCATTTTTTTTTAAGAACATTAATAGTCTACCCTATTATGATGAAGGGGAAAAGTTTTCTAAATTGTACCTAATTGATAAGAGAGAGAAAAAGAACATTTATTTTCTTCCATAAATTTCCTTTTTTTTAGTTTACATCCAGCTGCTTGAACCATAGTCTTTCCTATCCAAGCAGATCTTTCACCTAAACCCAAGTAACCACTGATTCAAAGTCAAAACTTACTTCACTAAACCTAACCAATGTGACTGAGAAACGGCATTTTCAACCATTTCTAATAAAATCAATCAATCCTATTTCATATATTTACATTGCAGTGAAAGAAATCATTGAATAAAAGGGGAAAATGTATATAAATATATGAATAAAAATCAGTTTTCTTCTTACAATCACCTTCAGGTAGATATATAAATGTTGCCTGATTTCAGCTGGAATCAACTTTCACCAATTCCAGGGGATTTCAAGACAAAACTAAACAGCATTACAACCATCTACTCAATTGTGGATTGTAACTATTGACATGAAGTCACATTCGGGGCCACTTTAACTCACACATATGGATTAGACATTAAAGCATGTACTATACTAATGGCCTCTACAAAGGACTCAAATCTATTATGTGATATTGCAACAAAAATCTGAGTCACAACATTAATACAAATATATTGGATAAACTTAGGCAAGAATCATCACCAGTCTCATACCCATGAAATCAGTCAAACATCAGACCATCTACCAGCTGTATCAGGCTGTGATTATCAACAGAGTCAAAAGGAGCGGGTGTTGCTTCTGACCCACATACGTTATGAAGCCTGGGAAGAGTAAAGGGGTAGGGGGGGGCATAAACTCCATAAACTGATGAGAGTTCAGGATCTTCAGTGTTTTTCTATGGAGTTGAAAGCTGAAGATATCCAAGCTTCGGCCCCTGTGTAACTGATGCTCAACAACCACCGGCTCATCTGTGTCTGTGCTTTTGAGAGGTGGGTCTTACTCAACTGACCCATGAAGACTATATTTGATTTTTATTCTGGAGAATGGTTTTCACAATTAACCAATGATGCTGCCCTTCAGCTAACGTTGTTGTTACCCGCCGGTGCATTCATGGCTCTTCTCTTTGAATTAGATATAACTGCTGGCTGAATGTTGACCACAGATGCTCCAGCATGATTAAACCACGAAACCGCTTTAACCTTTCATAAAGCTTTTGTTGTGATTAGTTTATAATGGTTTACTAAGTCATGTGCCATAAACGAACCTGACATAATGACCTACAACCCGCTTCAGCAGCATGTTCATATGAGCAATACAGAGAGTAAGAAGTAAATCCTGTGATGATGGAGAGAGGATTGCTGTTGATTAGTTTATCCTTATCTCCACACTGCACTCGAGTTCATTTCAGTGCACAAAACCCAATATTTGTAGATGGGTCACTGTGTTGTACCCACAAGTCCTCCATAAATGTTTGGGCATTTTTATATTAAATTAATTAATGTGCAACTACTTGCTGTGCTGGAGAGTGGTTTTGATTTATTGAGGTAATTGAATGTGTAAATGGACACGCTGTAATCAGATTGACACATAAAAACTACCAGGAACTAATCTCTTAATTGTTTTTTAGCTTTAAATATCAGTTTCAACCACATTTATTATGTATAAACGATTTTTTGTGAACCACACTACCCAGTATTTAAGTATTAAAGGACTTTTGAAAGAACTAAAAGTATACTTTCAGACATGGGTTATAACTTTATACTGTGATTAGGCTGTTTCTTTGAATAAAATGAGATGTTTTGCTGTTTTGACAACCACTCAGGGCACATCCCACTGCTTGTAATGCTTCCTGTAATAGCCTGCTGTTTTAACACCACAGTCTTCAAATATGTTCTTTCTAATGGTATAACAGAAAATGACTTATTAATTCGTTTTTACAAATTAGTTTAATTAATCTACGAAGAAGAAAATTGACTAAAAATACACAGACTCATTTGCTGTCTACTTTTGGTTGTCCAGAGAATATTAAAGACCAGGAGTCAGATATGAGTGGATATTATAGGAGGCGTTTTCCTCATTCACTGTGGTCGGTAATGTATTAATGAACAGTAACAGATCTTATCTCTGAAAATTTCAATAGGACTTCAAGGACTGAAAAAAGTAGCCTCTTGTTAACTTTTAATTTTAAGATCTAGCTATTTTCTCCGTGTGTGAGTAAATGGAGATACTACCTGAGCAGCGAAGTGGCCACTTCATCATTCACATTAAACTCGTAAAAACCAATACCCCGGTATATTTAGATCTCAGTTTTTAGGGCAAAATAATATTTTCTAGTTACAATCACCACTTAGATGTTGACTCACATATCATTAGGGCATCACAAACACGTATTAATGAACCTCAGAATCAGAGTAAAAGCAAGGGGTTGACCTGCCTTGCACACTACTACATCCGATTTACTGTGAACCAACGTGACCTTATTTCTGGTGCCACCTTCTGGTACAGCTGATATTCAGTCCAAGATTGCAGACAACTGATATCAAAGATAATCGTTCTTAGGACCTGGACAAAAGAAGTAAAAGCTTTCCAGAATTACCGGTAACACATGCAGTTTGGGTCTTCTAACACATTTTCTTGGCCTCATAATATTCCTATTGATATGTGCAAACAACTCTTGATGTGTTAGATGATCTTAATATAGGCTATATGTAAGAAACTTAATGGTGTCATGAGCTAAATGTAATCAGGTGCTGAGACAACCTTTGCCCATTACATTATTTTAACTCATTGGAAACTTAGATTGGTAAACAATATCACATTAGCCTGAGTAGGTTAAATACCATGTGCAGTAAACATGTTTCTCCTTCTTCATCATCCAGAGTACATGGGGGTTTATCTTATGTTTTGTACTAGGTCAAGGTCCAAAGTTATATTGCCATGCATGAACAGACATCCGGTTTCAGTTTAAGATAGAAGCCCAGGTAATATTTTTTTTCTGTTACATTAAATGCACTTAATCTCTTACAATTTTTATTTTTTCCTCAGGAACATGGCAGAACCTCTGAGAGCAGTCATAGGTGCACAGAGAAACATGTTGCACCCAAACACAAATACCGGTATGCTGAAATAATAAAAGCAGAAACTGACAAAATATTATATCTACTGATATTATTATTTATATAAATAGTTTGGGCATGCTTTAGTACCTGCAGGTTTGCTAAACTGTCAACTTAATATTGCAACTCCACCGTCCTTTCAGTGCTTCTCTCTGGGCAGAAGGAAACTGAAAGACTACAAATAATAAATAGTGCCCACATGTAGTAAGACTGTGGTTAGATATTCAAAATTGGCTAAGACCCATAAATATTAATTGCTCACACATTGTATGTACAAGTATTCTTATGGGGAAAATATTTATATTTAAGGCTCAATCAAAAATTAATTTGATTGTGTTTTATTTTTTGTAAATAAAGTGCAAAGCCAAGTACTTTTAGAAAAAAAACATTGCGAAAAAATAGAAATACATAACAGAAAATGGAAAAAAAATAAGTTCTGAGTAAATGTATAATTATAACATTTAATTTTCGTTTTTGGCTTGTTTGATTATTATTTTTTTATTAGGTTTTTGTTTTTTTGTTTTTTGTTTTGTTTTTGTCAGGTTTTGGTCTAGTTTTTGTCTGTTAGTCCTTTGGTAGTTAGTGTATTGTCAGTGTACATGGTATGCCTGTTTCCATTAAATAAAAAAAATAAAAACAAAAAAGAGACTAAAGTATTCCTAGCCTAACAGCAGCAAAAAAGATAATAGCAGTAAAATGGAAACCACGACGCACGCTTAACATCTCCCATTGGTATCTGACTTTCCTTGATATTATCTGGAAAAATCTACAGCCCGAATCCATAATGAAAAACAACAAAATATTTTATTTTGGTATATGGCAGCAGATAAAATTAAGGCCAAACTTGAAAGATGTATTTAACATTGATATAGACTACCTTGTTGCACCTATCCTTGTTCAGTTTTTGATATTATTATGTTATGCCTTTGTTTTATTTTGTCCTTTGTTTCTATTATCTTTTTATTATCTGTTTTTCTTTATTATCAACTGTTTTCATCGAATGCTTAGGTCCAAGGGGTGGGTTTGGAAGGGAGTGAGAATATGTATTAATGCTTGTTTAACATCATTGTGGATGCCACCGTTGATAATAAGAAAATCATGAAAAATAAATAAAAACATGTGATCACAAAAAAAAAGACTAAAGTAAAATACTAGTTTATAAGGCAGAGGGAAAACCCACGGGGAAAAATAAAGGAAAACAAAGTCATAATAAAAAATAAAAATCTTCTCTGCCACTGTACATCGCGAAATGGACAATAAAAGAAAAGTTTTGGAATTTACATTCAAATTTTTATCCATTCATAAGCAGTACTCGAGTTGTAAAAAAAAAAAATCAGAGGGGATGGTGGATTTTATCATATGGGGACAGATAATTTGTGCTGATTACAAATAATATAATATATTACAAATAATAGCACTGACCAAAACACCTGCAGAAATACTGCAGGAATGACATAGCAGCAGTTAAATGCAGCCTTCTGTAAGCTTTAAATATCCACTGGGCTTACATCAAATACATCAAAACACAAAAATAAAAAACAGTTTTCTGAACTTATCAATATGGCTCTGTCCTTCACAGGATAAGTAAAATGGATCACTACAAAAACTCAAAATCTTAACAAGAATATTTGTCTTATTTCTAGACTCATCACTGGAAAAAATTTTTTTCACCTTTTTCAAGTAGATTTTCACTTGAAATAAGTAGAAAAATCTGACAGTGGAACAAGAGGGGGGATGATTTTGACCGTTTTTATTTCAGGGGGGGTGCCATCCCCCCTCATACCCCCTCAACTCGAGTACAGTTCATAAGTAATTAGGGGTAACGTTGCACAGTTCAAGCTGCGGGGCTTTTATTTTGAAACTGCAGACCGGAAAACGTTTCCATTTCTTTTCCTTCGCGTTTGACGGAAGTAAGAAACTCTCACACCGTCGGTGTTGCTGTTTGTCAACTATGTCGAGGAACTTGAACGCAAAGATAGTTATAATAGGAAGCGGCATATCTGGGATAGCGGCAGCGGACAGGCTCGTTAAAGCTGGATATAATCATGTGAGGATACTTGAAGCGACTTCAAGAAGCGGAGGACGAATCAAAACAGGCAAACTGGGTGAGAGATGTGCATCAACCTCTTTATATTTGACCAGTCACATCAGTCACCAACAGTCTGTAACACGCCTTTTCGTAGAAATCCAGATGTCACGACAAGATTATTTTGCAGCCTTTTCATGTTTATGTCCTTTTACACCGGCTCTATGAACTAAAGAAAAGCCTCAGCAGGTGGACACATGTAATTCAGACTCATAACAGGTGAAATTGCTGCTCTTTTTTCTTAGTTGACCTTGCTTGAATTTCCGTAAGTTTAAATCAAATGTAAAGGACTGTCTCAGAAAATTAGAATATTGTGATAAAGTCCTGTATTTTCTGTAATGCAAAAATGTCATACATTCTGGATTCATTAAAAATCAACTTAAATATTGCAAGCCTTTTATTATTTTAATATTGCTGATCATGGCTTACAGCTTAAGAAAACTCAAATATCCTATCTCAAAAAATTAGAATATTCTGTGAATCTTAATCTTAAACTGTAAGCCATAATCAGCAATATTAAAATAATAAAAGGCTTGCAATATTTCAGTTGATTTGTAATGAATCCAAAATGTTTGACATTTTTGTCTTTTTAATTGCATTACAGAAAATAAAGAACTTTATCACAATATTCTAATTTTCTGAGACAGTCCTGTATGTTACATGCCATGTTCAGAAGACCAATGACAGTGTGAAAATACCATCTCTAACATCCTTAGTCCTCGTGAACTACCTGAGAGCTACAGCCAGAGCTGGGTAGAGTAGCCAAAAATTGTACTCAAGTAAAAGTACTGTTACTTCAGAATAATATGACTCAAGTACAAGTAAAAAGTAGTCATCCAAATAATGACTTGAGTAAAAGTAAAAAAGTACTTGGTGAAAAAACTACTCAAGTACTGAGTAACTGTTGAGTAACGTCTGATTTATTTTTTTAACACAACCATTCAAACAGACAAAAGTACAAAATAATCATCTTCAGGCAAATTAAATCAATAAAATTAATACAAATTAATAAAAAATAGCTTAAATTAAAATAATCTTAAAGTAAATTCAAGTACTTTAATAAATAATAAAATAATAACAGAATAAAAAAATAAAATAAGCACAAGTAGCACAAAATTTCAAGCCTTTGTACTTTTCTTTTTTAACCAGAACTAGAACAAACATGAACTCTGTATAAACTCTGTGTGTGTGTTTGACTCTGTGTATATGTGACAAACATGCAAAAACAAAAATTTTTCCCAAAGAATCACCCAGTGATGTCATGAGATTGTTGACAGCTCAACGTAGCCTAATGTAGCGGAGTAAGAGTAACATTTTCTCCTTCACAAATCTACTCAAGTAAAAGTAAAACGTATAGTGATTCAAAACTACTCCTAAAAGTACAAAATTTCCCAAAACTTACTCAAGTAAATGTAACGGAGTAAATGTAACTCGTTACTACCCACCTCTTGCTACAGCACATGCAGAATGATGTGAAGTTGGCTGAAGAAAAGGTCTTAAAAAGTCAAAGAACTCTTTTCTAATCTGGATATGTGAATTAACAGTAAACTGCACATCTGAACTTATCTAAATGACATGTTTTAGACTTCAGACTTGGCACTTAAAGGGGCACGTTTGTGTCATGCATGTCAGTTTCTAAGTTGTTATTTTTGTGGAGAGGAAAAGAAGACGAACATTGAAAAGATCCTTCTTTCACAATATGTTTCCACTGCAGGTGATAGTATCGTTGAGATCGGAGCAAACTGGATCCATGGGCCATCCGAGGAGAACCCGATATTTTGTCTGGCTCGAAAGTATGGGCTTTTGGATCCAGAGGCCCTCACCCCAGAAAACCAAGCCATCGATATCGGAGGACATCCGCCTTGGACTTCCAATGTGTTCAGCAGCTCAGGTTGCCAAAAATCATTGTTAATATG
The DNA here is from genome assembly GCF_033807715.1 of Cololabis saira. Lineage (NCBI taxonomy): Eukaryota > Metazoa > Chordata > Actinopteri > Beloniformes > Belonidae > Cololabis > Cololabis saira. The sequence goes on from NC_084603.1 coordinate 4,287,783, forward strand.
GTCTGGATGCTATGAAAATTATATCAACCAAACTATAACACACTGTAGAGCTTAAATTGTCCCAGTGATATGGTCTGTATATTTTAGTTCAAATCATATATTTAATTTTACAACTTCTTATCAGTTCTCCAAGTGAAATTATATTGTTGTAGTATAAATGATTAAGAAGAAAAATAGATTAAAACATGAAGAATCTATTTACAAATGGTTGGAAAGTTTGATGAGTAGCAGAGTGAATGTCTTGGATACTGCATTCAATATATCAACAATGTGCTGTTTGATAGACTGATCAAGACTAGATACTTCATGTTGCATTTAAGTGAAGCAATATAAGTTGGTGACTTTGATGGTGCTTTTCGTTGGTCTGTTGGTATTTCCTGTAAATGTTTGTAGGTCAGAAGCTGAATGTGGAGGACTACTCTCCGGCTCTGGAGATGTTTGCTGAGCTGCTGAATGAAAGTGCAGAATTTCAGAATCAAAAAGGAGAACCGTGTGCCAGTGTGGGAGATTTCATACGTGCAGAGGTATCGCTCTTCAGCCACTGTCAATGGCTTTGATAAATCTGTGATTCCATGGATTAATGCCTTGTCTGCCACTTGGTGTATGCAGGTAAAGCAAAAAGCAGCAGAGAAATGGAAAGACGTCGACCCAGCCACCAGGTCTTTGCAGCTGTGTGTGATCAGTAACATGTTGAAGGTGGAGTGCTGTGTTAATGGGAGCCACAGCATGGATGAGGTGGGTCTTGGTGCCTTTGGGCAATATAAGACTCTACCTGGACTGGACTGTACATTCCCACGGTTTGTACTCTGTTGCACTATATATATGTGTGATATTAAACGTTGTTTTATTTGGATGTACTTAGGGCTGGGCGATTTTGGACAAAAATAAAATCCAGATTTTCTTCTCTGAAAACCCGATTTTCGATTTCGATTTCGATTTTTTTGGTAAAACTACAAAAGACAATGGAATAAATTGTTTCAAATATTTTATCTTTATTTTTAAAGAAAAATAGCAAACAAATTTCCCTATTGGGAATGAAGTGCAATTGAAATATACTGTAAATCCTCCTTGAGTTTAGTAAGGTGACAACATTTACAATTTTCTTGACCAAACAAAGATGACTAGACGAGCTGTCTGTAATGCAGCCAGCTGCAAAAATGGAAAATCGATTTTCCGATTTTTCCTTTTTTTAACATCGATTGTGATTAATAAATCCGATTTAGATTTAAAATCGATTAATCGCACAGCCCTAGATGTACTCTTTGGTGACATATGTCTGTCATGTGTAGACTGCAGATGTTGGTAGTTTCACACGAATCTCACAATATTAAAAAAACATTATTCAGTTTATCGACCAACTGTTTTAACATTTTGTGTTTTTTGATTATGCAGAGGTTATGAAGGTCTGATCAAAAACTTGATGTCAGAGCTCCCGGATGGTTTAGTGACCTACAATCGGCCTGTGCGGTGTGTTCACTGGAATAACGCTTTGAAAGGAGAAAACCCAGTAACTGTTCAATGTGATGATGGAGAGAAGATCGTCGCTGATCATGTTATCGTCACAGTGCCTTTAGGTATTTTCAGTCCAAAATCAAATGTTTCTCATGATTTGTTTATGAAATTACCATTTCTAATATAAACACTTTGATAAAGTCTGTATTTCACTGCTGTTTAAGCATGTCCCTAAACCTGTATGTTATTCAAGGTTAAATTATTATTTGGGATTCATTTGCTGCATGAATGTCTGGATTTTTGGTATCTAACAAATTTAAATTGCTCTGTTGTGTCAGGATACTTAAAGAAGCACCATTCGACCCTGTTCCAACCACCTCTCCCTCTACACAAACTGCACTCCATCCACAGGCTCGGTTTTGGAACAAACAATAAAATTTTTGTGGAGTTTGATGAACCGTGGTGGGATCCTGACTGTGAAGTGATTTATCTGGTGTGGGAAGATGAGGTGAGATTAGCAGACAAACTTCACTAAGCGGCACCTTGAATGAGAACTATTTATCCTGCAATAAAAATTGTGATTTGTCAGGATTACGCTCCTTTACATCTGAATCACAGAATGTTTTAAAAATGTATTACAAAATATGTCTCTTACCTTTTCTCACAAATCAGGAGTCTATGGTGGATCAGGTGCCAGACGTACAGAGATCCTGGATAAAGAAGTTGTTTGGTTTCACTGTACTCAAACCCACTGAAAGGTCAGCTAGAACAAGTGACATGCAAATGCTGATGCTTCCATGGCTTGTTTATGCTGTATTTTAGAGATGGATAAGAATGAAGATGCATTTCTGGTTTAAATCTGCAGGTATGGCCACCTTCTGTGTGGCTGGATTGCAGGACACGAGTCGGAGTACATGGAAACGCTGTCTGAACAGGACGTCACACATGACGTCACGCAACTCGTTCGCAGGTTCACAGGTGAGCCCGAAAAAAAACTAAACTACGTATGCGTATAGAGTCATGTTGGTGAGAAAGTTGACCCCCTTTCATTTTATACATTAATACCTGGTCCTGTAAGTATTGTGGCTCCTTCCTCACTTTCAGTGTTGCTGTAGTTTATCATTAACTATACTTCACAAGCGCTCAATCATCCATAACTCTTAAGTTCCTGAGGCAAAATTTCAATCAGGTTGAGGCCTGGAATTTGACCAGACTATGCGCCATCTTGAATCTTTCTACTGTTGATTTGCTGATATGTTTAAGATCATTGTCCTGTTGCATAACTGAGCAACCTTTAGCTGTTGGACAGATTCCCGCACACGTACTGCTAGAACATGTAGATCATGATTCCCTCGGTAAGTGCCAGGTGCCCAGGTTATGTGACTGTAAAATAAGCAACACTTTGACACCAGTCCACCACCATGTGATCATAATTTTTATTAGAATAGTTTTATAACTGTTGTTTTTTTGTTGTTCATCAAAGATGGCACTGTATATTATAACCAGACTTGTCCGCTTTAGTTTCCTCTGCACAAGAAATACCAGAAATCTTCTGGTTTGTTTAAATGCAATTTTGCAAAAAACTTAAACTTAAAACTTACAATAATAAGTATTGTAGTGTTTTTCTTTTTGGTGCTTACCTTTACTGCGTCCTGTTGAACAGGGAACCCTACCATCACTCCACGGAGAACCCTGCGCTCCCAGTGGTTCCATGACATCTGGACATGCGGCTCCTACAGCCACATCGGAAAAGGCTGCTCAGAACAGGACCTGGACAACATGATGGAGCCACTCCCACCGAAGGGATCACAGTCACAAGTACTTCCACGTTTATACTCAAACAGAAACACATGTCCTGAGCATACACATGTCTTGACATATGATTAAAGGTTTGACACGTCTCTCTTAACTATACCGCTTCTTTCAGCCCCTGCAGGTTTTGTTCGCTGGGGAGGCGACTCATCCTTGCTACTTCTCTACCGTCCATGGAGCGCTTCTCACCGGATTGAGAGAAGCTGACAGACTCATCTCTCACTACTCCTCCGTTAATCCATCCAAGCTTCCCATGTCAAAGCTTTAAAACATCTATGTGTCTGTGTCACGAAAGGATGAATCATTTGAGAAATGAGACTTCTGTTTGCGTATGATCATTGATAAACATATTACAAACAAACAATGGAATCCAAGCCAATTTGGATAATTGATTAGAAACTGCTCTGTATTCAAATAACTTGCTCATGGTGTAATGCTGCTGGGTTTAGGACATGATCTGCCATAAAATACAAATGGACATCACTTATCATCCAGGCCTTTTTTAATGAAATGCATGGAAGATACATTTTCATATTTAATAATGTATTAAATAGGCACTTTTGTACACTTTCCAAAGAACACAATTCCTGATTATACATAACTAATGTAAGTTAACATTGACTTTGGGGTGTCTCTGTTTTAATACTTACTGAATTCTCAATGCTTTCCTTTTTGCCACTTTGATTTTTTTTATTAATTTTTTTATTAATGAATTGTAATTACTAGTGAATAAATGATGCATCTATTGATAATTGTTAACAGTCTATAATGTGTGTTCTGTGTTAATGTTCTGATGAAGTGTAAAAAGTATTCTGCAGAAAGGAGTATTTTATATAGAACCCTGTTAGATCTAGGTTTATCTTGTTTTTCTGTTACAGAGTTTATACAGCAATCCTTATGTTAAATTTAATACCAATTTAATATCACTACCTTCAGATTTTTTTTAAAAACTGTCAACATTAAGTGTTAATCACGGACCTTTTAACATTAATACAGATTTTGAACTATAGAACAGATTTATAGACTCATTGATGTTGACCAGATGTTTCACATTTATTTCACTTTGTGAATGACAATAAAATGACAATAAAATAGACTCCTTAAAATGTAAAAGGTAAAAAAATAATACCAATTTAAAAAAAAACTCTGACAGTGAATTTAACACTTTTAATGGCCTTAAATTTGGCAATTTTCATTTATCACTTTTTAATACTTTTTAAAACCCCGCGGAAACCCTGTGTTAGAATATTACTCGGCCAACATGAGGACCACCAACTGATAGCAAGGGCAGTCATACGTTTTCTGCATGCCACTGTGGGCTTTATTCAAGAATATGTGACCTTTGTCAAGTCAAGTCAGATTTATTTGTAGGCTATAGCACAATTCGTGCACACAGCAGCTCAAAGTGCTTCATATAAAAACGTTCCAATACAATCAACAATGAATTGCAATCAACATCATACAGAACACAATAAAAACATTAACAGTTAGATTAAAAAATGAAGTTAAAAAATTTAAATAGAAGTAAGAAATAAAAGCTGAAAATCGATAATCGATTTGTGAACTAACTAAGCCCCAAACTACCAGAGGAGGGCACTAATACGCCTGGATGCGTCGAAACTGCCGGAAACAAATGAAGAAGAAGAAGAAGAAGAAGAATTGCAGTCTGCGCATGCTCAAGAATTTCCCCTGGGGCATTCACCCGGAAGTGAAAGGAGACCACGTGTTAAATAGTTGAAAAAGGGACGGCGCGGTTCAGTAGTTGTTTAAACACCAACACCAACATGGCTTCAACAAGTTCAGTTCACGATTGGACGGACGAGGAAACCCGGTTCATGCTCCAGCAAATACAAGAGCTAAACATTTTAAAATGTATGGATGGGCGCAAAACAAGAAACGCGGACCCTTTTAAAAAGATCCAGAAAGAGATGGCAGACGCGGGTTTCACCAGGACACCCGGGCAGATCAAGATGAGGTGGAAACATGTACGGAAGGCGTACATTGGTGCCAAACAAAACAAACCCACAAGTGGACATGATCCGGTCAGTTGTCCGTACTACGATATTCTGGATGAGCTGCTGGGGAGTCGACCTTTGTTCCAGGCCCAACAACACGGGGTGGATGTCGGTTTCCAGACATTCAACCAAGGTGAGTTGATAAAACTTGTTGCCTTTGTTCAAATAATGTTTTGCTTACCCCGATAGACGAGTTAGGGCACACACCATGTGGGCTTGTATGCTCTGATTAATATGAATAACTGGGAATACAGTACTTTTTTGGGGGGGTTATTGTCTGAGTTTAATGAAAACACGTTTGTATTGATAAGGTTTAATCAGAATACTGACTTAAAACCAATCACAGCTGTTTTCCAGGGTCAAAATGAACCCGGTGTGACTGTTTATGAAACAAAAGACCTAAAACACAATTTAATGAAAGTAGGCACGATTATATTTGCAAAGAACATAATATGGAACAAATAATGTGATTATTGTGACAACTAGACAACAGAAATCCATATGTCTGACATAAAATGACTAAGATATATAACATTTTTGTAACCCTCTGCAGAAGCAGCAACAGATCCATTGTTCTTTTCATCATCAACACTAAAAGCTACATAATGACTACCAATAACACATTACATGAGTTATAACCTAATTCTGTGTTAAATGTGTTATTATCCAACTGCGTTCCAACTTATAACACACTGATCAGGTTTAATCATAATACTGATTTAAAACCAATCACAGCTGTTTTCCTGGGTCAAAATGAACCCGGTGTGACTGTTTTATAAAACAAAGAAAACAAAAACACAGTTTAATGAAAGTAGTCATATTTGCAAAGAACATGCTATGGAACCAATAATGTGATTATTGTGACAACTAGACCACAGAAATCCATATGTCTGACATAAAATGACTAAGATATAAATCATTTTTGTAACCCTCTGCAGAAGCAGCAACAGAGATGGGCGGCCATGTTGACTCAGCAGGCAGCACAGCAGAGCGTGGAGATGAGGCTTGTCCGGTTGCTGAGGCCTCAAGGTGCAGTTCCCCGCTGCAGAGGAACTCTGAGTTACCAGGTAAGTTCTGCAATATGCTGGCTGCAACAACCAATGCTTCTTTATTTTTAAAAATATACCCACATTAGGACATGTAATAAGTTTTACACCAATTCTGTCTTCAGAGATAAGTGCTCAGAGACCTCGTCGGAGGCGGCAGGGGCATAGAAGCGACATCGCTCTCCTGTGCGACCAGATGAACGAGACGAGGGATTTCTGGCGAGGGCATCTTCGGGAGAGCGACGAGCGTCAGAGGGAGAGCGACGAGCGTCGGAGAGAGAGCGACGAGCGACGGGAGCGGATGATGACCTCTCTTATCGAGGTGATGAGAGAGTCAAATACAATGTTCCGCGCAGCCCTGGACTCAATCAGGAGACTGTTGCCTCCGGCACCCACCTACCACCTACCACCAAGTCCACCCCACGACCAGGGGGTGCCTTCCCAAGACCATTAAGCCCGGTGTACCACCCACAAACGCCATCCACCCCCTCACGGCCAAGGCCAATGACATCCGAACCGGAAGCCTACCCAGGGTACCACCGTGCCCTCCCAGGTCCATCCACGTACCGCGACCTCTAGACATTTGTTTTTTTTTATTCATCTTTTTTTGCACATGTTTAATTCATCTTTTTTTGCACATGTTTAATTCATCTTTTTTTGCACATGTTTACGATTGTATATAGTTTTGTTTTTTGTATCTTAATAAATATACACTCAAAACACTAATATCTACCTCTTTGTTTGTAAAAAAAAGTTTAGTTTAGTTTATTTTGCACATAAAACATAACAGTAAAAAAACAAAGGTAAAATGGAGCATTGTGCAGGAGAGGTGGAAGCCAAAAAGGCTTATGAAAATGCCTCCCCTTTATAAAACAGACACAGATAACAGATGGGCTAGTTTTGAAGGATTTTTTTTTTTTTTTTAATTCAAGAGTTCATTAATGAGAGAAGTGAATTACATTCACTTGAGGATATTATCTGCCTCAATTTTGTCTAAGTTGGTGCTCAGCTCTTTCTTCTCAAACTCTAAATTTCTGTCAACAAATTGAAACACCTCCCTCCCTTCTATTTTTCTTACATGAATGCACAGCATTGTAATGAGGTACTGAGTAACAAGATGCTATATCGTCATTGAGCCATGTTTCTGATAGAGAAAGCACCGAAAATACATGATTTAAGTTGACATGTATATAAAAAAAAAAGTGAAATAACTACAAATGAAATGATTTTATTAATGTCATGAAAGATGCAGTGTGCTGTACCGAAACAAGATGGAGCTTACAGAAATGCTAAAACAAAGGTCTGCGCAGAGGGAAGTTTGTGCTCAAATAATCTGTAAGCACCTCCCTGATCTTCTGACCACCTGCAGTGTCTGTGTTGTGGGCACGGGCACCAGGTTGTGGTAGGTCGGCGTCTAAAGCAGCAGCCTCATCGGTGCAGGTGGGGTTTACACCGTCCTTCTCATCTTCACACAGGTTATGCAACGCACATGTAGCTATCACATGAGGGGTGAATGTAAAATGGAAGTCACTACGCTTGAGCAAAACTCGCCAGCGTGACTTCAGTCTCCCAAAGGCGATCTCGACAGTGGTCCTTGCAGAGTTTAAATAGACGTTAAATGACTCCTGCTCAGGGGTGATGCGTGGGGAATGGGTGTACCCTTTGATCAGCCACTCCATTAAAGGATAAGCCTGATCTCCCAGAAGAAAATGGTTGACGGTAACACCGTTGATTTCCCTAGGCCCTTAGTGAAAAAGACAAGATAACATGAACAAATTTCAGAATGTGTTGCATCTGATGGTAGTCTACTCAGTGATTTGCACATTAAGGTCTCAGAAAAAATTATATGGGTGGTGATACTGAATACTAAGCATGATTTACGACTTACTTTAGGTAGCTGATGTGCATGGCTGAACAACGCCGACTGCCTAAGAACGTTTGCGTCGTGAGCACTTCCAGGCAGTTTGCAGTTTATATTCCAAAACCTATAAGACATAATAGCAGCATTAAGTTCATGATGCTCAGACTGCACAGCGAGTGGGGATGGGTGGCAAAACCTTCTTTAATCCTCAAAAACTGTACATATTTTGGCATTTCACAGTATCCCCTCATCACCATTAATAGTCAAAAATTAATTTTGGAATAAATATGATTCAGACAAGCAACAAAATGTGTATCAGTTGCACAAAAAGTTGAAATATTTCCATTTGTGCATGAAGACATGGTCAAATCTTTTACATTTCTCTTTTGAGGAGTGTTTTCTTCTCTCAACTGTAAAAAATGGTTCAAATTAGATCCTGCACAGTATGTAAGGGTTAAGAGGAAATGTGTTTGCCTACACCGATACGTGTCGTCCACCACAGCTTGGAGGACATAGGAAGGCCATCCTTTGCGATTGATGGAGTCCTTGTAGTCTTCACTTGGTGGTGAAACAGGAATGTGGGTGCTGTCGATGCAACCGATTATTGTTTATTTAAAAGGATCCCCATTAGTCTTCGCCATGGGAAGACTATTCTTCCTGGGGTCCACACATAGACATACAAAAGATAATATAAAAGATGATAATATAATAATAATATAATAACATGACAATAATAAAGATGACAATAATCCAACTCAAAAACGGTGAAAAATCTTCACTACAATTCCTGAAATAATAAATTGAATCAAAAATAAAAGATTAAGTAACCAACCATCCACATCCTAAGTAGCATTATTTGCTACTATCACCAGATCTGTTCTGCTTATGAACAAGATAGTTTACGACTTTATAATATACTCATCCCTCTATTTATAGAAGTATAAATATATATTACATATCATAATATACTCATACATTATAATATACTCATACTTCTAAACTATATATACACTCATAGCCTACAGAGGTTTAGAATATATTTACTATTAAATTTATAATATACATACAATTTGCACAATAATCACAATATATACCTCGGAGAGATCATAACTTCCTTCTGAACTACAGCCTGCTTCAGTCTTCTTTTAAAACTTGAAATCTTGATTATTGCAACTATACATGGGGGGTGTAGCTGCTCCCAACTTTTTCCAACTGGTTAATGAAAGTGCAACGCTCCGACTGATGGTTGTAAACGTTTTATTACAGTATTTTCTGTCTTGTAAACGCCCAAGACCAACGTGAACACTGAAATAAAATACACAGTGGCAAATATTCATCAGTGAAACTGTCATATTCGCATATATGAATTGCTTAACTGAAACTTATTAAACAAAATATTAATTCTCTCAAAATACAAATTATACACATATAAAGAAGAATATTTCACTCAATTGTCCATACCGTTTGCCCCTCCAACCAGAATGTTAGGAGTTGCTAGAAGTCCATTTCTTCTGTATTTCACTTCTTTGTCTTCCAATTACTGCTTGCACGCACCAACAGACCATGAAAAAACTCACGTCTCTACCAAAAGGCATCACGTGACCACGTGATGGCGTGGTCTGATGGAGTTATTAATTAACCAATTATCCCCAAAGTATGCACACAATAATCAAAATATAAATGGATATTAAAGTAAAATAAATCAATTCACACAGAAAATAATGTTTATGTGTGTGTTCGCTACACTGCCACCAAAATTACAAAAGATTAACTTTCATCATATTCAAGAAATAAACTTGTAATTTTCCAATAACTTCAAACTTAACCATTACTCAAAATTTCCATCAACACCTGTTATATTAAGTGATTGATTCTTTCATTTTCATGTTCATGCTGAGTTAATTTGAATAATGTTCAACTAACACCACTAATTTCTGCACTGGACGCTCAAGGAATGACGGTTGCGTTAAGCGCTCACCCTTTGGTCCTAACTTATTTTGGCCTACTTGTATTTTCACCTTTCGCACGAGACCATCATCATCTTCCTGTGCCTCGACAACTTTAGCTAGTGGCCATTCATTTCTGGGAGTGTTTTCATCCTTAACAATGACTACATCTCCAACCTGCACGTTTCGTCTGGTTGCATGCCACTGCTGACGAAGGTTGATGTTGGTTAAGTATTCTCGGCGCCACCTGCACCAGAACTGTTCTGAGAGATACTGCACTTTGCGCCATCTTTTTCTTGCGTACAGATCTTCTTGAACGAACTTTCCAGGAGGTGGAAGGGGTAAAGTAGGCTTCATAGTAAGCAAGTGATTGGGTGTTAAGGGTTCAAAACTTTTGGGATCAGTGAGGGTGTTTGTTGTCAGCGGGCGACTGTTGACTATGGACATGGCCTCGTAGAAGAACGTTCTTAATGAGGAGTCATCTAGTCGTCCTTTAGCCTGAGCAAGGACAGAGCTCATCACGCTCCTGGTCGTCCGAATTTGACGCTCCCATATGCCTCCCATATGACTGGCTTCGGGAACATTCATAAGAAAGTCACATTCCTTTCTTGCGAGATAGGTCGCAATCCTTTCCTTGTCAAGTTCCATCAAACACTTTCCCAATTCATTCTTTGCTCCTATGAAATTTGTGCCTTGGTCGGACCTGATTTGTCTGACTGTTCCTCTTATTGCAATGAAGCATCTTAATGCATTTAGAAATGCATCGGTTGTCAGGTCCTCGAGCATCTCGATATGAATGGCCCGTGAGCTTAGGCATGTTAACAGCAACCCATATCTCTTGTACTCTTTTCTGCCCTGCTTTGTGTAGAAAGGGCCAAAACAGTCGATACCTGTATATGAGAAGGGAGGAGATGGCTCCACGCGATCAACAGGTAAGTCAGCCATGCGCTGTTCTTCAGTTCGACCCCGCATCCTCCTACATGTCACACAACTTCTGATGTGCTTGGCCACAACTTTACTAGCACCCATTATCCAGTATCCGTTGGCTCTGAGTTCGTTCAGTGTTTGCCCTCGGCCTTGGTGCTGTGTTCTTTTATGGCAATGATCAAGTATCAGGTGCGTTATGATGCCTTCTTTCGGGAGTATTACGGGATGTTTGAACTCCAGCGACGCTGATGACCTTCTTAACCTGCCACCAACTCTGAGCACTCCATCCTCAAGAAATGGGTCAAGCTCATACATTTGGTGAGTTCTCCTGAGTTTTTGTGATTGGCCGAGCAGTTTCAGCTCTTCTCCTAATGCTTCCTTTTGTGTCGCCTTGATCAGCACTACAGCTGCTTTCTTTCGCTCCTCTACTGTAACAGGCCCAGATATGTCCCTATGAGCCAGCCTCTGAATGCGAGCAATGACGTTGAGGCAAGTGACCCAGTCTGAAAACCTTGCCAACCTTTTCAGGAGGTCATCTTCTTGCACAACATCAGTTTTCAAGACTTTGACCTCTGGGTCACCTATGAGAAGCTCTGGGGCCATTTGGTTAGTCACAATTTCCTGTTCCCATAAGAACTTGGGTCCTCTTAGCCAATCTGATGCCATTAGATCTGCCACCTTGAGTCCTCTAGATGCATGATCTGCCGGGTTTTGAGTGGTTTCAATGTAAAACCATCGATTGGGGTCAGTGGCGTCTCTGATCTTCTGGATCCGATTTGCAACAAAGACATGAAAGCGCCGGGCCTCATTCTTGATGTACCCCAGTACCACTTGTGAATCCGTCCAAAAGTACTCAGCATCGATTTTCAAGTCTAACTCTTCTCTGAGTATCTTGCTTACGGCTGCAGAGATTGTGGCAGCGGTGAGCTCTAGACGTGGGATACTGACAATCTTCATGGGTGCTACCCTAGCCTTGGCCATAACTAATGTGCAATGCACTTGTTCTTCAGCCACGATCCTGATATACGAGCACTGCCCGTAGCCATCGTTACTGGCATCAGAAAAGTGATGCAGCTCAATCTTCTGGATCGTGCCAAGATTGTTGGGAACAAAGCACCTTGGTATTTGAGTGGTTTGAAGATTGTTCAGGTCATTGAGCCATGTCTCCCACTTTGGCCTTAGTTCCGGCGGGACAGGCTCATCCCAGCCTACACCTTGCTTGCACATTTCTTGCAAGATTCTTTTCCCAGTCAAGATGTAGGGGGCCAAAAATCCTAGCGGATCATATATGCTAGCGACTGTGGATAAGATGCCTCGTCGAGTGGCTGTTCTTTCTTGTGGGACCACATTGAATGAGAAGACATCCATCTCAATGTTCCACTTCACCCCTAGCACTCTCTGGGCTGGTATCTCTGTATAGTTTAAGTCCACGTCCTTGACTTCTGGAGCACGTTCACTCTCTGGAATGGTCTCCAAGACGGCTCTGTTGTTGCAAACAAACTTGTGCAGTCGCAGTTGTCCCTTCTGACAGACTTCTCTTGCTTCATAGACAAGTTGCTTGGCCTTTTCAACGGTATCCAGACTCACAAGACCATCATCCACATAAAAGTTTCGCCGGATGAAGCTTGCTGCCATGGGGTACTCAGTCTCATATTTGGTGGCAAGGTATTTCATGCCGTAATTGGCGCATCCTGGTGATGATGCCGCTCCAAATATGTGCACTTTCATGCGGTATTCTTTGGGCTCAGTTGTTGTGTTCCCATTCTGCCACCAAAGGAACCTCATGAAATCCCGATCTTCTGGAGTGACATGAAAGCGGTGGAACATTTTCTCCACGTCGCAGTTGATCGCAATTGGATACTGTCGGAACCGACACAGCACTCCAGTTAAGGTGTTGGTTAAATCAGGTCCCGTGAGGAGGTGGTCATTCAACGAGGTGCCTTGGTATTTGGCAGAGCAGTCGAAGACAACTCTTATCTTCTCTGGCTTTCGCGGGTGGTACACACCATGGTGTGGGATGTACCAAGTGTTCCCGTCTTTTGGTGTTGCATGTACTTCCTCTGCATCACCGTCTTTGAAAACATTGACCATGAACTGAACATAGTCCTTCTTGTATTTTGGATTTTTGTCCATCTTTCCTTTCAGATGTTTCAGCCTAACTGTGGCAAGATGTTTGTTGTTAGGCAGCTGGGGGCGCTCTCTAAAAGGCAGAGGCATCTCCAGATGACCATTGTCATTATGATGAATTCTCTCATTCAGAATTTGTAGGAACTGAATGTCTTCTTGAGAGATCGTTCCATCTGTAGGATTTGTATCCTGAAAATCTTTCTCAAGAGCCTTAATTGCACATGCAGGTGTAATAGGTGGAATTTCCTTCACAGAAATGCGATAGCAGAATCCGATATTTGTTCCTGCACCAGTAGTAGGCGTTTTGGCACCAACCACGCTCCACCCGAGGTCTGTTTTCACTGCATATGGCTCATGCTCAGCTCTGGATACGACTTCTTTCGGTTTTAGAGCTCTGACGCAGTCGTAGCCTATTAGCAGTCCAGCAGGACAGCCTAGCAAGTCTGGCATCTCGTCAGCTATGCTAAGCAAGTGTGTCCATCCTTTGGCTGTTTCCCGAGTTGGAATGCTGGTCTTCTCCAACGGAATATCTTCTCGAGTGTAAGCTGGTGGTAGTTCAATGCATTCTTCGGAACTGTATCCTCTGACCTTTAACCCACTGACTCTGTGACAATTCACTATTGACCTGTCAGTCATTGTTGACAACTTGAGTTTAACAGGCTCAGTGTGCACTTCCAGTTTTTCGCACACATCTTCAGTGACAAATGTATTGCTACTTTGTGTATCTAACAGAGCATACACTAAGATCTCTGTGTTATTCTTGACAGTACTAGACAGCCACACCGGGACTATCATTGAAGTGCGGTCAGCATTGGTCATGTTCATACTACACAAAGCAGTAGAGGTTCTGTCTCTCTGTTGGTTTGCTTGAGGTTTTTTCTCTTGAGCCGGTTCGTCATGAAGCGGAGTTGGATGGTTCTTTCTACAAACATTGCATGTAGCCCTTTTCCGACAATCTTTTGCAACATGGCCAACTCTCAAGCAAGCGAAGCACATATTGTTGGTTTTCACAAACGCTTTCTTCTCATCAAGAGTCAGAGCAGTAAATTTTTCACATTTGTAAATGAAGTGGTTCTGTTGACAGCATATGCATTTTATTTGCTTATTTGTTTGAGCAGCATATGGATTAACTGTCGAGTCTGTTGATTCATCTGAATCCTTAGCTGGGTGGCCTTTTCCTTGTGCAACCTTTGTTGTTGTCACTAGGGTTCTGGCTTTGATGCGTTTTACTTCTGTGGCTGATTTCTCGTCTGTATTTTTCAAAGCATGAAGGGAGGAAACCGGGTTGCAGGCAACGCGTGCCTCCACGGCTAAGAAGTTTGAGAATGCTTCAAAACTTGGGTATGGCTTGCCATCATCCAATTCCTTGGTGACAATGCGATTCCATCGAGCTGTGGCCCAATCAGGAAGTTTCTGGAGTAGCTTTTGATTCTCCTCACAATCATCTAGAATTTTAAGACCTGATATGTGAGGCATTGCATTTTTGCATGACACAAGAAAATCACTGAACTCTCTTAATTTTAGTGGCTCTTTTGGTCCTATCTTGGGCCAGCTACTAAGTTTACCCCTAAAGGCTCTTTGCACTATGAATGGGTGGCCATAGCGCTTGTTCAGTGCATCCCAGGCTTGCGTATATGCTTCATCATCACTTCGGTAAAAGGTTCCTTCCAGCACAGACAGCGCATCTCCGCTTATGTATTTTTTGAGATAAAACAGTCTATGTGCTGGGCTTGTACAAGTACTCTCTATCAAGGCCTTAAAGCTAGTTCGCCATTCAGTGAACTTGAGAGGATCACCAGTAAACACAGATGGCTCAGGTGCCGGATGTCTTGTCATTATCAGAGATTCTTTGAAGGCTTGCACTAGTGTCGCGTCATTCAGTTTTTGCTCTGACTGATTCTCAGAATGAGAAGGGACTGGTGTGTCATGGAGAATCTGAGCATATGGAGCTGTGTTATGCTGAGTCTGGAACTGACTCAGAGGCAGAGTTATGTTTTTCTTTTGTCCTTGGGGCTGACTTGGAGGCAGAGTTATTTCTTGCTTTTCTCCTTTTTCAGCATTCATTTTCATTTCCTCCTCCTCATACACATCATATTCAGCTTGCATAGCTTCCAGATCCCTTTGGTTTTCCAGCATTTTCAGTTTCTCTTGCTGAGCAAACACTTCTTTTCTTTGTGTAGCTATTTCACTCTGTCTGTTTATTTCGGCACGTTTTGACGCTAAGCGTGCTGCTGCTTCTGCTTTCTTTGCAGACACCTGACTTACTGCTACGCTACTTGCGCCAGCTCTTGATACGGTGGACCCATATATTGATTTTGCATCGTCTCTCTGAAGTAATTTAAGGAGTGATTTCTTAACTGCGGCAGCATCAAACTCTTTGCCTACTTCCGAGCAACGCATTTTCAACAGAGCAACTACTTCCATAGTTACTGAAGTGCAGCTATCCATTCGCCGTCTTATGTCTTGACTTGGTGTGGTCAATGCACGTATGCTTTCATACTCCTGCTTTAAGTTTGACTCATATTCTTCCAAAGTAGCTGTCATACCTTCAAGAGTCTCTTTGTCACATTCTTCTTTGAGTTTGCACCTAATGTACTGAACCTCACTTTTGAAGGTTACATACGTTAGCATAAACTTTCTTTCCTTTTTTGCACTCTCTTCTTTTGCATAGTCAAGCCACTTTTCAGTAGGTTTTCGCTCTCTTTCTGATCGCCTAGGTTGTTCATGTTCAGAAGTTGGTTCTTGGCTCTCTACGTTATGTTCTTGCAGAGTGTTATTAATTTCAGCAATGCGTTCTGTCATTTGGTCTCTTAAAGCTGCATCTGTTTCAGTTTCTAACCCGTTTTGTAATTCTATTTTTTCTTCTTCAAGAGCCTGAATTACACCCTCAAGTACAAGAACACTTTCTTCATCTTGATCCATTTTCTGAATTATTTTGAAACAACACTAATAGTAGTAATCAAAATCTTAAACCTTAAGCAAAACTTGTGCTATAAATCGCGTAATCCTCAGTATTAATTTCAAATACCAAGCATACACATTTTAAACCAAACAAGAAATCCAAGGTAGGAATGTCAAATTACTTAGTAACACAGGCCAGGAATATTCACACAAATATGCACACAATGGCCTTTCACACTTCAATTCTAATATTTACAAGTTATAATGTCCGTTTCTTATCAACTGAAAAAACCTTAAAGCCAAGGGCTTGGTGTTTCCACTCACGACCACGGCGCGCTGTTGCTCTCTTGTGGTGAGTTGTGGAACTGCAGTCTTAATCCAGCCGACCCAAGAGCAGCGGTCCGAGCAGATTGCGAGCTGATTAGACGAGCCGTCACTTCGAGCCGCCGACGACTTGTAATCTTCAAGCTGCGACAGTCCTTTCTTGCTCTCTTCCGTCCATCTCATCATGGCTTGGAAGAAGTTAACAGCTTGCATTCACCGCGGCATCCATTCATGTTCTCGGGCCTCGGGCTGCGCTGCACACGGTGCACGTGTTCACTGTAGCTGCTCCCAACTTTTTCCAACTGGTTAATGAAAGTGCAACGCTCCGACTGATGGTTGTAAACGTTTTATTACAGTATTTTCTGTCTTGTAAACGCCCAAGACCAACGTGAACACTGAAATAAAATACACAGTGGCAAATATTCATCAGTGAAACTGTCATATTCGCATATATGAATTGCTTAACTGAAACTTATTAAACAAAATATTAATTATCTCAAAATACAAATTATACACATATAAAGAAGAATATTTCACTCAATTGTCCATACCGTTTGCCCCTCCAACCAGAATGTTAGGAGTTGCTAGAAGTCCATTTCTTCTGTATTTCACTTCTTTGTCTTCCAATTACTGCTTGCACGCACCAACAGACCATGAAAAAACTCACGTCTCTACCAAAAGGCATCACGTGACCACGTGATGGCGTGGTCTGATGGAGTTATTAATTAACCAATTATCCCCAAAGTATGCACACAATAATCAAAATATAAATGGATATTAAAGTAAAATAAATCAATTCACACAGAAAATAATGTTTATGTGTGTGTTCGCTACAGGGGGAGATGGTTCCAGTGTGTGACTGCTCTATACATTACTGTTTTTTTCAAAGCATAAGGCATAAGCAGGCATAAGCAGAGAAAAGTGATTACCTATGATACCATTCTGGTATCATAGCTGTGTCTATTATTTGTTGGTAGAAGTTGCAAACAAGAAGCCAGGTTTGCGTAATATACAGATATTCTTTAAAAACATAATCAGGCTGCATGCTAGTCGATCCTCCACCATCATCCAAGACAGCTCAGCATGCATGCTCTCAACATTGCTTCGGATAGAGCAGCGGAGAGCAAGGCGTGCCGCTCTGTTTTGAGTGAGCGAGCTGGGGGATGTTGAACTTTAACTCGAACCGGTGTGCTATGGCGATGGAGGGATTTAATAGTACAGACCTACGGAGCCCCCGAGTGGCCACTGGAGGAAAAAAAAAATAAAGAACGCTAACTCGTGCCCTCGATATCCTAACTCGTTCCCTCGATATCCTAAATCGAGGGAACGAAATAATTATTTCGAGGGAACGAATTAAGTATTTCGTTCCCTCGAAATAATTATTTCGTTCCCTCGATTTAGGATATCGAGCGAACGAATTAAGTATTTCGTTCCCTCGAAATAATCATATTAGAAATCGAAATACAATTTCGTGATTAAAGTCTAAATCTCTGGCCCATCAAAGCCAGTGAGGAGAGACGGACATGCAGCTGTTTTATAATAGATCCATGCAGCAGCAGCAGCAGCAGCAGCAGCAGCACCGGGACCAGCTACAACATCTTGGAGTGGAAGGTACGTTTCTGAAGTTATGCAACTATATTCCTATGTGTGATAAGTGTTTTAAATAAATATCTTAAAGCCCATTCTTGTATTCTGTACCTTGTTACCAACCTAACATAAAGCATATGAGGCTAACGTTGGCTAAAACGGTGAAATGCTATTTTTAATGTTACTGTTTACAACTATTTCCAGGGTTAGTGGGGATGTAAAGCCTCTCAAAACCAACATGAAATAACGTGCAAATCTTCCCTCAGAGCAGTGTTGTTTTGTTGTAACAATTTTGTTGCTAAATGATCAAAACGAGACATAAAGCACCCGTTTCATTCATTTAGGGGCCGTCTATGTGCTGGAGTTAACAGTGGCTGCAACGCTCTGACATCCACGTTGACATTATACAGCAATCTTACAGTAAGTATCAAGAAGTTCTTGTATTTCAGGCTTGTGAAGCTAAAGTTAATATTATTTACTTTATTAAGTCTTATTCTAGCCTACGTTTGACAAGAAACACGTTCTTATATCACATCTCTAGCTTTTACTGTTTGCAGTCAGAGTTTAATACTGTGCTTAATGTGTTTACAATATTGTAGTAATCCAAGGAATCGGAGGCAGAGACGTATTCCAACGTTTAGCTTGGTTTATTAACACTTCGAGTCACAAGCATCGGAAGAGAAGCACAAGAACTCAAACCACTCTTAACGTGCACTCAACGGCCCACACCCCCCCCCATCCGGTCGTGTCACACTCTAACACCCCCGGGTGAAACACAAGCTGGCCGTTACACTACCCCCCCCTTACAAAAAGTCCTCGTCCTCGAGGACCGAACAGGAAGGTACCAAAAAAACACAGCCCAAGCAACATGGCATAGAAATAGAGCAAACCCCACAACCCAGCAAACATACAAGTTTACAATCTTTTTTTTTTTTTTTTCTTTTTCTTTTTTTTTTTCTTTTTTTTTTTTTTTCAACGTTTAATCACTGTCCATGTCAACAGTCCTGCGTCCCAAGGGACATCACATAGTCTCTCAACCGCGCCGGAGGCCTTGTCCGCCTCCTCCGGCGAGACCCTGTGGGGGTCGGGGGTAAGGGAACAGTGGCCAGGGGCGGTGGGCCAGTCCCCGGGGAAGGGGCAGTGGGGAAAGGCAAAGGGGCAGGGGACCCAGGCACGAGGTCCCCCTGTGGTGTGTCTGGGGGGCTGGGGGAGGGGGGAACGTCCGGCAAAGGTGAAGAGGTCGCCGGTGCGTCCGTGTCGGGGGAAGGAGGACCCCCCCTGTAAGGGGCCAGTCTGTCTCTGTGGAGGGCCACCTTCCTCCCCCGAGGAGGCATCTGAACACGGTACACAACCTCTCCGAGTCTCTCAAGGACCTTGCAGGGTCCAGTCCATTTGCTGTCCAGCTTGGGGCTGCGCCCCTTCTTCCTTATGGGGTTGAAGACCCAGACCGACTCGTCTGGCTTGAAGTCCCGTCCCCGAGACTTCACATCGTAGTAGCGTTTCTGTTTCACTCCGGCCTCCAACAGCTGCCTCCGAGCAAAGCTGTGAGCTGAATCCAGGCGGTCTTGCAGCTTCCTGGCGTACTCCGGCCCTGCAGGGACAGCCGGGGCGTCGGGCGGCCGTCCAAAGACCAGCTCTGCCGGGGTGCGTAGCTCTCTTCCCAGCATGAGGAGAGCTGGCGTGCTCTCTGTAGACTCCTGTACAGCAGAGCGGCAGGCCATAAGCACCAGGGGCAGGTGCCTATCCCAGTCCTTCTGGTGCTGAGAGGTGACGATGGCCAGCTGATCTCCCATGTTCCGGTGGAATCTCTCCACCAACCCGTCACTCTGAGGGTGCAGCGGAGTGGTGCGGGTCTTGTGTATGCCCAGGCGCTCACACACGGCAGCGAACACCCGAGACTCAAAGTTTGTTCCTCTGTCACTGTGAATGGATTCCATCACCCCTAGCCGGCTTATCATGCCCCCCACCAGGGCATCTGCAATCGTTTCGGCCTCCTGGTTTGGGATGGCATATGCCTCCGGCCACTTGGTGAAATAATCCATGGCGGAGAGGACGTAACAGTTCCCGTCATCTGAGCGTGGGTACGGCCCTGTAATGTCTATGCCCACCCTTTCCATAGGGCACCCCACTGGGAACTGCTGGAGTGGCGCATGCGAGCGCCCTGTGGGGCCTTTGCGGGCAACACAGAGGTCACAGCGGCGGCAGAAGTCAACAACGTCCCTCTTCTGCCGCCCCCAGTAGAAGCTCTGTCGAAGTCGGCGGAGTGTCTTGTTGACGCCGAAGTGTCCAGAGCCGCCCGCTCCATGCATGGCCCTCAGCACTGTCTCCTGCAGGCCGCTCGGGACCACGACCTGCCACTGCTCCTCCCCGGTAGCTGCTGCCTTGAACGCCCGCTGCAGCACGCCTCGGGACAGCCGCAGCGAGTCAAACATAGTCCATAGTCCCTGAGTTGCCTTGGAGGAGGGTGCTATCTCCTCCCAGGGCAGGCGTTGCTGGGCCTCCACCCATTGCAAGACGGGCTGGAGGTCCGGATCCCTCTCTTGCTCGTCACTCCACTCAGCATCAGTCACAGTCTGTAACTCCCTGCAGACGGCCTCCGTTAGCCGCCTGACGGCTGCACACTCCCCGCCATCTGTCCGCAGTACCAGCTCCCGGGCTTCTCTCCGGTCGCAGTAGCGGCACCCGTCTGCTGCACACGGCCGACGTGAGAGGGCGTCCGCGTTGGAGTGGCGAGCCCCAGGTCGGTGCTCCATCTTGAAGTCGTATTCCTGTAGTACCTCCAACCACCTGGCGACCTGCCCCTCCGGCTCACGAAAAGTCAATAACCACTGGAGAGCGGAGTGGTCAGTCCTTATAGTGAAGGGGAGGCCTCCCAGGTAGTACCTGAAATGCCTGACAGAAAGCACCACTGCCAGGAGCTCACGGCGGGTGACACAGTAATTCCGTTCAGATTTCTTGAGCTTCTGACTGAAATACGCCACCACTCTCTCACCTCCCGGCCAGGGCTGTGACAGAACACCCCCCACCCCCACACTGCTGGCGTCCGTGTCGAGTATGAAGGGCAGGGTGGGGTCAGGCGGGGCGAGAACCGGAGCCTCGCACAATGCTCGCTTCAGTCTGACAAACGCCTCCTTGCACGCCTCAGACCACACATAGTCCCTGTCCTTCTGCAGCAGCCGGTACAGAGGCGCTGCGATGGTGGCGAAAGACTTGACGTGTCTCCTGTAGTACGAGGCCAAACCTATGAATCCTTTTAGCTGACCCTGGTCGCGGGGGGTTGGCCAGTCCTTCACAGCCCGCACCTTCTCGTCCATGGTGCCGATCCCCTCCGCGCCCAACTCGTGCCCCAGGAACGTGACCTTCCTCCGCATAAAGCGGCACTTCTCCGGATGCAGTGTCAGACCCGCCTCCTGTAACTTCCCCAGGACCCGCTTCAGCGACTCCAGAGCTCCCTCGAAGGAGCGCCCGTGCACCAGAATGTCATCCAGGTACACCAGGCACTCCTGGCGGGGGATATCAGCCAGTACTTTGTCCATCAGCCGAGCGAAAGTGGCAGGTGCATTGCATAGTCCAAAGGGGAGTACCTTGAACTGCCACAGACCCCGACCGGTGCAGAAGGCAGACTTCGGGCGGGATTCAGGAGACAGGGGAACCTGGTAGTAGCCGCTCTTCAGGTCTAGCGTGGAGAACCACGAGGACCCCGACACTAGATCCAAGCACTCGTCGATGCGGGGGAGAGGATACGAGTCCTTAGTGGTCACATCATTGAGCCGCCTGTAATCCACACAGAACCGCCAGTCTCCATTCTTCTTTGCGACCATGACCACTGGCGCCGCCCAAGGGCTGTCGGACGGCTCAATAAAGTCTGACTGCAGCATGTCCCCCACGGCCTTGTCACTGGCCTGATGACGAGCAAGAGGGAGGCGGCGCGGGCGGCACTTGATGGGCCGCTCATGTCCAGTGTCTATCACATGCTGCGCCATGTGCGTCCTCCCCACCTCACTCTCAGTCGCCGCAAAACTGCCCCGGTATTCCGCTAGTAACAGTCTCAGTTGTTCTTGCTGTTGCTTCTCCAGATCTCCATACTCCTCCCTCCACACTCCTCCCCCCAGGGACAGCTCTCCTCTGTCTCCCCCTCCCTGCAGCCGTAGGGGAGGGGCGTGCATGCTGTCGGGACTGGGGAGAGGCGCAGACGACGGGGTAAACTCAGGGGCCAGCGGGGACAGCTGCTGGCAGTGGGCATCGAGAAACATCACAGTTCCTCTCGTTGTTGGGGGAGAAGGGGCAGGGTAGGGGGGGAAACAAGGCCACGTGAAGGGGGGCATGGGGACAGGGGATGCAAGGGGAATGTCCACTGGGCCGGTAAACTGAGGACTATACATGGGCACAAGGGGAACAGGGTGGGGAAAGGCGGGAGCAGCAACAGGCACCCCCAGTGACTGGACAGATCGGCCGGTGAGTGGTGGGCCGCCGGCTGGAGGACCCATAGTAACCGTGGGACCCCCTGGAAAGCTAAGCGTACCCCTCCCCATGTCCAGCAGGCAACCAGTATCTTGGAGGAAGTCCAGCCCCAGGATGCAGCGGTCCTGCACGTCCGCCACCCACACCAGATGGCGAATATTCCTGCCCCCCACACACAACCACAGCAGCCCTTTCCCCATCATGGGAGCCAGCTGGCCCGTGGCTGTGCGGAGCTGCACCGCTGTAGGCTGTAGAGGTGTCCCGCTGGGCAGAACGTCAGGTCTCACCAACGTCACCGACGACCCGGTGTCCACCAGGCCCGCAGTAGGCACCCCCTGGACGGAGACAGCGACGTGACAGGAGCTCCTGGCACCAGAGCTCCCCCGGATCCACCCCACCACGACAGGTGGAGCACCGCTGTCATCTACTTCTGGAGGGGGTGGAGCCTCCTCCCCCTCGCTGCGCCGTTGGGCTCCTCCGGCTGGCAGACGAAACTGTGAAGGCGGCGGCGTGCTGTCATCTACTTCTGGGGGGAGTGGAGCCTCCTCCCCCTGGCTGTGCTGTTGTACTTCCCCCGCCGGGCTGCAGGCCCGGACTGGCAGCGTTGGGGTAGCGGTGGAGGTAGGGGTCCGCATATCCCCGTTTATGCGGACCCTGAGGCGTTTCCCCTCCCCCAGCGAGCAGCAGGGCAGTCTCTCCTGATGTGGCCAGGCTGGCCACACCCCCAGCAGACCTGTGGACCGGAGCGTGGCCCACGTGGCGCCTGCAGAGTCACCGCCCGCAGCAGCTCAGTTATCTCCGTCGCCCAGGCTGGCACCTCCTCCTTGGCAGGGCATTCCGACACCGACCTCACTGCATGGGAGCCCGCCTCCTGTCCTCCGCCGGCCGCCGCGCTCCACAGGCTCTCCCGCTCGATGGCCGCCTCCAACGCCTCCTGCAGGGACTTCGGGTGTTGAAGCTGTACTTGTATGCGCAGGTCAGGTGGATTTATGGCCCCGACAAACAGGTCAGTAGCCAGCTCACTGCGTGCCTCGGCAGACATGTGACCGTATGCCCGCCGCACCTGACTCTCAACATCATTGGCCAGCCCCCGGAGCGACTCACTAGGCTTCCTGCATCTCCCCCTCAGTTCGTTTTTCACAAGTGCTGGCTGGGACCAGGTTCCAAACCGCCTCTTCAGCGCCCCCACCAGGGCGTCATAGCATCGCCGCTGCACAGAGTCTAGTAACAGGAGGCAAGATAGAGCGTCACCCTCCAGACACAAAGCCAGCTGCAGTGCCTTATCCTCAGCAGTCCACCTCCTGGCATCAGCCAACAGTTCAAACTGTGCATGATAAGCCTCCCAGTCAGAGCCGCCAGTATACTTGGGCGTCTTCACACTGCTGGCCGAAGGTGGCGGAGCGTTGCCATGGCTACCGCTAGACGCCGGGAAAATGGCGGAGCCCAGCGCCCGCGAGTTGTCATGGTTACCGTCAGACGCCGACGAAATGGCGGGTCCCGGCGGCCGCGCACTGTCCATTGCGCGGAGCGGTGACCCGCGAAAACGGGCACCCATCAGCCCAGGGCCCACCTCCAGCCGTGGCAAGCCCACTCCTGTCTGCAGTTCATCCCGCGGTTCTATCTTCACGTCTTTTAATCCACCCGCGACGCTCATACCGAGCGCGGTTCACCCAGCTATGCCAAAACTGAAGCTAAACCAAAACAACAAAACGTACGTCTCCCACAGACGAGTCCTCCGTCGTCAACCGTGACTTCACTTCTGACACCAGTGTAGTAATCCAAGGAATCGGAGGCAGAGACGTATTCCAACGTTTAGCTTGGTTTATTAACACTTCGAGTCACAAGCATCGGAAGAGAAGCACAAGAACTCAAACCACTCTTAACGTGCACTCAACGGCCCACACCCCCCCCCATCCGGTCGTGTCACACTCTAACACCCCCGGGTGAAACACAAGCTGGCCGTTACAATATGTACATGTATGCTTTTGAGGAACTATTTTAAATAAGGCATACTGTTGCTGAAAAGGAATGACACTTAAAACTGTTTACAACTTCTCCCAGCTCTCTTCTAACATAATCTGTTTATCAATACAAACTACTCAATTTTTTCATTATACTATACTATACTGATGATTATCAATTTAAAAACTAATTTTGATAATCATTTTATGAAAGCACCAATTATCATCCCGACAATATTGTTAAAATAAAGGTGTTTGGTCAAGAGGTATTTTGCTCATATACTGTATAATTGACTAAATGAATTATGTAACCTCATGTGACTCTTTTAAAGGACTATAATCCACCAGAACATCGTTCCTTGGACTGGGCAAAAATGTCAATCACCGTGATAAATTTCCTACGAGATCGCGGGGTCCCAGAGGAAGCTCTCACACTAATGGAAGAGCAAAAGGTATGTTGTGGCAACTGAGATGCAGAAGTCTCTGTTGAACCTGATGACCTTTTGGAGGTCCTCAACAACTACGAATGCAGAAGAAGAGCCTCAGCAGACGCCCTTCCAGGAATTCTGGAAGAGATTTCCCACAAAGAACTTGTGCAAAAGCCAAAGTTTGTAATTGATTGTTGGAGGGACATCACAAAATCACAGATGAGTCTGAATTATGAAAAGCTGACCAAGATGTACACCGACCTCAAACCAACAACTAAGAAGGTGTCAAGGCTGTTGAAGTTCCCAGCAGATATGACGGCAAAGCAAAAAGAGGTCGAACATCATCTCAGACGGTATATTAGGGAACTGGATGAAGCAAAACTTGGTAAATTTCTAAGATTCTGCACAGGATCCGATTTGATTCTGTCACAGTATAACTGTTGAGTTCACAGTGATGTCTGATTTCACAAGACGTCCAATTGGACGAACATGTTCCTAGAGCTACCTGACTGCTACGAAAATATCCCAGACTTTCGTGCTGAATTCGATGAAATTCTTGACAGCAACGTCTGGGTGATGGACATTGTGTAACAAAATATGCAGCCCCTCAACCGTGATTGTGGCCATACTGCTTCCAAGCCATCATTTCTAAAATGATGCAAAAGGCTTGCTTGATGCACAAAAAACTTCAGAAATATACAGGACTGTCTCAGAAAATTAGAATATTGTGATAAAGTTCTTTATTTTCTGTAATGCAATTTAAAAAATAAATAAATAAAAAAAAATGTCATACATTCTGGATTCATTACAAATCAACTGAAATATTGCAAGCCTTTTATTATTTTAATATTGCTTATTATGGTTTACAGTTTAAGATTCCCAGAATATTCTAATTTTTTGAGATAGGATATTTTAGTTTTCTTAAGCTGTAAACCTGATCAGCAATATTAAAATAATAAAAGGCTTACAATATTTCAGTTGATTTGTAATGAATCCAGAATGTATGACATTTTTGCTTTTGTAATTGCATTACAGAAAATCACAATATTCTAATTTTCTGAGACCGTCCTGTATCATTGATATAACAGCATGTTTAGTCGTGTTGTAACAGACCCTCATTTCGTTCGTTTGGTCCAAAGTCTTACTTATTTGACAAAAAAAACTACTTACTACTGTTTACAACTTACTTATTTTGAAAGTTTTGATAGGTGCAGTTTATCTTCAGGTCTCCTGTATTTGTACAGTAACCAAGAGCCCTATAAATGTATTCCCATGGAAATACATGTTCCACATTATATGTTTCTTCATATGTTCACAGTTGTGCAATTTGCAATTACTACAAAAATGCTAGTTTTGTACCTTTAAAAATGCCTTTTGTAGTTGCAGTTCTCAAGTGCAGTCATGCCATACTTTTTTTTTAACTACAGAAGGGATCTGCAAGTGGTTTTAAATGCTTTAATTTTTCAATTTGAAAATGTTCTTTTTTGTGATTTTACACAAATGTCTCTTTTTAATGTATCAAACCACCGCAGTCATGTGTTGCAGGTCAACTATGTTTGTTTGAGCCAAATGAGGCACAAAAGGTGGTGGGAAGTTTACTACAAGTTTACTAATGTAGCCAAAAAAATATTTAATTGTTATGTGAGGGCTATATGGGTTCCGTTTTTCATAATTTGTTAATAAAAGACAAGTTACACTAATATCTTGTATGGTCTTTCTGAACTATTCATTGAGTCAAAGGGGGGGACTGAGGATGTAGTGTGGGGAGTGGAGTTCACAGCTGTTCATTTTTTGAGTTTTAAATTAAGTTTGGTGATGGCGTGAGTTATAAAATAATTTTTCAGTCTGTTAGATCTGGTACTGGGCAATCTGAATCTCCTGCCAGAGGGTAAAAGTTCAAACTGGGCATGGAGAGGATGGTCAGGACACTGTAGGATGTCCTGAGCCTTGGATGTTTCCCTCCTGCCAAAGACAGTGGTCAAGTCAGGGAGGGCAACACCAATAATTTTGCTGGCAACTTTAACAATATGTTCCAGCCTCTTTTTCTCCTAGTGAGAGGCTACCAAACCAGGAGATAATGTTACCAAACCAGGAGATAATGGCGAACGTCAGGACAACTTCAATCAAAGAGTGGTAGAACATGATCATTAATTTCTTACACTCCGAACCGGTTAAGCATCCGGAGAAAGTGCAAGCGCTGTTGGGATTTTTTTATACAGCATGTTTATTCAATTGTTATCAGTTATCAGATTGATACTATTACATAACATTTGTCACTGCAACAAAGGTAATTCCGGGACACCTTACACAAATTCAGGTTGGTAATAAGTCGGACTTTGTCTCAACCAAGGATTTAATGCGGTCAGAAATGTTCAAAGAGGGCAATACAGAGTCAGATTGAGGGTACTGTGGTATAGGAATAAGATCTCAGAAGTGAAATCCTATAAACATAAACTATTCTTATTTACAGCTGTTGTATTCACTGCTCTCCTCCAGCACAAAAACTGGTTACTGGTACACGCGACATGCCATTCAAACCAAATGCATGGGTCCATCTCACATGCCGCAAGGAGGCTAATAGGAGTGTCTCAGAAAATTAGAATATTGTGATAAAGTTCTTTATTTTCTGTAATGCAATTTAAAAAAAAAAAAAAAAAAAAAAAAAGTCATACATTCTGGATTCATTACAAATCAACTGAAATATTGCAAGCCTTTTATTATTTTAATATTGCTGATTATGGCTTACAGTTTGATTAAGATTCCCAGAATATTCACATTTTTTGAGATGGGATATTTGAGTTTTCTTAAGCTGTAAGCCATGATCAGCAATATTAAAATAATAAATGGCTTGCAATATTTCCGTTGATTTGTAATGAATCCAGAATGTATGACATTTTTGCATTACAGAAAATAAAAGGACTTTATCACAATATTCTAATTTTCTGAGACAGTCCTGTATTGTACAGTACAAATGATTCGTCTTTGTGCAGAGAGAATTGTCCACCCTCAGACACTTTGCAGTATTTCAGTTCTTAATAAGGTGTACAGTTCAGCAGCGGAAAATGCATCTGTAGGAGGATCCCATCCCCTTTCCTGCATCAGAAGACAGCAGAGATCAAATACAGTTTCATCACATGTATATTGGCTTTTGGGGGTGCACTCCTCCCTACAAAGGGCCAATTCATTCATGTGTATGGGCTTGAGATTGTCCTCTGCGCCGAACATGCCTGGAAGTGTGTACATCAAAATCCGCCGACCTCCAATCACACCATCAGCTGCCTTTGCTCTTATCTTGTGTGAATTCCAGGTTCTCACGACTTCGTCAAGTTCATCCTGCATAAAAACAAAATATTAGACACAAGCTGAAGTTTAATTCATCATACATACAATAGGCTACTGTACATAGAAATAGGCTATACATACAAGTATAAATGAAATACATGTTTTTGTTGTTGTAGGAATGCCAATATGTCAGTTCATTTATAGGCTATTTAGTTTGCTAATTGTTGGATAGTCTTAACAACCCTCACCGTGAGCAGTAGCCTACACCAGTGCACTTAAAACACTGTGTGTGTGTGTGTGTGTGTGTGTGTGTGTGTGTGTGTGTGTGTGTGTTGTTCTTACACCACACTGCGAAAATCAAACTCTACAAGTAAAGTAAAGCAAAGAGAAAAATCATGTTATCCCATTTTTTCCTATTAAACTTTCTCTAAATCGGTACAGGTGAATGAAGGAGAGAATGACAGGGGTACCGACATAATGATTTTGCAGGCCTACCTGAACAAGGTTTAGGAAGCAGAATTGGATCAGGCTCCTATCCAAGAAATCACCAGAGAAGTAGCCGTCATCTTGGAGGGTTTGGAAAACGTTGATCCAAAACTGTGCACTTTGTTTCCTCAGGATCCCCCACCACGATTCAATCCGCTGGTTTGTGGTGCTGCGTCCATAGATGAAACTTCGGACTCCGGCAAAAGAATCTGTGTGGTTGCTGCGCAAAAACACAAGCATGGAAATTTATCACGGTGATTGACATTTTTGCCCAGTCCAAGGAACCGATGTTCTGGTGGATTGTAGTCCTTTAAAAGAGTCACATGAGGTTACATAATTGATTTAGTCAATTATACAGTATATGAGCAAAATATCTCTTGACCAAACACCTTTATTTTAACAATATTGTCGGGATGATAATTGGTGCTTTCATAAAATGATTATCAAAATTAGTTTTTAAATTGATAATCA
The DNA here is from genome assembly GCF_033807715.1 of Cololabis saira. NCBI lineage: Eukaryota > Metazoa > Chordata > Actinopteri > Beloniformes > Belonidae > Cololabis > Cololabis saira. The sequence continues at coordinate 4,316,870 of NC_084603.1, forward strand.
TCAGTATAGTATAGTATAGTACAGTATAATGAAAAAATTGAGTAGTTTGTATTGATAAACAGATTATGTTAGAAGAGAGCTGGGAGAAGTTGTAAACAGTTTTAAGTGTCATTCCTTTTCAGCAACAGTATGCCTTATTTAAAATAGTTCCTCAAAAGCATACATGTACATATTGTAAACACATTAAGCACAGTATTAAACTCTGACTGCAAACAGTAAAAGCTAGAGATGTGATATAAGAACGTGTTTCTTGTCAAACGTAGGCTAGAATAAGACTTAATAAAGTAAATAATATTAACTTTAGCTTCACAAGCCTGAAATACAAGAACTTCTTGATACTTACTGTAAGATTGCTGTATAATGTCAACGTGGATGTCAGAGCGTTGCAGCCACTGTTAACTCCAGCACATAGACGGCCCCTAAATGAATGAAACGGGTGCTTTATGTCTCGTTTTGATCATTTAGCAACAAAATTGTTACAACAAAACAACACTGCTCTGAGGGAAGATTTGCACGTTATTTCATGTTGGTTTTGAGAGGCTTTACATCCCCACTAACCCTGGAAATAGTTGTAAACAGTAACATTAAAAATAGCATTTCACCGTTTTAGCCAACGTTAGCCTCATATGCTTTATGTTAGGTTGGTAACAAGGTTCAGAATACAAGAATGGGCTTTAAGATATTTATTTAAAACACTTATCACACATAGGAATATAGTTGCATAACTTCAGAAACGTACCTTCCACTCCAAGATGTTGTAGCTGGTCCCGGTGCTGCTGCTGCTGCTGCTGCTGCTGCTGCATGGATCTAATATAAAACAGCTGCATGTCCGTCTCTCCTCACTGGCTTTGATGGGCCAGAGATTTAGACTTTAATCACGAAATTGTATTTCGATTTCTAATATGATTATTTCGAGGGAACGAAATACTTAATTCGTTCGCTCGATATCCTAAATCGAGGGAACGAAATAATTATTTCGAGGGAACGAAATACTTAATTCGTTCCCTCGAAATAATTATTTCGTTCCCTCGATTTAGGATATCGAGGGAACGAGTTAGGATATCGAGGGCACGAGTTAGCGTTCTTTATTTTTTTTTTCCTCCAGTGGCCACTCGGGGGCTCCGTACAGACCAGCAGGGAGCAAGGGAAAGACAAGACCAGAAGAGCATAGACCATAAAAGGGTTGACGAGACACAGGTGCAGACAATCAGGGCAGATGGGAACCAGGGGAGTCAAAACAGAATTGAAACACAAAGACACAGGTTTCAAAATAAAACAAGAACTAAATAACCAAACCGTGACATACATTCATATATCCAGCATTTGGTAGGCTATTTATCTTGAATATGCAAATGAATGCAGTTCTGTGCTAAACTGCTCCCAACCTATTAAGGGCCTCTTAAGATTGACTTTTAATTAGGAAAAAATGTTGGAAAGGTTTCAGCAAATATAAAAAAACTTACTTACTTATGGATTTCATTTTACTTCTATCTGTGTTCCCTTTTCACACAATAAATGACACGGAAGGTGTGTGACGATTCGTCCACCAGAGGGCAGTGGTGTTCCCATAAACAAACTAACCTGCAGATGAAGGGACGAGAGGAAGAAGTCTGTTCAACTGAATTCCTGTGGCGGAACTGAGTTGCGTGGTGAGGGGTTCCGGAAGTCGAACCGAACCACGTGGTCCGGATAGGAGAGGCGGCTGCTAGGTTGCAGACACGTTGGTCGGACTTGATACACTTGAGTACCAGAGTTTTCGGAATTATTAGAACACGATATTTAATTTAGCTTTGCAACCGCGGGCTAGCCGAGGGGGTAGGTGGGAGCGACCGGCCGACGGCCTGTATAGGTCCGGTATACGGTTCGCTTTCGTATACTCTCTTTGCTGGCTATGGCGGGGGCTCAGGGGGAAAGTAGTTGGAGTATGGAGGAGTTTGAGGAAGAGGAGGAAGGGAGTGGTAGTTGGGAGGTAAGGACAGTGAACAGGGGAACTAAGAGGCTTAGAGGAGTAGAGGCAGAGCAGGCGATGGAGGAAAAATGGAAAGTTGTGGTGAGGTTTGATGGGGAGGGGGTGAAGAATATAGATCCAATAAAACTAACGAAGATTATTAAAAATCAGGTAGGGGATGTGAAGTTTGCTAGAGTCTTTAGTGATGGTAATTTATTAATAGGATGTGTGTCGGAAGAACAGGTTGCAAGGGCTCAAAAGCTGCAAAGTATGGGAAAAGTGGTGGTGACGAAGGTGGTGAGAGTGGGGGAGCAGGGAAGTAGGGGAGTCATCTATGGGATTCCCTTGTCTGTTGATATGAAGGAGCTGGTGAAAAACTTAAAGGAGAAGTGTGATGAAGTTCAGAGTGCAAAGCGGTTGACTAAGGGAGTGGAGAAAAATGAATCTGAGTCTGTTTTGGTACAATTTAGTGTTAAGGACCCGCCTAGTGAGCTGTATTTTGGATTCATGAGATATAGGGTAAGAGAGTTTGTGCCAAAACCTATGAGATGTTTCAAATGCCAGAAATTTGGCCATGTGGCAAAGTTCTGTAGAGGGGACAAACGGTGTGCAAAATGTGGAGGAAACCATGATTATGGGGAGTGTGGAGAGGGAGTAAGGCCAAGATGCTGTAATTGTGGGGGAGCCCATAGTGCAGCGTATTGGGGCTGTGAAGTAATGAGGAAGGAGGCTGAGGTGCAGAATATTAAAGTGAAGGAGAAAGTCTCACATGCAGAAGCAGTTAAAAGGATGGAAGTAACAGTGATGGATAAAGGAGGAAATGGCCGTGGGGAAGTAGTGTCTGGAAATGTGTGGAATCAGAGACAAAAAACATTCAGAGAGAAGGAGGAGAAGGCATGGAGAAAGAAGAGGGATCTCGTAATCTTTATTGCAGGGGTAATCAATGCTACAACAGAGGTTAAGTCTAAGACGGAAAGGATCCAAATTATTGCAAAAGCAGCAATCCAGCACTTGGATATGGTGGGATTAAAGTGGGAGATGATACGGGATGGGTTAAGTGCAGGGGCACTACCCAGCCAGGAAGGATGTAGTGCAGGATGTTCCTCCTGATCATGCTGTTACTGCAGTGGAATGCAAGAAGCCTGTTAGTGAATGGCCAAGAGTTTAAACAGTTTATTGATAGCAGAAGGGTGAAACCTGATGTAATTTGTATCCAGGAAACATGGCTAAAACCTCATTTGGATTTTGTTTTGTTAAACTACATTTGTGTTAGACGAGATAGAGATCAGGGGAATGGAGGGGGGTGTGCTACTTTTGTAAAGAGGGGAGTGCCATATAGAGTGGTGGGTACAGGGGAGGGACAAGAGTATATAGTAGTGGAAATATGGGCAGACAGAAAGAAGGTGGTGGTAATAAATTATTATAATCCGTGTAAAGAGCTGAGATTAGATGACCTGGAGAAAGTAGAAGGCCAAGATGCAGACAATGTTATATGGTGCGGGGATTTTAATGCACACAGCACATTATGGGGAGGAGAGAAGACAGATAATAATGGGCAGGTAATGGAAGAGATGCTGAATGATAGGAATTTAGTGTGTGTGAATGATGGGAGAAAGACGAGGATAGATGTAAGAACTGGAAAAGAGTCGGTGTTAGATCTTACATTGGTGTCCAGTAGATTGGCGCCAAGGTGTGAATGGGAGGTATATGGAAGAGGGACTATAGGGAGTGATCACTATCCTGTTATGTGTAAAATGGGTATTGAGGTGGTTTTGCAAATGGAGAATGGTTGTGGAGGATGGATTTTTAAGAAAGCAAATTGGGAAATATTTAGGAGACTGAGTGATGAGCATCTCAGGGAAATCCAAGAAGGAAATGATATTGATGAATATGAAGTGAAAGTACGACAGAGTATATGCATGGCTGCAGAGGTTGCAATACCTAAAAGTTCAGGAAAAAATAAGAGGAAGGCGGTTCCATGGTGGAATGACAAATGTAAAAAGGCAGTCAAAAACAGAAATAGAGCCTTTAGGATACTAAAGAGGACCCATAACTTTCAACAATTGGTTGAGTACAAGAAGCTGCAAGCAGTAGCTAGAAGAACTATAAGGCAAGCAAAAAGAACATACTGGAGGGACTACTGCAGCTCCATAGGGAATACAACCACTATAACTGAAGTATGGGGAATGATAAGGAAAATGGAAGGAAATAGAAGAGAATGGAGTTACCCAATCCTGTCAGATGGGGAACAGGTGGCCATATCAAATGAGGAGAAGGCAGAAATGATGGTGAACACGCTGAGTAGAATACACAGTTTCGATAATTTATCAGAAGAGGAGAAAAGAAGTAGAGAAGAAACCAAAAGGGCACATGCAGAAGCAATCCAGAAGAAAGGAAGGATAAATGATAAATATAATGTATCATTTACAATGAGGGAGCTAAAGAGTGCACTGGCTAATTGTAGGAATTCAGCCCCAGGGAAAGACAGTGTCTGCTATGTTATGTTGAGACACTTAAGTGACGAAGGATTGGAGAAACTTTTGAGGCTGTATAATAAAGTCTGGGAAGAAGGAGTAATTCCCTTAGGGTGGAAGGAGGCAGTTATTATTCCCATTAGGAAACCGGGGAAGGATGCAAGCAAGCCAGGAAACTACAGACCAATAGCTCTAACATCGCATATGGGAAAACTAATGGAAAGGTTGGTTAATGGAAGGTTGATGCATTTTATAGAAGAGAGAGGACTGATGGTTAATTGTCAGAGTGGTTTTAGGAAAGGGAGAAGTACGACGGACTCAATAATATGCTTAGAGGATGAAATAAGGAAAGCTCAAATGGGAAAGGAAACGGTGGTGGCAGTTTTTCTGGATGTGGAAAAAGCGTATGATATGTTATGGGTGGAGGGTCTCTTAATTAAACTACACATGCTAGGAGTGGGAGGAAGTATGTTTAACTGGATAATGAACTTTCTGAACAATAGAAGTATCCAAGTTAAAATAGGCCGGGACATATCTAGAAGATGTGTGGTGGAGAATGGGACCCCCCAGGGGAGCGTGATAAGCCCGCTGCTATTTAACATAATGATAAATGACGTTTTTCTGAATGTCCAGCCGGGGATTGGCAGGTCGTTATTTGCCGACGATGGGAGTTTATGGAAGAGGGGAAAGAATGTGACATTTATAGTGAGGAAAATGCAGGAAGCTGTGGCACAAGTGGAGGAGTGGGGAAGGAAGTGGGCTTCAGATTTTCTGTGGAGAAAACAAAAGCTATGTTCTTCACTAGAAAGAAAATTGATGAGAATGTGAAGCTGTTGCTGTATGGTAATAGCTTGGAGAGGGTTAAGAGCTTTAAATTTCTGGGTGTGTTTTTTGACACGAGGCTCACATGGAGGGACCATACACGCAAAGTCATAGACAAGTGCAAAAAAGTGCTGAATATGATGAGGTGCTTAGCTGGATTAGAGTGGGGAGCAGATAAAGCATCACTAAGACAGATCTATGTGTACCTGATAAGATCAAGGATGGAGTATGGAAGCTTGGTGTATGGGTCTGCCTCCAAGTCTGTGCTGGCTGGGCTGGATGTAATCCAAGCTAAAGCGCTGAGGATATGCACAGGAGCAATAAAATCATCTCCGGTGTGCTCCCTGCAAGTTGAGATGGGGGAAATGCCTTTGTACCTGCGGAGAAAACAACTTCAGGCTAATTACTGGGTGAACCTGATGGGTCAAAGGGAAGATCATCCGGTCAGAGTGGCTATGCAGGCAACATGGGAGAGAGGAATGAGGGGGGGGTCTAGTTTTGGATGGACGGGGGAGAGGGTGGCTCGGGAAGTTTTAATTCATGATAAAGAGTTCTGTCCTGTGGTGTTGTGGCCTGTGGTACCTGTATGGGAGCTTCAGGTCCCAATGACTGACCTGAGACTACTGGAAATGAGAGAACAGAATAAGGGAGCAGAATTGGTCAGTGAGTTTCACTGTCATGTAGCCGAGAGGTACAATAGTCATGTATTGGTTTTCACAGATGGGTCTAAAAACCAAGAGACAGGTACTACGGGTGCAGCCTTTACCGTGCTCAGGCAGAATGTTGACTCTTATGTGAGAACTTCTGATTTTTTAAATGTACATACTGTTGAGTTGTATGCAATTTTAATGGCAGTGAGATGGGCAGAACAGCTGATGAACTGTGGAGTGCTGATTTGTTGTGACTCCGTGTCTGCGGTGAAGAGTGTTGGGATGGGGATGTCCAAGGGGCGGAACGACCTGGTATATGAAATACTGATGGCAAACCAGATGGTGAGAAGGAGGGGTGTTGAAGTGGTGCTGATGTGGGTTCCAGCACACTCAGGCATTCGGGGCAATGAAGAAGCAGACGTGTTGGCTAAGAGAGCAGTGGAAAAGGAGAGGGTGGATGCCAACTTAAGCCTGTCTAAGGGTGAAGGGAAGAGCATAGTGTGGAAACAAATCATCGTGGAGTGGCAGAAGGAGTGGGAGGAAGGAAATAAAGGAAGGCATTTGTTTTCAGTAATGGGGAAAGTGACAGATTCAGTGAACACCGGAGGAAGAGGGAGGAGAAAGGAAGAGGTCATTTTCTCCAGGTTAAGGATTGGGCATACTGCTCTTAATAGCACGCTGCACGTCATGGGAAAACATCAAAATGGACTATGCTCCGAGTGTCAAGCACCTGAGACAGTACAACATGTGCTTATTTGCTGCAGGAGATACCACAGGGAAAGAGCTGAGCTAGTGGCAGAGCTGCAAGAAGTGGGTGTGAAAGAAGTTACAGTTAGAAGTATTTTGGAAGGGGGATCAAGTGGAAGAGGGAGGCGGAGTTTGTTTAAATTTTTAAATAATACTGGTCTGATGAGGAGAATATGAGTTCCTGAAAGATCCAGAAGATGGCAGCAATGCAACTAACTGGATGCAAGCTGCCGTTAAACCCCAAAGAAGAAGAAGAAGAACTGAGTTGCGTGACAACAGATGAGAGTCGGTGTGTAAATACTGTAACACTCGTGCAGCTGCATGTCGCTGGTTTGGAAGAGATGTTCAAAAAACAAATGACTGTCAAAAATTGTATTTAGACTGACAGTAGTCATGAAACTGTACCAGACTCTCCGTAATGTTAACAACTTCAGGACTGTTTTCGACTTTGGTGGGAGGGACGTGGCTCACTGGTTCCCCGGACACATGGCTAAAGGTGACTTCTGTTTACTTCCTACACCCTTGTTAAAGCGTGTGGTGGGTTGTGCTCAGTACTCGAGTTGTAAAAAAATATCAGGGGGGATGGTGGATTTTATCATATGGGGACAGATAATTTGTGCTGATTACAAATATTATATAATATATTACAAATAATAGCACTGACCAAAACACCTGCAGAAATACTGCAGGAATGACAAAGCAGCAGTTAAATGCAGCCTTCTGTAAGCTTTAAATATCCACTGGGCTTACATCAAGTACATCAAAACACAAAAATAAAAAACTGTTTCTGATCTTATCAATATGCCTCAGTAAAATGGATCACTGCAAAAACTCAAAATCTTAACAAGAATATTTGTCTTATTTCGAGTTAAAATGTCTAATTTTAGTAAAAAAAATCTCATTACACTTAAAACAAGACTCGTCACTGGAAAAAAAAAACAATTTTCACCTGTTTCAAGTAGATTTTCACTTGAAATAAGTAGAAAAAATCTGCATGTGGAACAAGATTTTATTGCTTGTAATAAGAAGATAAATCTTGTCCCATTGGCATTTTTCCTACTTATTTCAAGTGAAAATGTACTTGAAACAGCTGAAAATTGTCAAATAAGTTATTTTTCTGGTGTTATTTTTCTAGTGATGACTCTTAATGTTGAAATAGCAGTAAAACCAAATGCATTGATGAAATGACATAAGGGATGGAAAGGGGGATGGCAGTTTTACTGGGGGGATGATTTTGACCGTTTTTATTTCAGGGGGGATGCCATCCCCCCTCATCCCCCCTCAACTCGAGTACTGGTTGTGCTTATCTAAAGTTTCTGTCGCTTGTAAAAAGTAAACATTCAGGTTCATAATATCACATGTTGGTTGTAGTGACAGTTTTCTCTTTGTAGGACTCAAACAGATGAGAGCCAGCCAGAAGAGCGTGGACTGCATCATAGAAATCCACGATGCCAGAATATCCTTCTTAAAGTTTAACCGGGTCATTTTATCCTAAATTACTGTCTCGACGTTATGTAAATCCATCCAGCTGATGTTATTAGGTAATTAAAACTTTCAGTGGTGCAATGTAACCAAATACATGTTCTGATTAAATTTAGAGTTCATGTAACTTCAATTGAATTGAATTGAATTTTAACTAAAAGTAATATGTAGAGTAATTTTGAAAATAAGTGGCTTTACAAATAATGTGCTTCAATTATTAACTACAAATAATATGTGAGTCACCACATAAACTTGAAAAGTTGGCAGCATATTTGCAAGATTCTACAGTCTGGACTGATGATATTCATAAATGTGAGTAAACAGGACATTGTAGTTTTCAAAATAACTGAAGGATCAGCTGCAAGAGACTACAACATGCAAGATGTTCCTGTGTTGGTAAAAACAATCATGAACATGTTCACACTGCGTGGATGAAACGGTTGTTTTGCAAGATACTAAGTTATGAGTCTTGGGAAGCTGATAAGAGTGGTTTAGTTGAATTTAAGATGAAATATTTATTAGCACGACACACAAAAAAAAAAAAAACACTGGTAGTTCTCAATGGTAATAATTGAATAAAAACACAACATGTATTATTCGACACATTCAGCACTTCTGCCATAAACACACACTACAGACATGCAGACATCCAGGCATCAGGTGGAGTTCAGTGTCTTGCTTTAAAACACTCCAACAATGAAAGAGCTAAGGATCCAAATAGATTATAAGATGAGCAATGTTATGAACCAAAGCTGTAATATAATGGTCCCAAGAGTTTCCAACATACATATCTGCTGTCAGGTAAAATTGTGATAATGATAAACTCAAAGTAGCCCCAGCGGATGAATCTGGCCATTGCTGCTTTTTCTTTAACATTAAGCACATCCCCTTCTCTGGAAGAAATCCTGTGTTTCAGGACTCACTCATTATCAGACCACATCTGCTTGTTCTCAACAAGATGGACCTCGCTGATGTGTCAAACAAGCAGGTAAAAAGTCCTGCTTTTATCTTAAGGTGTCACCAGATCTAAATGTTACAAAACAGGGTTATTTTTCTTTTATTGCTTTGATTCTGCAGAGGATCTTGAAAAAGCTCAAACAGGACGGGATGAAGGACGTTCTTTTTACAGACAGTTTAAAACAGAGAGATGACAGCATCAAAAAGGTAAAGGCTGAAGATAAATCAAAATTGTTAGCATGAATAAAACAGTAACTGTTTTCTTTTCCCTGCAGTTGGTGCCAAAGGTGCTGGAAATTATTGAAAACCAGCCGCGCTATAACAGAGAAGAGGTATGTCTACTCCAGAATATGTAAACATGTCTTTAAAAATAGAAAAAAAATATTTTCAACAATATTTAACAGCCTTCAGTGCTTTGTATTTCTAAATCATCTAAGGGCAGATCAACCAAAACAAAGGATAATTACAGAAGTAGGACATGTCATACCCCCCAAATAACCCTGAGCAATGCTTGTCAAATAGTAATTTCTTCTCTTTAGCTGATCTATACTTAATTAAGTCGAAATGTATTATGCATATCTTTAATTTCCTGTTATAAATGTGTCACAATGTTACCAAACTTGGCTAAAGTGTCAAATGATGAGGTAAAGGTTTAAGGAGGGGTGCTTGAAGAGAAAAGAAGACTCATTCTTTAGTCTTAAAGCAAATAAATTGTTCTTAATACAGAAAATCAGGTTTCTGTATTGAGAACCAGGATAAACTGAATAAGGATTTTACTTTAAATCAGGAAAATGTAGTCTAGTGGAATTCCAGGAAAATATGAACACAGCTGGAACTGAGCATGATAAATCCCTTACATAGTTTCAGCAGGATAGATGTTATCCACAATTATGTTTTTTAATTTGTCTTTCTTTTTGTGCTTATTACGCTTTTCTCACAAAGCAAATGTTTAGTAAGTTGTTTAAGGATATATTTGAACATGCCGATATGTTTATTAATGTAAACATTTCAGAATAGACACTACTGCCTGATGGTGATAGGAGTGCCCAATGTGGGGAAGTCATCTCTTATTAATTCACTGAGGAGAACAAACATGAAAAAAGGTACTTAAATACAAGAGTTGCTTATTATTTCATGATATTTTTTCTCAGTAAGAAATGTTGCAATTTTCCATAATTTTCAGGTCGTGCATCTCGAGTGGGGGGAGAGCCAGGCATAACTAGAGCTGTCCTGACTAAAATCCAGGTGTGTAGAAGACGTTGGTTTCCATTGATATGTTTGTGGGTGAACCGTGTTGGTCCGTGTGTGAACTTGTAGAATATTTGGACCTGTGATATTCCTCAGGTGTGTGAGAGGCCCATGATATACCTGCTTGACACACCAGGAGTATTGCCTCCTAAGATAGAGAGTGTGGAGACTGGCATGAAGCTGGCATTATGCGGTGAGCAGAAACCTATTTATATGATATATTTTCTCCAAATGTTCAAATTACTGGCTCTAAGGGGAACTGATATGGACAAGTCCTTGTGTTAAAATAAGCAGAATTTCAATCACAGTTTCTCCAGCTTGCTCATTAAGTATTTAATGTTTTTTTGCAGGAACTATACTGGATCATCTAGTGGGTGAAGACGTTATGGCTGACTACTTACTCTATTCTTTAAACAGACTTGGGAAGTTTAGGTGTGATCTCTTTTGAGTCACTATTTTTTGTTTCTTTATGCTCAGATATTCTTCTTGCCTCTCATAACTCTTAATTCATTGTGTGTTTACGTGCAGTTATGTGGAGAAATATGATCTCCAAGAGCCCAGTGACGACATCCAGCATGTCCTCAAACACATTGCTGTAAAACTCAGAAAGACTCAGCGGGTCAAAGCTTTCACTGGAATTGGTAAGAAAAGACAAATCCAGCCCTTGCACCTGCTACATGCACGATTGTCTTGTTCGCTAACACTTAACTGTTAGTGTGTTTCGTGACCGATACGGTGAGTATGAGTGATCTGGCCAGGATGTGCTCCTGGCTTATCCCCAAAGAGAGCTGGGATGGTCTCCAGCAGATGTGTGACTCTAGATAAAACTAAGCGAGTAGACATAACGGATGGATGTGTTCAGTTGGATTTAAATTATGATTTACCACTGGCAAACATGCATTCACAAGATCAAAGTCCTAAGAGCCTAAATTTTAGCCCAGTAGTCTTTTTCACTGTTTATCTCTTGAAATGGAGAAGCAGCAAGGCTTGTTCTGGTTCTGATGAAGTCCACTGAACGGTTCCACTAAAACTTAATATTGGATTCAAATTATTTTCATAGGTGTACATTTATGGTCTTTATATATGTTTATGTAAAGAAGAACAATTGCAAATCCCCCTGTTAAATAAATACAAAGTATAATAAAACCATCCATTCTGCACATGCTGGCTGGGGAACTGTTTTTGATTTAAACTAGTTTTACTCCAGAATAAACTCCACTTCAGCGTTTGTTATTACACATTTCACTTAAAAACTGTCTTACTATTAAAATAATTTTACTTCTTTTGCTTCAGGAAACATCACTGTCACCATCCCAAACTACACAGCAGCAGCTTACGATTTCATAAGGGTCTTCAGAAAAGGAGAACTGGGACAAGTAACGCTGGACTGATGTGAATTTTTTTTTATAATTCTTCACTCAAGTGTCATTAGGAGAATCTAGTCTGAATGTGCCCTGATAAGATACCAAACCTAAAATCTGTTACAATTAAAACTATTTGACTTCATTCATCGACGATGTTCTTTTACACTAATTAGGTCCCACAAGCCAGAGGTCTGACGTTGTGTCAACAGGAGATTTATTGGCATAAAGACAGCAATAACAAAGTCAATATTATGTACACACAGGTTGTAGAGTATAGTCAAGTGCGCTTATAACTATTGAACAGTCTTTTGCTCCTGAGTGTCTTCAGTAGGTGTAATTCACCAGGAAAACCACAGACATAAAGTAACTGGGAGAGCAGCAATTTGTTTACTTAACCATCATAATACAGAAGTCTGAGAAGGAAATTAGCTAAATTCCAGTTTTTACAGAAAAAATAAATAAAGTTGGCGAACGATGATTGTGGAAAATGCAGTTTAGCTTTTCTTATCTTTGCTCAGTTTTATCTCTGATGTCTATGCCCAACTGCACAGATCTTAATAGCTCCTCTGAAATTAGGTTATGCTGAATGAAATGAGGGCTGTTTAAGCATCAACTGTGAGGTGTTCTTATTTTCCTCTGTAAAGAAAACAGATCCAATGAATAGAACATTTGTAGATGTAGATTTCATGTTCAACCAAGTAATGCTGGTTTCAACTTCGTTTTACTATTGTAACCTTAATGAAATGACACTTGATCTGCATATTCATTATTTTACAGAAACTAGTAGGCCCTGGGGTGTTTTTCTTTTTCTTATTTCTTTTGTTTCTAAATATCAAAGTTGGCTTATAGCTCATTTTGTGTAAATTATAAAAATACAGATTTTTGGCAGTGCAGTTTAAACTGGCAAGAAACGCATTGATTTGAGTCTTAGGGAAGACTCGTCATATTTCTGATATGTTTTGTTTGACATACAGATTTTTTTTGTCACTTTGGATGAAATTGTTTTGATAAAGTTGCACGGACTCTTACAATGAATACAGTGCTGGTATGTACATTTGTCCACTGGTATAAATGACTTTGCGTGTAAAAACATACAGCACAGTGATTTTTTTTTTCTTTTTTTTTTTCTGTGATTGTGTCCTTCCACCGCCGTGCTGCACCTCTTGGTCCCTCCAGGGCGGGCTCCATCCTGGGCTCCATCCTGGGCTCAGTCCAAGACTGAAAAATACTGTATCCTAAAAGTGTAGCCTGAACAATCTACACCACAGAGTCCAGGAAGTATGGAAGAGTATTAGGGCCAGGCAGGAGAAAAATAAAAATAATATTTTAGAGGAGGAAGATTTTTTTTTTCATTGTGTACTTCGAGAAAAAAGTCGAAATTTCGAGAAAAAAGTCGAAATGTCGAGATTAATGTTGAAGTACAATTTCGAGAAAAAAGTCGAAATGTTGAGAAAAAAGTCGAAATGTCGAGAATAAAGTTGAAGTACAACTTAGGAAAAAAAGTCGAAATGTTGAGAAAAAAGTTGAAATGTCGAGATTAATGTTGAAGTACAATTTCGAGAAAAAAGTCGAAATGTCGAGATTAATGTTGAAGTACAATTTCGAGAAAAAAGTCGAAATGTTGAGAAAAAAGTCGAAATGTCGAGAATAAAGTTGAAGTAGGCTACAATTTCGAGAAAAAAGTCAAAATTTCGTGAATAAAGTTGAAATGTTGAGAAAAAAGGCTAAATTTCGACTTTATTCACGAAATTTTGACTTTATTCTTGAAAATGTATTTCAACATTAATCTCGACATTTCAACTTTTTTCTCGACAATTCGACTTTTTTCTCGAAGTGCACAATAAAAAAATAATCTTCCCCTCTCAAATATTTTTTCTACTCCATGGCCCTAATACTCTTCCGTAAGGAAGAGTCCGTGTTTTGGGGAAAATATTGCAATAATAATGGAAACCACTGGAGACATTAATGATCCGTTCTGGGTGGAGCTTGACATCAGCGCGTCAAAGTAATTGGTCCTGTTGAAGTAGTCCGGCTCCTCGTCGGAGCCGTCGGTGTTGCTGCGGCGGTAGGCGGACGCGTACCATTTATCCGCCGTGAGCGCCACCGCGGCCCCCGCCGCGGCCGCCGCCGCCACCCGCACCGGGGACGTGCGTCCCGCCGCCCTGAAGCGGGAGCGGGAGCTGGGCCCCCCGTAGCCGCCCCGGTACGTCCCGGCCGCGGAGCTGCGGGACGAGGAGCCGCGCGATGAGCCGCGGGAGCCGCCGCGACCTCCTTTGCACAGCGCCGGCTCCCACAGGAGACAGGAGAGCAGGAGAGCCGTCCAGCAGGCTGCAAGCACCTGCTTCATCCCCCACATCTGTGGAGAAACGACACCCATGAAATGGAAGAACTCTGAGGGAACATGTTTCCAGTACTCGAGTTGTAAAAAAAAAAAAAAAAAAATCAGGGGGGATGGTGGATTTCATCATATGGGGACAGATAATTTGTGCTGATTACAAATAATATAATATATTACAAATAATAGCACTGACCAAAACACCTGCAGAAATACTGCAGGAATGACATAGTTAAATGCAGCCTTCTGTAAGCTTTAAATATCCACTGGGCTTACATCAAATACATCAAAACACAACAATAAAAAACTGTTTTCTGAACTTATCAATGTGATTCTGTCCTTCACATGATAAGTAAAATGGAAAAACTCAAAATCTTAACAAGAATATTTGTTTTATTTCTAGACTCATCACTGGAAAAAACAAAAATTTTCACCTGTTTCAAGTAGATTTTCACTTGAAATAAGTAGAAAAATCTGCCAGTGGAACAAGATTTTTTTGGTTGTAATAAGAAGATAAATCTTGTCCCACTGGCAGATTTTCCTACTTATTTCAAGTTAAAATGTACTTGAAACAGGTGAAAATTGTCAAATAAGTTATTTTTCTGGTGTTATTCTTCTGGTGATGACTCTAAATGTTGAAATAGCAGTAAAACCACATTCATTGATGAAATGACATAAGGGATGGAAAGGGGGGATGGCAGTTTTAAAGGGGGGATGATTTTGACCGTTTTTATTTCAGGGATGCCATCCCCCCTCATCCCCCCTCAACTCGAGTACTGCGTGTTTCTTGCTTGAACAGATGAAAATATTCCATCAGGATCACTCTTAAAGCCTGATTTATGGTCCTGCGTTAAATCGACGCAGATCTTACGCCGTAGGGTACGGCGTAGCGTACGGCGTAACGCGGAACCATAAATCAATCTTACGGCGTAGGCTCTGCGTTGGTGTAACGCGGAACCATAAATCAGCCTTTACTTGTTATGTAATGCATTGAATAGCTCAGGTTGAATATATCTGGTGATATTATGATGTGACATTTCCTTATGTTCGGAGCTGCTGGATGCAGTCCATTTTTCCATAAATAAACAGTCTCATATGGCACCTTGCTGTCGGTCATTATTAAGTGCCTTAATCTACAAAATAATTCTACCTCTTCACATTCATGATTTCATTTCTTTGTGGATAATATGAACAAAAGGCATTGTTGGTTTGTGGTAATAGGCCATCATTTTACAAGCAGGATTGTGATAAGAATTGGGTCACGGAACAAAAATACGCAATCTATTGAGGTTATTTTAGTGCCATGCGTTATTAAAATGATGCGTGATTGTATGTGAAATGCAAATAAATGCATGCATTATCCATCCTGTTTTTATGTATTAGCCTTTGAGCTATTATTGGCTTCTGGCTGGAATTCTGAATTCAGGCAGAACCGCTTTAATAACCACCATATTAAAATGAGCGCCACTTACCTTATTGCCCACTCTGATCGTGCTTGCTGGTATTAAAGCCCAGTGTGAAGGATGGAGGGATCGTTGCAGATGGAGCAGGTTTGTCACGCAGACGGCTGTGAGAACGCGCAGCGCGCTCACGTGGTCATTTCATGTGTGGCAGTAAATGTACAGTTTTGTGTATCGAGTCAGTTTGGGTTTATATCTGCTGTTTTTACATATATTTGAGCTAATGTTTCGTCTTTGTGATAATTTCAAACCACTATATATTTTTTTAATAATTTCTCATGTATGTGTCTGTTGGGGTTTTTTTTTATTTTTTTTATTGTATTTTTATATTTTCAGCCACAAAAAGAGGGGTATACCTTAGATACATAGAACACAAACCCCCACAACTCAATTTCCAAAAAAAGAAAAAAAGAAGTCAAAGTCCATACATATGGTACCAAAACATATTTCATAGTGCTATAATCATGCCAAATATACTAACCAAAAATTCTACTCAATGCACTAATTGAGAATACCAGATAGTACTACCCTGTTCTATCAATGACTCTGAAATAATAATTAGTAAAATAAGTTAGTTAAATAATATTCCTACCTACTTCTTGATGAAGGGGACTTATCAAAAAAAAAGAAAAAAAAGTAGGAAACACTTAATGTCATTACTTTCTTATCCTAAGTTGGGGCTGGTCCGTTAAAGAGCCAAAATGATATCCAAATATATACCCTCAAAACACAACGAAAACAAAACCAAAAAAAACCTAACAAAACAGACATAAACGGTGGGAAAACCCCACTTAAAACAAACACGACAACAAAACAATACAAACCATTACACTCAGGTCTTATTGTCACTATGCCTTACAATTACCTACGGATTTCTTAAAATCAAATTCTGTATGAGATTGCCATATTTTTAAAAAGTCTGAGGATTTGCCTTTACTCTTGTAGTAAATATTGTCAATTGTAAGGTATCTTGAGAGTTCGTTCCACCAATGGGCTAATACTGGGGGCTTAGATTCTTTCCAATTTAAGGTTATACATTTCCTGGCTGCCAACATAGCAAGATCTATATATTTGCACTGATATTTGTTCCACTTGTCTGACATACTAGTTCCCAAAAGACATAAACGAGGTGACAAAGAGACAAATACACGTAAACATTGAGATATCAGCTTGGTAACAGAATTCGAAAAAAAGGAAAGTGCATCACATGACCAAAACATATGAAAAAAAGTTCCTTTTTGTTTCTTACAACGCCAGCAAAGAAATGACATCTCACTGTTCATTTTCTGTTGGGGTTTGATCGCACTCTGTGATCCTTTTGTCACTAAATTGGCTTTTTTAAATGTTTTATGTGTCTTGCCATTTGGCATCACATCGTGGGCCATTTGCATGTTTTTGTGATGATTGTTTTTTACTTCTTCTGGTGTTTGAGTGTTTTTATCTCTCCTGATTGAGATGCAGGGCTTCTCTTGGGTTCCTGCTGTATATACTGTTTCTGTAACACATTAACGTCTGTTTAACACAATTAATATGCCTAATATAATGGTGTGTAGGCCTATTTTTTATTTTATACCAGTTTGCAACCGATACCCTTAAGGCGATGGAAATTAAAGGGTGGTTCAATTAATTCATTCACTGAAATAAACTATTAATAAATATAATTAATTAACTGGGAATTAATTAATTAACCAGGAAACTGGCAGGTATAACATCTCTGCAGACCCCTCACACCCAGGATAGGTCTGTTTGAACTCCTCCCCTCTTGACGGTGCTACAGAGCTCTGTACTCCAAAACCTCCAGACTCAGAGACAGTTTCTTCCTCAAAACTGTTGCTCTGATGAACTCTCATCACTCAGAGTCTCAGAGTAATCAACCACTGTGCAATAATAATAATAATAACCACAATCATATGCTGTAACAATGCACCTTTCAATAATGTCTACCTCATACTGCTGCACCTTTCACTGTTTTTTTAAATTGTATATACGTTAAATAGAGCTGTCATTTGTCTGTTTACTGTACAGCGAGCGAAATAACCGAGTAAAATTCCCTGTCTTGTTTGACCTTACCTGCCGGCAGTGAAAATAAATGCTGCTAATGTTGTTTCTGACTTCTCCAACAAGGTCCAACAGATGAGACCCAAGTTGATTTGTTGAAAACAGAATTCCCAATACTCACTGTTAAGCACAGAGGTAGAGTGGTGATAATTTGGGGTTCTGCGGTCGTAGCACCCTGCAGGAATTGATATGACCATGAACTTCTCTGCATTCAGCATGTCATGGGGGAACTTAACACGCATTTCAGTTTTTAACCTTTCATTTCATGTCTATTTCAATACTGATGTGCTTTTATTGTCTGAGTGGAAGTGTGGTTGTTTTTTATGTTTTGATGAGCTGCTATCTATCTATCTATCTATCTATCTATCTATCTATCTATCTATCTATCTATCTATCTATCTATCTATCTATCTATCTATCTATCTATCTATCTATCTATCTATCTATCTATCTATCTATCTATCTATCTATCTATCTATCTATCTATCTATCTATCTATCTATCTATCTATCTATCCATCCATCCATCCATCCATCCATCCATCCATCCATCCATCCATCCATCCATCCATCCATCCATCCATCCATCCATCCATCCATCCATCCATCCATCCATCCATCCATCCATCCATCCATCCACCCATCCATCCATCCATCCATCCATCCATCCATCCATCCATCCATCCATCCATCCATCCATCCATCCATCCATCCATCCATCCATCCATCCATCCATCTCCTCATATGCTGTAACAATACACCTTTCAATAACCATGTCTACCTCATACTGCTGCACCTTTAACTTTCTTCTTTTTTTTTTTTATTGTATATATGTTAATAAGAGCTGTCATTTGTCTATTTGCTGTACGGTGAGCGAAAATAACCGAGTCAAATTCCCTGTCTTGTTTGACCTTAGTTGAGGAACTAAAAAAAAGTAGCTCAATTTATAAATTTAAAAAAAATTATAAATCTAAAATAATGGATAAATATAGAACACAAATATAAATTATCTTCATATTAAACTGTCTAAATGATGCAACTTTCCTCCTGCAGCTATCCTCAAATCGTGAGTGAGCACATTTATTTTCTTCTCTTCTTTGTTTATTTTCTTTGTTTTGTTCGTTCGTTTCGTTTTCTTCTTATTAGTATCTTTTGTTTCTGAAGTCTGCCTTTGTTGAAAAGGATAGGCAAAATAAGCCATGAGGCTTCAGCCTATACCTTTTTGGTCAAAAAAAGGAAATGTGTACATATATATAATATATATATTTATACCTGTGTGTATACTGTACATATACAGTGTGTATATGCAAACATCTTAAAATGTAAATGACCAAAATAAACTAAACTAAACTAAACTAAACCTGACTTGGCCTGATTCTGATTAGACTATTTGAGGACGACCCTTGTTTCCCCCTGCGCCACCACTAGATGGCAGTATGGACGTGAACATGCAGCCACGCGAACCTGAGCAGAGAAGAAGACGGCAGTGCATGCTGCTGCTGCTGCAGACTGGAGTAAAGTTCACAGTGCTTCTGCTGTCATGGCCTTCCTCTGCAGAACCGCTGCTCTGCTCCTGAAACCTACCGGAGCAGCACCCGCCCTGCTGTCCGCTGGCCGCCTCTACAGCTCAGGTTTGTGGCCAGGAAGCAGCCAGAGGTCACTTTGTTTTAGCTGCACGAACTGCAATGTCGAGAAACCCGAGTCACTGAACGTGCGACGCGCAAAACAGCTGTTTTTCTCTGATTGATGCAACGTTTCATTTATTTCCACTAAAAAAACTGTAACACTTCGGTTCTGTAGCGAGTGTAAGGTTATTTTCTTCCCAAATCATGCTGCACAAAGACTGGTAGCATTTGTAAGGACATTTAAACGACGACTTTGTGTATATGTGTAATCTGAATCGGAAATCAACAGCAGAACTCAAATAATTATTGGTAAAAGTAAAAGCATTTCCACACCAGCAATGCAAAAGATAGTTAAATGTATGTAAACTATGCTGCTGTGTGTGATGGAAAGTTTCGCCTTTGCCACTTGGATTTAAAGCAAAACAGCCTTGAAGTGCACATTTACCCTTGGCCTTGACAGTGTTGGTACTTTGCCCCTAAAGATAAGCTCTGATGTTACAATGACTTATCTACCTGGACCATAAGGATGTTTACAACACTGTGCAATCTTAAGAAAAGCACTTATCAATGAGGCCAGTTGAGATAAAAAAAATAAAAAAAAAAATCCTGTTTTTTGTATTTTTATTATCATGGGATTTGATACGCAGATTTCAGACCTAAACCTCAGTGAGGATCTTTGAGATGTACTGAGTAAAGTCTTTCATCATCAGTACAAGATTTTGGCAAAAGATAAATTAAAATTGGTTCTTATATGAACATGGCATCCCATTAGTTTAGAATAGAATACTTTATTGTCTGTCCCAATGGTGACAGAAATTCCTCTTGGACAGGGCTCACAACCACATTCACACATTCCCATAAGGACACGTTACAATATAAAAAGAATAAATACGTTAAAAAACAGTAAATAAGTTAGAACAGACATGACAGTGCCTGTTAAAAGTGCAACAATCTATTTGATATTGTTCAGAATGATTGTGGCAGATGGAATGAGTGACTTTTTGTAAATGTTTTTCCGGGCCAGTGGAATTTTATACCTTCTGCCTGACGTAGGCAGTAGTTGAAATGAGTGGTGAAGGGGATGAGAGGGGTCTTCTGTGATCAGAGTGGCCTTCCTGATCACAGAGCGGTTGTAGAGATCAGACAGGGGTGTGTGTTGTGATCTGCATATTTTATTATATTATGGAAACAATCCCCCTGTAGATGCATACTATAATCAAAGCTCAAGGTGGTGCAATAAAACATTCAATTACTCAGAGACAGAAGCTGTTTGTGAAAAACTGAATTCACCCTATTTTTCATTACACAAAGTAACTGTTAACTGAAGTTTCACTTGAGCATTGCTGCTGGTTTTGTCTCCATGCAGGTGGTCGGTATGAGTATATTGTGGTGGAAAAGCGAGGTGAGAAAAGTAATGTGGGTTTTATTCAGCTGAACCGGCCCAAGGCCCTCAATGCTCTGTGTGACGGGCTGATGAAGGAGGTGGGAGTGGCGCTGGACGCCTTCGAAACCGATGCAGATGTTGGAGCTATTGTCATCACTGGGAGCGACAGAGCCTTTGCTGGTTAGTTTCCTGAGCTTGTGCTGGGCGATGATGTACTTTACGTTGTTTATAAAGATGCACAGAGGTGGTGAATTAATCTTTTATGTTTTTCAGCTGGAGCGGACATTAAGGAGATGCAGAATCGAACATTTCAGGAGTGTTACAGTGGGAACTTCCTGGCTCACTGGAACAAAGTATCAACAGTGAAGAAGCCTGTGATTGCAGCTGTTAATGGATTTGCTGTAGGTATTATATTGCAGGAGGTTTTTTTCTTCTGGTTAATCTTTGGTGTTTAGTAATGGGATTTTAACCAATACAGATAAATGAAAAAAAGAATTTCACACGTGAATAACACCTAAACCTTTTAAGGCAAGAAAGAAAACCTCCAGGAAAAAAAAACAAAACAAAAAACTCCAAAAATGCCAGAAAAATGGAAGAACAACATTAACTAAGGGCCTGTTCTCTAATCTTACTGCTCATTTTTTCTCCTCCCTTCTTTGTCCCATTTGATGAAAGTGAAGATGGTGAGAAAAAGTTACAAGCGAGTAAAATCGAGAAGCAGACTTTTAATAATCATCTTTGCTCCTGGATCCAACTTTTAAAACAAAAATAAATGTTATTTATAATGATTGGATTGAATAACTGGAATGAAACCTGTGGGTTAGTTTGACGGAAAACTCATGTCAGTCACCATATAACTAGAAAACGTGCATAATATATACTTGCTTTCAATATTAACTCGAAATAATTAACCTACTGAGGGTTTCATTGAAGTCTGGATCTCAAGTGAAACATGTTATTTAAATCATCAATTACATATTCAGTGTCTAGATAAGATTTAATGCAACACACTTAAAACTCATCTTTCCTAGATTTAAGAAACAAAAACATAATCACCACCTCAAAAGAGAAATTACACATTTTTCTGTACAGTTCATTGAGGTAACCGTTAAAGACAAACAGTTGGACAATTGGAAGTATGAGTCAGAAAGAGAGATGTGGTTGAAGTCCCTAGGATCATCACATATACACTGTGCCTTAGGGTTTGTATCCTAGCAACAGTGACTGAGCTCATCACATCACCAGTGGTGTCGGCTGGGAGCAAAAATGAACTCTTTGTCGACAACTTTGTGTTTCTATTTCAGCTGGGTGGAGGCTGTGAGCTGGCCATGATGTGTGACATCATCTACGCTGGAGAGAAGGCACAGTTTGGCCAACCGGAAATCCTTCTAGGGACCATTCCTGGTAAAGGAACATCTTCTTTCCCAAGCAGCCTTCGCTGCTTTTGAAGCGGCTCTTCATGACTATGCTACTTGCAGGGGCGGGCGGCACCCAGCGGCTGACACGCGCAGTGGGCAAATCCCTGGCCATGGAAATGGTACTAACAGGAGACAAGATCGGTGCACAGGAAGCAAAGCAGTCAGGTAACAAAGATGTCAGAACAAATATGTTTTTCTTTGAGTCTTTTCTAAATTGATAACGATTAGTGATGCACCGAAATGAAAATTTGTGGCCGAAACCGAAAATAATAATAAACACTTGGCCGAATACCGAACAATACCGAACATGGTTTTTCACAGTTTTTCATTTATTTTGCCAATTTTTTCACCATTGCATAAATCAAAAAAATTTGATTTAGGCATGCTTTTAAAAGAAAAAAATCTTTTACAAAATTACAAGGTAGAAAACATTTGTTGAACATAAAAAACTGAACAATTTTTAATTTCCCAGCATTTCTTATATATTATATTATAAAATGTAAGTTCTCTTAAAGTTTTTTATATATATATATATATATATATATATATATATATATATATATATATATTCCAGCAGACATTATACCAGCAAAGAACAATAACTTAAAATAAATAAATTAGCAAAATACATTTTTTGGCCATCTTTGAGCTTACGTTAGGCTTAACTGACTGAACATTGTAACATAGGCCTTAAAACAATAAAAACGCATTAAAGCACTCAGGGTTTTTTATCATTTCAAATGATAAATCAAACTTGTAGTGCTGAAAGACTTTGCAGATGTGCCCCCTCTAGATATTTGAGCAGAACATTCATTGCAAACAGCCATTCTTGTATTATTCTTTGCCACTCTAAAATACTTCCACACTGCTGACATGTTTGTTTGCACCGCACCACTTCACTCCACGCTCTTCGCTGTTTGATTTCGTCATCTAAACACACCTGTAATAGATTGATTTATGTTGTTTTTTTGTTCCACCTGCTGGTGAATGTTAGGTAAAATTCTTCTGTGGTTAGTTTTTGGTTGGAGCGGCCAGTCTATTTCCTTATATTACAACGCCGTTATTAATTGTTCGTTTTTTTCCCCACTTATTCCACCGAACACCGAAACTGTTTTTTTGCCATTTTCGGCCGAACAATTTCGGTTACAGAACAATCGGTGCATCACTAATAACGATTCCTTGCAAACAACGGAGATAAAACATTTCTGTAACAAAAACCCATAGTACTTCCAGAACATTAACCAACATGCCTTCACTTGAACCTGAGCATTTCAGAACACAGTATTTGATCTCTTACATATCAATCTAATCTTTTTGCATATACGATATGTGACACTATAGCTCTCTTCCAGGTTTGGTGAGTAAAATTTATCCTGTGGATCAGCTGGTGTCTGAAGCCGTTAAATGTGGAGAGAAAATTGCTGCCAATTCCAAACTGGTTTCCGCTATGGCTAAAGAGGCTGTTAACGCAGGTGTGTGGTGCCTCCTATGCTTGAGAAGTACATTTACTATGTTTCAGTTTTTTCTGACTTGTTCTTCTGTGCGGCTGCAGCATATGAACTGACTTTGGCAGAAGGAAATCGCTTGGAAAAGCGTTTATTCCACGCTACTTTTGCTACTGTAAGTATAAAAGCCCATTTAAGAGTAATGAGGTTGATTTTGATGTTAACAGCAGACTGGTGATCTGTGTTTTTTCTGCTTGTTATTTAATTCACAGGATGATCGCAAAGAAGGCATGACTGCCTTTGTGGAGAAGAGAAAAGCTAGTTTCCAGGACAAGTAGAGGAAACACCGAATGAAGTTAACATTTCTGATATCACTTGGTCACTTCCTCATCTGCAATTTGTTTAATGATGCAACAGTGCTGAGGGTAGCAGATTATACAGGTGGTGAACACTAAAGATTTGGCACTAAGTGGATGCAGAAGTGTGTTTTCACAGTGGAGCCACTCCTGCTGGAGCCCAGTATCAAATTTAAATGGATTGTGGGTGAAAGAGGTTTGTCTGTGAATATGTTTTAACCATCATGGCCTGTATGTAACAGGAGGAATCATCCTGGATGATTTGTACTAACTTTGCCTTTTTGTCATAACCGTTTATACCAATTAATTAATTCTGTGGACATTTTACAAATAAAGCAAGAGTGATTTGCTGATGTGTAACCAGTGTCAGAAAGTATGGGAAATGGTATAACAACTATATTAAACTTGTACTTTTTGATCATTCTAGTTTTACATATTTTTAAAAGTGGTGAACTTTCACTTACAGTGACCAGATGCATTTCGGTTGCCTGTTTATAAAATGGCAAAAATGAGATGAAATTCTGTGAATTATACTTCACACCGCTAGATGGAGCTCTTGTCGGGTCTCGTATGCAAAAAGTGATGAATTCAGCCTGCTTGAAGCACAAATGACTGGTTTACGCATCTGGAGGACAAGTGACAGGAAAATATTGAAAATAGAAAAATGAAACGGATGAATTCTAACTTGAGAGTGTTAGGGCCTTTAATCATAAAACATATCAATTTTATCATAACACAGTGCGTTTCATCAAACACTATAATAAAAGCATATTCGACAAAAAAATGCAACAAAATGAAAAAAAAACCTGTTTTATATAACCTGAATCGTTATTTATGTTCTTACTAGTTCTTACTGTTTTTTTTTGTTTGAAACTGTATTTCAAGTTTTGTTGTCCACCCGAGACCACTTTTCATCCGTCAAAGAAAATAGGCCTATTTAAATTCATAATTCAAAATAGTCTTGTGAATCCAAAACGAAGTGACCAACATTCTTATGAAAAAGGCTCAAAATAACTTAATTATCAGTAAAGATATGTGAGATAATCATCAAAATCGTACCTATGCCCTTGTGCCTTTTATTGATATGAAAAGTCTAATCTCGTATTGATTTGCATCGTTGCTTGTTGGTGCAGCACAGAAACCATAAGTTTGACTTCAAAGAGAACACCAGAACAAATTTGGTTACTGCACGGACTTTTTTGGCGTCCAATCATCAGGAGGCACCTTTTCTCTCTCTGATCTTCACACGGCCATGGCCTAATTGATTTTTTTTTCTCCTTCAATATTCCGCTGAACCTGGCTTTCTTTTTAGCCCCCTGGAACAAAACTTTTTAAAGGAGAAGAAAAAAAAACTCGTTTTCTCACTCCATGGGGAAGCACAAAAGTCCGCTGAGAGGACTGGAAAGGGAGCGCTTCTTTGAGGCTGCCGAAAGGTCAAAATAATAAATGTAGACTCAATTGAGGCTCTCAACGCATACAAAAGGGGCAAAACGTTACAATTTGGCAGCGCGGACCCTCATAGCGTGATAAACTCATTTAAAGAAGCTGAAATAAAGCGAAAGCAGCGTGGGTCCGGAGAGGGAGAAGGGGTTTTCAGCTCTGGCAGACAGGCCTGGCTCCTGCGAGGGCCCTTTTCTCCCTCAGCCTCTAATCTCACCCCCACCTCATCCCCCGGGTGAGCACAAGAAAGAAAAAAGAAAAAAAACTTTCCCAAACAACGCTGCAGAGGTCGTGTTGTTGACTTTTTGCCAATTTAAGTCGATGTTCACATAACCTACAGTCTGTCTCTTTGTCTTACATTTTTCATATCGCTGCAAGAAATGCAACAACTGACTCAGCCTACAGGAAATAAGGTTCGTTGGAATGTAATTAATAACGTTGATGCTCGCTGTTAGGAAAAACATGACTAAGGCATGGGTTATCTTTCACCAGGGCAATACAGAAAATAGAGAGAAAGAAAGAAAAACTGACTTTACACATAAATCATCTTGAATTGATGCCTCCAGACACTGAATAGATATCAGTACTGGAGTTGAGGGGGGATGGCACCCCCCCTGAAATAAAAACAGTCCAAATCATCCTCCCTGTAAAACTGCCATCCCCCCCTTTCCATCCCTTATGTAATTTCATCAATGAATGTGGTTTTACTGCTATTTCAACATTTAGAGTCATCACCAGAAAAATAACCTTTTTGACAATTTTCATCCGTTTCAAGTAAATTTTCACTTGAAATAAGTAGAAAAATCTGCCAGTGGGACAAGATTTATCTTCTCATTACAAGCAAAAAAATCTGGTTCCACTGGCAGATTTTTCTACTTATTTCAAGTGAAAATCTACTTGAAACAGGTGAAAATTGTTGTTTTTTCCAGTGATGAGTCTTGTTTTAAGTGTAATAAGATTTTTTTTACTAAAATGAGACATTTTAACTAGAAATAAGACAAATATTCTTGTTAAGATTGTGAGTTTTTGCAGTGATCCATTTTACTTATCATGTGAAGGACAGAGTCATATTGATAAGTTCAGAAAACTTTTTTATTATTGTGTTTTGATGTATTTGATGTAATGCTGAATTGATGCTGCTATGTCATTCCTGCAGTATTTCTGCAGGTGTTTTGGTCACTGCTATTATTTGTAATATATTATATTATTTGTAATCAGCACAAATTATCTGTCCCCATATGATAAAATCCACCATCCTCCCCTGATTTTTTATTACAACTCGAGTACTGGATATACTGAATAAAGAAAATCAATAAAGCCTATATCAAACGATTTATTTTTCTTCTCATGAACAGTAGCTGTATGAAAAGTATAACGTCTACAAGGCTGCACTGCAAATGGGACTTTTGACATGCAGATAAGCATTAAAACGTGTGCATGGAAAAGATTTCTCTTTTCCTTCACCCATTTGAGTATTTTTGTGTATTATATAAAATAATCCGGGTGGAGCTGGTTTCAGCTGATAAATGTTTTCATTATCTCACATTCTTGGCATCAGACACTGACTGGGAATTTAGCTTTGGTGATTCACCGGGGGCGACTTTGAATCACGCCCATCAAAAGTGTCAAGAAACAACACAGATCCAAGATTATTCAAGCTGGACTGCGACACTTCTGCTGCGTTCCATTTACCTCGGAAGTCGGAACTCGGACCTGGGAATGACGTCACAGCCGAGTTATCAGCGTTCCAGTTACAAAGTCGGAAAACAAGTTTGTAGTTCTCATATACCACGTGAAAAATGTAAATTACACTATAGCAGCATATATATGCTGAACAATACGTGTATATGACTGATTTAGTGTGACCAAAACTAGAAAGAAGTGCTACGAATTATTACAGAGCTCTCTTCTACTGTTTACAACCGGGGCAGCCATCTTGGAATGTGAACTCGGGGGCGGTGAAGACTCTCCCACTTTCCCAGTGGGAAATCCCACTTCGAGGGGCGTTCCAATTGAAAATTCCGACTGGGAACTGGGAAATCCCCACTTCCGAGGACAAATGGAACGCGGCATTCATTTCAGCCCCTTAAAGCTGATTTATGGTTCCGCGTTACACCAACGCAGAGCCTACGGCGTAGTTTCTGCGTCGTTTTAACGCAGAACCATAATTCAGGCTTTACTCTGCTTGTTTTTGTTTGCTTGTTTGTTTTTGTTTTGTGTAAAAAGCTGGTAAAATATATAAACTGTATTTGTCACTTGTGTTGCTCCAGTAGACAATGATTTATTCCATTGGTCGTTCGAAACAGTACCACACCCACCACCAGAAATAACCAATCAAATTTGATTAGTGAATCACTTGTGGCGTTTCTACAGCATTTCACCCATACTACTGTGATTGCTTAATATTTTAACCTCGGGACAAAGAGTAGATACGTTTGTAACAAACATATTTGCTTGATGAACAACTTTTCTTGACTTCTTTTTGGCAGAGATTTTTTCCAGTACTAAAACGAAGGCGGAAGTGGTTGGATTGTATTATCTTGCTTCGCTTGTTGTTTCTATCTCCTGCAGCTGACTCTACCATGGTGGTCTTGAGAGGGATCCCCTCTGTTTTATCACCTGATCTGCTGTATGCTCTCGCTAAAATGGGACACGGAGATGAGCTGGGTATGATCTGTAACTGTGTACACGTTTCTGGTGCTAGTAGTGATAGCCCACGAGGCTAACACTTTATACAACGTGACAACAGATCTCACAGGATCATTAACTTGTAGCTACAGCCCTTTGGCCCCATGTTTAATCAGTCCTGGTTCAGGTGAATTTCTTTGACTTATTTCCAGTGGCGTCAATTCAGTGGAAGCTAAGGTATGGCAAGGTTACGAGTCACAGAACTTAACTAGAGTATCAATCAACACGTCCAGCAAATACTCATCACAGAGCTCTGCTATGGAGCTTATCTGTGTGGTCAAGAAAATTGGAACTTTTTCAAATGCAGTCTCGCTCACTGCAAAAACTCAAAATCTTACCAGGAATATTTGTCTCATTTTTAGTCAAAAAATCTCATTACACTTAAAACAAGAGTCATTACCAGAAAAATAACTTGTTATTTCACCATTTTCTACGGAGCCCTTGAGGTGACATGGAAATTATTATTTTTATCTCGTGCGCACGACTTTTTATGTCGTGCGCACCACTTTTTATGTCGTGCGCACGACTTTTTATGTCGTGCGCACCACTTTTTATCTCGTGCGCACCACTTTTTATCTCGTGCGCACGACTTACTGAAAAGTCGTGCGCACGAGATAAAAAGTCGTGCGCACGACTTTTTATCTCGTGCGCACCACTTTTTAGTCAGTGAGAACAGAACACTGGATTGAATAGGAAGGAAGGCCAAAAGGAAACCCCCAAAAGTGACATATCCGCTCACTTCAACATATACAGCTATTGATGCCAAGCATTTATCTAGTCGTCGAAGTCCGATCTCGGGAAACTGGCTTCACAAACGACGTTTTAAAAGTGGAACTATTTCCAGAGGCGGAGTTGTCACAAAGTGCTTCGACATTGTCAAGTGAGCGTGCTGGACCAATCAGAGTGGCCGCTGGTCCAAGATCGCTGCCTACAGTGCTGATTTTATTTGTAGAAATAAGCTTTAAATTGCACTAAAATGACTACAAACAATGTTATATGTAAACGAAAATTAATCTGAATTATAAACCTAAGAGACCTGCTGAAACAGTGATAATTCTGTCATTAGACAGAACATTAGACAGTGATGATTCTGTCATTAGACAGAACATTAGACAGTGATGATTCTGTCATTAGAAATAGGGGGTTCTCCCTAATGATGGGAATATAATACCCATATGCTCAAAACCTATGTTAAACCTGCAATAATAACATGTTTTCTATTTTCTATTTTAATAGAAAATAGAAAACATGTTATTAATAACATGTTTTCTATTTTCTATTTTATTATTATTTTATTATTATTTTATTATATTATTATTATATATCTATTATATTATTTTATTATTTTCTGTATATTATTACTATCTATTATTTTTATTAGAAAATAGAAAACATGTTATTATTTTTTATTAAAATAGAAAATAATAAAATAATATAATAGATATATAATAATAATATAATAAAATAATAATAAAATAGAAAATAGAAAAAATGTTATTAATAACATGTTTTCTATTTTCTATTAAAATAGAAAATAGAAAACATGTTATTATTTTTTATTGAAATAGAAAATAATATAATAGATATATAATCATAATATAATAAAATAATAATAAAATAGAAAATAATAAAAAATAATAACATGTTTTCTATTTTCTATTTTAATAGAAAATAGAAAACATGTTATTATTGCAGGTTTAACATAGGTTTTGAGCATGGGTATTATATTCCCATCATTTGGGAGAACCCCCTATTTCTAATGACAGAATCATCACTGTCTAATGTTCTGTCTAATGACAGAATTATCACTGTTTCAGCAGGTCTCTTAGGTTTATAATTCAGATTAATTTTCGTTTACATATAACATTGTTTGTAGTCATTTTAGTGCAATTTAAAGCTTATTTCTACAAATAAAATCAGCACTGTAGGCAGCGATCTTGGACCAGCGGCCACTCTGATTGGTCCAGCACGCTCACTTGACAATGTCGAAGCACTTTGTGACAACTCCGCCTCTGGAAATAGTTCCACTTTTAAAACGTCGTTTGTGAAGCCAGTTTCCCGAGATCGGACTTCGACGACTAGATAAATGCTTGGCATCAATAGCTGTATATGTTGAAGTGAGCGGATATGTCACTTTTGGGGGTTTCCTTTTGGCCTTCCTTCCTATTCAATCCAGTGTTCTGTTCTCACTGACTAAAAAGTGGTGCGCACGAGATAAAAAGTCGTGCGCACGACTTTTTATCTCGTGCGCACGACTTTTCAGTAAGTCGTGCGCACGACATAAAAAGTGGTGCGCACGAGATAAAAAGTGGTGCGCACGAGATAAAAAGTGGTGCGCACGAGATAAAAATAATAATTTCCATGTCACCTCAAGGGCTCCGTAATTTTCACCTGTTTCAAGTAAATTTTCACTTGAAATAAGTAGAAAAATCTGCCAGTGGGACAAGATTTATCTTCTCATTACAAGCAAAAAATCTTGTTCCATTGGCAGATTTTTCTACTTATTTTAAGTGAAAATCTACTTGAAACAGGTGAAAATGGTTGTTTTTGAGTCTTGTCTTAAATGTAATGAGATTTTTTTTAAAAAAGAGACTAAAAATTAGACATTTTAACTAGAAATAAGACAAATATTCTTGTTAAGATTTTGAGTTTTTGCAGTGTATAATAACTAGTGAAATCGATCATGTTGTTCTTATTTGCATTTGTAGTTATTCCATAAATGTATTTAAAAAAACAAACATTTACATTTAACCCTTAATGCAAAGGTGTGGCGGCTGCCATACCTTGCCATACCCAATTGACGCCCCTGCTTATTTCTCTTTTTTTCTGTCAGTTCTTGCAGATGCCAATTTCCCATCATCTTCCATTTCTGCTTGTGGGCCAACAGAGATAAGAGCTGATGGTATATCAACACACCCATCTCTTAATAGAAATCCCAAATGATCACAATTCAAACTGTGTCCTATCTTTATATAGGTTTGGGAATCCCACAGCTTTTGGAGGCCATATTAAAGTTGTTGCCCCTGGACACCTACGTCCCTTGTCCGGTACATGAACATTACATCTGTCATAACCAGATTACTGTCTTCTAATGTTCTTATATCAGCTGCTTCAATAAAATGGCACCTGTTGAATCAGTGCAAATATGTTTTTCCACAGGCGGCTGTCATGGATCTGGTAGATGGTGACAAAGAGAGACGTTTATCTGTTCCTGTGTGGGAGACTTACACACAGCTCCTGGGCAGTGCCGGCTGTCAGGTACAGTCGGACAGCCCGTCCACTAAGTGTTTACAACAGTAATTAAGACAAATAAACAGAATTTATGTTCATTCTGGCTGTGTGCCTGCGCTGATTGTGGTTTGTTTTACATATATATATAGAGTCCTCTTGAGAAGGTGGAACGATTTGCTTTCTACGAGCGAGCCAAGAAGGCTTATGCTGTTGTGGCAACAGGGTGTGTATTTTCTCTACCTTAATTTGAATTGTTTTTTTTTAACTATGTGTGCAAAATCATTACCAACTGTGTCACTTAAAAGGTATTCTTCACTTGAGAGAATTTACCGTATTTTCTGGACTATAAGCCGCACCTGTATATAAGCTACATCTGCTCTATTAAAAAAAAAAAGATATGCAAGCCGCAGATATTTCTGTTGTTAGATTAGATATTTACTACATGTACAGAAGGATTTTGAACTGTAAATGATGTACATGTTTGTACCTAAATAGATTCTTTCTTAACAGTGTCTTTTAACATGGAAGCAACTTTGCTGATTAAAACGGGACAGAACCAAGAGAAAATAACCTGTATTTATTTATCTGTTTGAAATCTGCTTCTACCTACTTCTATTTGCTAAAGAAGAAGTAGCGTATTCTTCTTTGCATTTTTAGTTTTTTAGTTTTTTGCATCTTAGTTTTTATTCTAATTCCGGTTAGCACTCCCCCTAGCGGTTGAAGAAAAATCCACAGAATAGCCGCACCTTTGTATAAGCCGCATGGTTCAAAACCTATGAAAAAAGTAGCGGCTTATAGTCCAGAAAATACGGTACTTAAGTTTTCAATTGTCAGAAAATCAGCAATGTACCAAATCTCAAATCAGCCACATTTCTGATCAATGACTTTGTGTTTCTGTAACAAAATGCTCAGTATTGCTTTCCATTTTGTTATATTAAAGTATAATGAATTGTAATTTCTTTGTGTTTTGCTGTTCTCAGGGAAACTGCTCTGTACGGTAACCTGATACTGAAGAAGGGAGTCATTCCTGCTGAGCTGCTACAGTGATACACAGATATTTTGATCTGATGGTAACTTACAAGTACAGAACAGTTTTTTTTCAGCTTTTAATTTCCATTGCACAGACTCTGGTTAGTGACATCAGTCACTAATTAATTATTTCTTGCCATATTAAATTAGGCCAGTCACTATCAACAGAGACCTGTGGCCCTCAATAGGAAGAAGCAGGTTCATTTTTATTAATGATGTCTTGATTTAGAAACCATGTACGAGACATGTATGGCTTTGTTCTTATCTTCATTTCTAATGAATAAACAACTGTTATTTTATTGGCATTTGGTCAATTATAAAATTATTTATAGCATAATGGTAGCACAAAGGTGAACAGCAAAAAATTAGATGTTCAAATGCTATCAATTGTATGGCAATCTATATCAAAATTAAATCCCATTTGTGATGTTAGTCTAAATGTTGGAAGTATTTTTGAACAAACCTGATTTTCAGTTTTTCACAGCTTCCCTCCAGAAACTGTTGAATGAAACCACCCTTTGTTAATCTTATAGTAAATACAGTTTGATTTCTCTCCAGCTTTTATGATCTTCTGTGGTGTTCATATGCTCCCATAAATAAAACATGACATCTCTGACTTGGTTAAAACTGTCTTTATCATGAAGAATGCACCTCAGTGACAGACATTATAATGTTTGAGGTTTTAAGGCAGTTTAATAGAATCAATTTACATTTTTTGATTTATTCCCATTTTGCAGCTGCACTGCATTATGCATGACTGGGAGCTTTGTGTGTTGAGTTGTTGAAGTATCAGTGATGGTACAGATGATCCAGATCTTCCTCTGGCTCGCTGTACTTCCTTTGAAATGGTACATCAACAGGAGCTTTAGGAGCTTTAAGGACTTTAGGGCTGTCATGCTGAAGGACTGGCATGGGGGCATCTTTGTGGTAAATGTGATCCATATCCTCCTCTGGCTGAAGATGGAGTCTGACATCTCGTTTGGTCTTCATGTTGGGAAGGTCTTCATTCTTCTCTGCCACCTCTACTTTGCTTCTGAAAACCATTGGGGCCAAATATCCAGCCAACAGTTCTTCTGCAGCTTCTTCGCTGATATTGACAACAGGGTGGTCAATATCATCTTGATCGTCTTGGCTGTACTTAATATCGACATCCTCCTGAAGGGGCTCAGCTTGGTCGTTGGAAGAAGCGATCAGGTTTTGGATTTGATCTTGATCTCCGAGGAGCTCACCCACTGAGGGATGATAGAATTCATCCAAATCTTCCTCGGCCTTCAGGGGCTGTTGGTCCTGTCCTGCCATGCTCTTCCAAATCTTCATGCTTGGGTCAACTTCATAATGAATCCAATCCATGTTCTCAGGCGGCTCCACCTCCACGTCCCGGGACAACTTCCCATTGTCATCCATGGACCTGAAAAAAAAGATCATGCTATTCCATTGCCTACTCTGTCAGTCCAAAAAAAGTTCAGTTTTTTTTTTTTTGTTTTTTTTTTTTGCGATACAATAAAATATTTGTATTACTGGACTTGAAACGATTTGAAACATTCATGCTCTGATTGTTGTTTCAAAGCTGTAAATTTCACAGTCAGAGTTCAGTTTCTGATTTGGGTTACAAAGCTGGAAGTCTGTCGAGCTGCAAATTTGAATTTGTGTTTTTTGTTGTTTTTTTTTAATGCAAAATGCTTAAAATCCAAAAGTTCAGTTTTAATTAAAGGGGACCTATTATGAAAAACACATTTTCTCTTGCTTTAACATATATAAAGTGGTCTCCCCTCAGCCTGCCAACTCAGAAAAGGAGGAAAGCAACCAAATTCTGCAGAGTCTGTACAGCCGCCCGGATGATCCATCCAGTCTGATGTGGTTTCTACGAGCCGTTCAGAATCTGCTCCCGTCGTTACGTAACGATGCAAGCGATGTGTGAAACCACGCCCACAACTAACTCTGGCCGGAACAACAACAACAACTCCGCCTGGCTGGAGCTTCCGCCATTTTCTACGCGTCATTCAGGCAGCCAATCAGCACAGAGCCTCATTATCATAGCCTCCCCGCCCACTCAGAATCCCTCATAGATAATGAGGTTAGAGAATAGGAAGATAAAGACATGGCTCAGAGGCTGAATTTCTAATTTATTTAGCAAAAACAATCAAAAGCTTGTTTTTAAGACATTCAAGGCCTGTTTAAAGTAGGTATTAGATGCCATAATAGGTCCCCTTTAAAGGAAATAGCAACTTACACAACAGTTTCCTGGAAGGCTTCATCCATAAATTTATTCTGAAAAAAAAGAGTGGAAATATACCTTTAAATTTAGAGAAACTGAAACTTTGGAAATGTTCACATGAGTTGATTTGAACCTGTAGATGCTACAGGGTGATATAGTGGACAGCCTGAGGCCACATATACATACCAAGGGCTTTGCTGTGACGCCAAATATCAGCGAGGCACAGACGAACAGAAAAAACCTGTGATTAAAGTCACGATTAATGTCAAGAGTTTATGTTAAAACCTGCAATGTTTCACAGTCAAGTTACGCCGTCACAAAAAAGAAACACAAGGTTAAACATTACAACTGCATCAACTGCCAGAAAACCCCTCTTATATTTTTCCTTTTTTCTTTACCGTGACATTGTGTCTTCTTTTGCTTCCAGATCAGTTTCTTTACAACAAACTCTTCTTCACCTGCTCTGGAAATGAAGGAACAAACCCTTGACCTTTGTATCCTCTGAACACAGCTGTTAATAATTTATCATCTTTTATCTGTTCTGTGCTACGTAGGACGCTAATCGTTTGAAAACATAACAAAGCTTAGAGACTTTTCATATCATTAATATTATGTGCGCTTCATTTATCAACTCGTATCCACCTATTCACTGTCTATCCCTCTTTCACCCCCCCCGTTGAGGGTCACAGGGACGTATCCATTTTTTAAAATTAATTTTCTAAACCTGCTTCAATCATACTCCTGGTAGAATCCTTGCTTATATCTTGGAATGATCAATAAAGTGTATTAACCCTTTCATGCCTGAAATAATCGAATTTAAGTGTAACCTTAACATTAACATTGTTAAGATTACACATTAACATTAAAAACGTTCACAATTTATGTATTTAACAATGTCTGAATAATATTTTTTGTATCATTATGAATACATTGGATATTCTTAAGTATTTTTTATTTGATTGGCTTATTTTGATTTATTTGTTTAATTTGATTATGGGAGAGGTGACAGAAATGCATGTATCAAACATGATAATCCTGCATTACAAGGCTAACATTGCTCAGATATATAATAGGAAAGAGTTGCTATGTAAGTTTAGCTTTGTCTGCAGGACTCAACCATTAACTGCACACACTCAGAGACGTCCACAGACGTCCTGTCTGCTTAACAAAAATGCTCTGTGGGCCTGTTTTTCTTTGAGGAAGCAGCGAGACATTCACCCACTTCTTTCTTCTAAAACATAAAAAAAAAACTGCCAGTATTTTTCTTTACTGTAAATTTGGACTGTAGAAACTTAGCAAACCTGTGCCTGTGATGCACCGTATGATCTCTTTATTATCTGTCTTTCTTTCCGTTTTTTTCTTCTTATATATCTGCTTCAGTTAACTGGTGCATATTTTTCCTGTTTGTATATAATTTTGTTGTCATCTTAGTTAGCGTCTTGTTTTCGTGTATACAATGATTTATTGCACTAAATGAGCAGTAATTCATCCAGAGGAAGACATGGAGAAGACCAAAATGAAGATTGATTATGTACATTATTACAGTCACATGACGCAACAAAACCTATGTTCTGCCTGTTTGACTCTCTCAAGAAAATGTTCTCTCTCATACATGAATCTACAGCTTCAGTCAGTTTAATTACCTTCTCACATACACGTCCACTAGGAGCCCAAAGTGGAGGTAGACTATTAGTTTTTGATCTTGGTGCCAGTCTACATACATACTGCATCAGCGGCACATGATAAACTTCTTTATTTCTGTCGGTGTAACACTCGTTACACTGGTTAGCTGCTTCAGATTAGATGAGTTTTGTTTCTGATGTACAGACACATTTGTTTAAATTTCAACTTAACTGTGAATTACTCTTTTTGATTATTATATTGTGAGAATATGTTGAGATCTACAGCCATTAGCCGATTCCACACTAAATATTACCTTTAACGTATGCAGCCCTCAGGAGAATGATTGAAATTCACTGTTGACATTGTTGTGGTAAAAAACCTCTCATTGTGTATTTATTTCACTGTTATTACAACAGAGAGTCTTTTTTTTAACATGGGAGTTAATAATGTCTCATGACAGCAGGATTCAACTCTCTGTACTGAACAGGAGCAGTAAGACACACCAGACACTTCCTGCTCTGTTTAAAGGATGGCTCCAGCCCGTCTGCTGCTTATCTGCCCTCTCTATCAGATCCATATGTACGAGTCCAATATTTCTCCCCAACGAGCCCCACTCCCAGGGTCACCGAGTGGTCTTCTGCCCCCCCCAAAACAGGCAAGAAAATGCCAGGCATCTGTAAACCAGTCTGTGAAATACTGACAAGGAAATGACTGTTGTTTGGTTCTGCTTATTGTGTTATAGTTATTAGATATTCACATTACACTACTATATTTTGAAAAAAAACTCTTATTTACTTTCTTTGTCATGTGTTTTAGATGTAAGGTAATATGGAACTGCTTGCAGGATCCAGACTGGATAGAAAATATGGGTCGTCTTCATTGAGAAACTTTATATATATGCCACGTCATAAAGGTTGTAATTTACTGAATGAACTGGTGCTGCAGTGGAGATTTTAATCTTGTAATCTTCTTAGTTAAATAAAGCTCAAATAAAAATCATATGGAGAATGCAAAAAAGAAAAAAAAAAGATCTAAGGCCCCTGGGAGAAGTTTGGACAGTGAAGCCGGATGAAAAAACATGCTGAAGTTTCTATTCACCTATCCATTCAATACACTTTCTGTATTTATTACTTTTAAAAAAATTCTTTCATCACTACTCTGCCTGGTGCTTTTATATACGTCATCATGAGCAGCTTTGTTTAAATGGATATTTGTGTACTTTTTACACTTAGAATTAGGGGGGGCGCAATCTAAAGACAGCAGAAATGTTGGGAGAGTTTGCTTTCCAGAGCCGTACTGCTATTTTTCTATTAGACAGGATCAGGGGATGAAGGTTTTCTGCCAGAACAAAGAAAAGATGAGTTCACAGATTAGCCCTTTTCCCCAGGCGAGCAACTTGAACCATGAACCATGGAGACATGCAATTAATAACAACATTCTCACCCAACTCTTGCCAAGAAAGGTGTATTTCTAAGAATGTCAAAGCCTTGTTTCATTTTTGTGCTAACTTCCACTTCAAAGAAAGTTGCTCATAAAACGTGACATCGACATGATGATTTGTCATTTTGACATTCAACAGCAACAACTATAATTATCATTTGCTTAACTATTATTGCTGGCAATGAAAATGTTTAGTTATCATCAAAGACAAGAGGGATAACATGTGTATGGTGGTTGGTGAAATATTTCCTAATGAGCCTCCAACGCCTCCTCAGCAATTAGATAATCTACGGATGAAACACTGTTTGTATGTGGGGAGTCTTAATACCTCGAGAAGCTGCCACAGGTTTAGTTTTATCTCGAAATTGTGTGAAGAACAAATATGTTTTACTGTGTCCACAAAAACATCTTCTTCTGCTTGTATCCTACCGCTGCCAAGTTGTGGAGCAATCTATGACCGTGCATGCGCTGTGTCATGTGAATGACAAGGCTTTCAGAGAATGTCAGCAGTTAGAAATGTCAGCGAGTAATGACTGCAGCCAATAAACTGTGACACATGCACGCGCGCACACACACACACACACACACACACACACACACACACACACACACACACACACACACACACACACACACACACACACACACACGCACACGCACACTGTCAAACTATGTTATTGCACAAAATGCAAGAAGACAGCCAAGAATAAATTGCTTGTGTGAAACCACCTAAATGCAGTATTGTGCCATGATTTATGCACATAGCTGTGGGTTAGAAAACTTGCTCCAAAATGCTTCAGTTTGCAGCGGTTTATGAGAGAGACCACCAAAATAAAAATTTCTCTTAATTCTCATTTCAAACAATTAATTAAGGCTTGATGTTGCCTTTACAGTTATGTCTTGTATCTGTTGCATGTGTGTGGATTTTAGGGTGAACACATGTGTATACAGTTTGGAGAAACACATATTTACACAAACACAGATTGTGTTGTCTCACACAGATTAATATGTCATTTTTGTGACATATTAACTTTCCTCTAATTGTAATCAAAGTGCAGGACCTAACGTCCTGGCTCTGCCACAAAACCAGTGACAGCTTAATGCTGCTTTCAATAAATACAACTGTCATGTTGCAACTTGGCTGAAAGTGGTATTGTTATGAAGACGTCACCACTCCTACAGAAACAAATGGAAAACATATTATTTAACGTGTGACAATCAGTCTCAGACAACAGACTCCACACTAAACCTCAACACAGTATGTACTGCTGTCTGAAATTAAACAAAACCAGAAAAGTCATTCCAGCACACTAAAACAATCATCACTGCCATCATTACTATCAGTAAATCCCATAAAGGTTGTCCCGGAGCACAGGGCTGTATTTGAGGCTAACCACCCTTCTGTCTTTGCACACAGTCTTCCGTCACATCCCCGCACTCACAACATTTAGGAAAGCTGGGGTTTTCTAAATAACTGAAATTAACTCAATGATCTACAATTAACTTAATTGATGCCTCACCAACATCCATTAAACACACATCAGACATTTACCAGTGGAGTTTACTGGATGAATTACAGGGCTGAGGGAAGGACCTCCATGGAAGAATGAGGCAAACAGAAAATCAAGGGACTAGTCTTCCTTTTTTGATAGAGCCTTCAACATTGTGATTTCTTAATCAATTAAACAAAAAAAAAAAGCTACAGTATCTTCAATGAACAGGTGGAAACTGAGGGGAGTGATCATCCAATCAGTCTGGAGTTTGGAGCCACCTGACTATTTGACTCTACATGCAATCCCCGAGACAGTTTAGCAGCAACAATGGTGTTGACGACAGCTAACGGAGAGGAGAGCAGACTGACCAGGAGCTGTACGGCTCCACAGGAGACAGACAGGGCAGTCTGTTATGTAACCGACGACATGATAGTAGGAAGTTCTTTGTTTGGAAGGAGACACAGAAGAATGTGGTTAACCTTTCTCTTTTTCAGGGCAGCTGAAGAGCTGACATGGCTGTGAAAGATGACCATCATATGCTTTCCGTTTGGGCTGACACACACACACACATTACTCTGATTATATTACATTACTTTAACACCATCTGTTACCCATGGAAATAATATATTAAGAATGCAATAATGAAAAGAGAAGCTCAAGAGGTCCCTTTTTCACTCGTTCCCAAACACATGCACGCTGCGCAGCCTTCTCCTTCCTCAATCACACCCCTCATAAACACAGTAAACATGTGGGAGCTGTTAAAGTTACTTTAATGGCTATTTACCATGTTTTGTGCTCTTCTCATTAAATAGATTTTCCACTTAAGGAGAGCTAATGTTTTGGAAAACCCTGTTAAATTAAACACAAAATTAAACACACTTCATTCCAGCACTTGGCACATGTAGTTCTCCTCTGTAATTAAAAGATCTGCCAACAATCGAAGAAACTAGAGAAACTGCAGAAACTTGACTGCTGACGAGTCTGAATCTGTTCTAAGTTTTCTTTATTTTTTCCTCCTGACCTCAGAGAAGCAAAAGCAAAATTGTACCGATTTATAGATACATATATTGTCTTTAGAGTTGATATAGTAAATGTTCACTCCCCAATCCGCTGAACTGCCCTGTAATATGTCACTTCAGAAGCAAAATAATTCCATATTTTTGATTGCTTTTAGGTAGTGAGCACTGGAAGAAGGAAGTCTTAACCAAAACCATCAAATTGCAGGCTAATTGTGAGGGTAAAACAATGCGTTTTCCATTTAAACCACTAACATGCACGATCTTAATATATCTTTGTGAAAGCTCCAGCCCTGTGAATGTGAGAATCTTCTGACATTACTCCCTTTGCCATGTAACACTGTCATAAATAAACAAGGCTGCATAATCGAGGAGTGGTGGTTGAAGTTAAGTCACGGATGGCTTTAATACAAATAATTATTTGCTAAGCAACAAAACTGGAGGAAGAAGACAAACAATAACAGCCACTTTGGCTGTACACATGAGAAACATGAAGTCTTCTCAACTGGATACGAGGTGTTTACTCTTTCCTGTCCGCAAAGAATGCCATGTTTATTTTCCAGAGTTAGAAAGAGCTGATCATGTGATCACTTATACTTTAGGAGTTTTGATTAAATGTGTTTTACAACACTTTTTAAAAGTGTCTTTTGAATGTTGACATTTAAATTGCACATAAAGAACCATTGATGGAAGATTAAAGGCAGAAATTAGTCTCATAATAAAGTATAAAAATGTGTGCACAACTTTGGGTTTAAGAAAATGTCAATACAAAGAAATCTGAACAAAATGTACTTTATAAAATCCACACATGACGAACTGAATATATATTCCTATATGACATGCATATTTTTACTCCCTAAGCTCACAGATGGGATCATTTTACTCTCAAAAGGCTTCCTTCGCATACAAATTGTCAAATATGTACATGTTTGGGCTGAGATGCACATGTGATGACCAAGACATACTCCTGTCCTGGACATCACAGAGAAAAGTCCCCTGCAGGTAAAGGTATTGACACCATCACCTTCGTGAAAAGTTTACAGATTTTTCACACACTTAATGTGTGAAAAATGTGTGCTAAAAATGGTACTACTGTTTTCATACAACCATGTTTTCTTTCTCCCAGGACTAACAATTTAGGACCCAACGTTTCACCATGCATAGACTTAATAAAAAGGGAAAAAAACAAAACAAACAAAAAAATGTTCTTAATTTGAACTAACTAGCAAGTGGAAACTGCAATCACTTTACAATAATAATAAAAAAAGGAAGGATAACAAAGCTACTACATCAATAAATAATGGTCCAACTCTCAGCATAATCCCTGCCTCCTGAGTTC
This sequence comes from Cololabis saira, assembly GCF_033807715.1. Classification (NCBI taxonomy): domain Eukaryota; kingdom Metazoa; phylum Chordata; class Actinopteri; order Beloniformes; family Belonidae; genus Cololabis; species Cololabis saira. Next base: position 4,358,156 of record NC_084603.1, read on the forward strand.
AATGCAATCACCATCTCTTTACACCGCTTCTTCTGATCCTGGGAATTTGTGTAGACTTTCCATTGGCATTGTTTCCCTTATGCAGCACTTAATTTAATGGCATGTTATGAGGTTATGGTGATTTAATAAATTTCTTTAATGGCAAATTTGCAAAGTCAGGTTGCAATTACTTGTTTACTTTAACCAGTGACCCCTTTTACAGAGAATTAGTGAAGTTCTCCATGAAAAATATATATAGCATCCTTAGCCTTTAGCAATCAAATGCTGTTTATGTCTGTTTTTCTACGCTTTAATAAAAAATGCAAGTGTTGCAATGACTAATGCCAGAATAATAAAAAAAGAAAAAACTGAGGGCGGAGTAAAACAAATACAAATCACAAAGGCACAGAGAAAGACAGCTTTGGCCCAGCGCCTCCTACCAAAGACACTGAATGCCTCCTCACTGGAGTCCGGTGCGGCCCTAGCTGCCAGCTGGAGAACCCCTGGCCTTTAACCTCCGACCCCCAGCCCTGCAGCATTCACCACAGAGCTGTCAACCGAGAGAAACCAGAGGGGAACAGTTTCAAAAACTACTGAGCAAGCGCAGGTGTCAACAGCAAATACAGGTGTTACACATGTTCTCCACACTGCCGGCACTGCCGCTCTTCACTCCGATATCCACAACAGACTCAGTCTGAAAGTCCTCCGAGTGTTTGTCATGCTCCGAGTGTGTGTCAGAGTTTGCGTGTCACAGTCCCATCTGTCCTGATGCTCCTGGTTTAAAGACAGGATCCCGCCGTTCCATGATGGAAAGCTGCCTGCTACAGAAAGATCCGGTTACACGAGTGTTGTGCTTTCATCGTTATTGAAGAAACATGTGCCCGCTCTGAGCAGTTATGTCAACAGATGAAACTTTTCATGCATCCTGCTTTTTATACGGGAATTATTTTACCCAGAACCGGTCATATCATAAACTCTTTTACCAGAAATAAAATCAAACTCAGCCCATGAGACTGTGAACTAAGGAAAGTGATTTATTCGCCTTTTACAAAATTTTAAACATCATTGGCTAGGTTGTATAGTCAAAGGGTAATTACAGACTTCCTGCGCTTATCCACAACTAAATAGAGCTCTACTTCTAGGACTGTTTTGTAACGTACCACAGTGCTGTTTGCCAGTATAAAGGGACGTATTTGTACTAAAATTTGAACTAGAATTATAGTTGTTGTATTTTTAAACCATCCTCCACGTAGAAATCAAGAGTATTATTCTAAAAAGAAATGTGCAGGTGTAAAAATAGACGAGTTGACATTTAAGCCATGGTATAGAATCAGCCTTATAGGAAAAAATATTAAAGATTATATGCTGTATTATGTGTAATAGTGAAACATTTATTAAATCATCTGAATAAAAAGCTATTTATTTGTCACGTTATACAGCTTGGAGATTTTACTTTGTGTTTCTTGTCATCTGGAAATTAAACTGTCACAATAAAAATAAGTTAGCTGCCTTCTGAAATCTTGTGTCATTCATCAAATGTAGCTATTATCTCCTCCATTCATGTCAGAGACTGAAAATGTGGTCATTCTACTCATTCAATGTCACGTAAACTATCTTTGGCACAGTTACAGGATGTGTGATTCGCTTTGAATCCACTCTGATAGTGGGTTGATGACTGTCCCTCTGTGTAGTCAACTTGCAGCCGCCGTGTGCTCTGACCTCAGCTCCCACCCAGACCACGCTTTGTTCACTCTGTGTGCCCTATGGAAAGTCTGGCTCCAACCTTTTCAAAGCATAATTGCATACCTGCAGATCGCAGACGACGGCAGAGTAAAGAACGGCGCAGCATAAAAGGGAAATGAGTTGGCATCGGTGACATGTGATAGCTTTCTGCTCCGTACTGCCTGCTGTATCTAATTGATGTTAAAAGACAGTAATGTAAACAATTCTTCTGACTTCCCTGCTTTATTGGTATTTCACCAAACTTAAATGTCACAGGGTTAATCAGTGATGAGATTCTTGCTGCTGGTCATGTTTACATAGTGTTTTTTTTTTTTAAACTACCACACAAACTGTTCAGCTAAAGAGCTGAACAGTTTGAACAGAGTTGAACATGACAATTAACAGAGTCAAATTTTTACTGTTGTTGTAAATTATTATCTGTTGCACTTTATGAGGTTGTGGTTTGAAATTCCTCATTGAGCTCAGTTTAGTCATTGCTCTAATTTCTATCTAATTACAGTAGCAATTTAATCAGTTTACATCATCGTACTGCAAAGCAAGCATAAAACATCCACTCAGAGAGTTATCAATTCATAACTCACAAACACTAAGGCTGAAGGAGGCTTTTGTCATATTTATAGAGGTTTGGTCTGAATCTGTTACTGCTTTTTTTTAGGCGGGGAGGGGAAGGATCTATAATAAATTTAATCTCTGTCTCTCTCTTTGATCCTTTTATCGTGACAACTCAGATGATATACTGTGAAAAGGTTTGAGATTGAGACGTCAAACAAGACACTGACATAAACTCAGAGCAGAAGTGCTGTTTATACAAGGGATGGGTATAAGAACCAGTGCAAAAACTGGTACTGGAGTTGTCAAGAAATACTGTAAAGCTCCCCGTCAAACCATACCACTATACAAAGTATGCACTTGATGATGGTGAATACTGTAAGATATACTATTGTCATTTAGCAGACGCTTTTATCCGAAGCGACTTACATCTGAGAGAACAACACAAGCAAGAACATAGAGCAACGTACAGCATGGTACCATATATCATATTTTTTGTTTGTAATTTCTCATTCAAGTACTGCTTAATCAAATATAATCCAAAATGGAGCGAAAAAGAATAGAGTACATTCTCACCTATGAAAGACAAGTTTCCACAAAGCAGGATTATGGACTGACATCTGCAGTGGTGACAGTCAGTCACAAGATCACGCATAAGGTGATGTCAGGTGATTTGACTAGCTGTCACCTGCGCTGTTACTTGAAAAGTTGAACTGTTCTCAACTTTGTAATGCATGCCATGCTGACATCACATCGCCCTATTAAAATAAGTAAGAGACATAACTGTTGAAGCCTGAAAAGTGTATAAATCCTTCTTAACCCTGTTTGCTCATGTTAAAGAAGCTGCAGCTCCGGTGCAGATGATTTATATGTGTAAAAATGTAAATAAATCAATGTTGTTACATCTAAAAAAAAAAGAAAAAAGAAAGTTTCTGCAGTTATTAAGTCACAGTTAATGTGGACAGCCTTCATTATTCAAATAATGGAAATACAGAAAACCTTGCAAGTTTATTTTGAAACCTCCGCGCCCGTCATTGTGGTGTATTCAGACTCTTTGAGATATCCTCTGTAGTAGCTGCTCATATTATTAATTAATTGTTAAAGACATTAGCCAAAGTTTTAACTTGCTGTCCTAACGATCACAGAAAACTAATTTTGTAAAGCCACACATCATCAATTAACTACAGCATATCCCAGACCAGGTCATGGATGCAGCAGCCCATGCAGAGAGGCCTAGACTTCCCTTTCCCCAGCATCATCCTTCAGCTCTTCCAGGGGATACTGAGGCATTCTCAGGCCAGGCGAGTGTGTCCTGGATCTGCCTCGGGGCAGGCGTCCAGAGAACATCCTCGTCTACCTGAATCATCTCAACAGGCTCCTCTTGGTGTGGGGAAGCAGCGACTCCACTCTGAGTCTCTCCCGAATGACTGAACTTCTCGCCTTATCTCTAAGGGAGAGTTCATACATCCTGCAGAATAAATTCATTTCACCTGCTTGTATCCGCAGATATTCTTTCAGTCACCACCCAGAGCTCACGACTATGGGTGAGGGTAGGAATACAGATCGACAAGTAAACAAAGTCTTGACTTTTGGCTCAGCTCCCTCTTCGCTCTACGTCACATCCAGTGATCCCGGAGACGTGCAAATGCAAAGCAAGTGTTTCCGGTACACTTTTTGCTATAAACTGGGCTATTGACAGTTCTGTAAAACAACCCCACGAAGGCGTAAAAATGTTTTGGCAAGATTTGACAGTTTTTTGGAACTCAACATGTTTCTGTTACAGGCTTTCGCTCTGCAACTCCAGTGGTAATGAAAACTAATATCCATCCCTTGTGTGCAGTAGCTATTACAAACCAGCTCCTGAGGGGAAACTGAAAGAAACTGACACCAAATGTTATATGCATACAGCTTTTAATATGAGTTGTGTTTTAAATTCATCTTTGTGTGGGTAAAGTGGGGAAAAAATGTAAATTAATTTTGGTCATACTATGCTAACCCTTTCTGCAACTATTAGCACAAGAGAAATACATATTGTACCTGTCTAAAGTCACAGTGAATTAAACTAACACAATAATGATACTTCACTCTATATAAGCCAGCACAAGATGAAACTCTAAGGAGGGTTACTGTTACCTTGTTGGTTTACATAGCCTCATGAACCTATCCCTGAGGAAAGACGCTTGCCAGGACGAGATTTTATAATGTCACTAAATCACTCCCAGCTGGCCTCACTGCAGGAAATGCTTCTTTCTCCTCAAAACCTCAAAGCAAATAATACATGAAGCATGGTGCATTTGAGAGTATGTTTGTTCTCAGAACTTATGTTGAACTGTCTGTACTGGATTTCATAGCATCCCATACAGATGCGGTCACAGTCTCTCTGTCTTTTGTCAGTCTGCCTCCGTTGCAGCTAGAGTTCCTATTCACCACTTAACCTTTCAAAAGTGGTCAACTAACTTCTGAGGGAAAAATGATTCCTGGCTTAAGAAGGTGTGAAGCACATCAGTGTCAGTGAGCACTGAGTCCACGATGATAGCCAGGTCAGCTCCACGGTATTTAAAGGGTCTAATAGACATTTGAGCAGGCTTTGGTCTTATGCTTATGAAAGCAGTTTAGCAAAGAGGCAAACAGCCCCGAGGCCAGCAATAACAGAGTGGAACTGATTAGAGGAGGAGAGGGAAGGAGAGAGACAGAGAAAGAGAAGAGAAGAAAAACGAGACAGGGACTGATAGCATCTTTTTAGCCAACATAATTACATTAGACAGCTAAAGGTTCCACAATCTCACAGATGGCGCAGTGTTTTAAATCTCATGTGCAATGTAAACCATAACACAAGTGTGCACTGTAAAAATATTTCAGTCATTTGGATTAGGAGCGTGTACTATGAGGATAATTGAAATAATAATCAGCATCATTCATTTTGATGGGAATTCCACTAAAGTCATCACAATCCTACATAACAAAAAAGAAGAAAAAAAGGTTTTAAATTGTACAAAACCTTTAAAAGACAAGTGAAATGAAGTGGTAATGAAATCTACAATCAGATTTGGGATGAAACAGCAATTTTCAGTTTTCAACATCAAGTTTAAACATAATATTTGTTCAAAATCTTCAGTGCAGATGATGTGAGTGCCGTGCCATTTCAGTTACATCAAGAAGACCGCAGCCATTGATGGTTAGAAGGGTTCAGCGTTCTCCACTCAGCTTTCTAATTCTTGTCCACGCCAGCAAACCTATGGAATCCAAAGAATAAGTAAAAGGGCACAAATCCACGATTTGGAAAATATAACTCTAGTTCAACGTCTGACAGACTACGCCAGCTGCCATGTGGTCACTATACTAGAATCAATATGTCTTCTTAGTGAGCCAAAGCTGTCAATCATTGTATTTACATGCCATGAGAAAAAAAATATTCATTACATTAGTCTGACTAAAAGTGGACTTTAAAATACATTTAAAAATGCTAGTCTGACATAATCATCCACAACTTTTTCTAAGTTCTACTAAAACAACCAGGAAAAGAGTTTAGGAGTCTTAGATTTGTATGCATAATCTGATACAAACTGGCTCAGATGTTCGCCACAGGTCCTGCTCCGGGCTTTGACCTGGAACTAACACAAGTAAAATGTACAGCAATGTTCAGAGCTGGAAAGCTTTATAATTCACCATTCAACATGCAATTTAATGCCAGCTAAAATGTTTGCAAGCTGTTTTGGTGTCTTACAACTCTTCATATGAAGCTGTTGCTAATAAAAGTTAAAAAGAAAACTAAAGGAGGTAATAGGGAGCAGAGGGAGTCACATTCTTCCCTGCATGCCAAGAGCTTCTCCAGGCAAAAGGGAGTCCTAGAGGTCTGGGACAAGACTGGAGGGGAGGGTGGTGGAATGAGGGGTGTGTGGCGAGAAGTGTCACCTCCATCACCCCAGGACATGGAAGAAAACATTGTGTCTCCTCAGGTTTCAAACGTGCAGCAATTACACTGGAGACACAGGGCAACAGGGCATCCCTGTACAGCAGCGGCAAGGCCAGAAAAGCAGAGCCACGCCTTCAGAAACTTAAAATGGGGGGACTCATCCTCTCCTCTCTTCTCTTGTCACCTCTCCTCGACATGGCTATAAGGAAGACTAAAGCAGCGCCCCAATAGCTCATCTCCATCTTCTCTGTGTCCAGAGAACGCAGCTATTGTGCGCCTGCTCCTCTTTCCCCAAGTCAGTTTCCTATTGAGACTCTGAAAAGGCCTTTGAGAGGCCCTGTTTTGGCTGTGCAGCTCACCTGCAGAGTGGAAACTATGGGTCCATTCTAAAGCCCAGCAGCTGCCAGGGCAGAAAGGCTGGCACCCGGTGGGAGAGAGAATAGCAACTGCAGAGCCTTTCAATATGAAGCCACTTAGTAACAGAAGGCATGTGCCAAGCCTGCAAAGCCAGAATGAAGAGTCACCCTTCACTAAATATCGGGGTAGAATTAGGCCCATCTTCGCCTTCTCCCTTATCGACTCCATCCCATCTCCGTCTGGTTTTACTGGCTGTGGAATACTTTTCCACAGGTAGCAGCAGATTACAGTTAACTACATTTATGTTGGAGATACATATCAATAGGTGGGACAGCAGAAAAGAAATGACTCACACTGGTACAAGGACAAACAAACACGCTGGCTTTGCCTGCGTCTAAGAGTAACTACTGAACTCCTTATCGTGTGACAGGTTGTGCTATGAATCCTCTGTGAGGATCTAAGTGGCCTGCGAGGACGCCTTTACTACACAAAGCCCCCTTTCTGTCAGCAGGCTAGCTCCCACACTGGCGCTAATTTACGATGCCCTCACAGCAATTTCCACAGTCAGAGAAGTTCAATTGTGTTTTCCAGCTCATTAACCACCAACACCACAAAGCTTTCATCTTCTCCTACATCTACCTCATCCCCCTCTCCTCTCCATCTACACACATCTACCTCCTTTTCTCCTGTTGTACACTAATCTGCCTCTTTTATGGAGCATCCAATCCAAAAAAGATAAAGTAGCCGCTAAAAAGTGCCTCCTTATTCAAATAACTCTCCCTTTCCCATACGTTTACTTCTCGGTCTTGGTCTTGGTTGGTTTAAAGCACAGCTTCTACTCTGAAGATTCCCCCTCATGCTGGTGCAGGGAGAATTTAATGGTTGTTTATTCAGGGGCCTCTGCTGTGCCCTCCCATCCCTTTCAAAGTTTCATGAGACGACGTGAAATCTATTGTAATCTCAGAAGAATCAACCCAGCGTATTTGTTCAGGCTGTCACTGCACTGAGATCACAGACGAGCACTTAAAAACAAAAGTTAGTGCCTTAAATACCTTTTAATCAAACAATATGTCCACATATAAAGCTAAATGAGATAAGAAAATACATCAATTTCAACTTAACTTCACTCATAACGTCACAATTCAAATATCTTAGAAGGCAGTTAAAGTCTCAGATTTTCCTAAAGTTAGAGAGGCAAGCATGTGACCAGATCATTACACTGAGGAGAAGTAAATGCAAAGGTCAATTCCCACCATCTGATGCAAGCGTAAAAATGCACCAGAGCAAGGCATGAAACCCCAATTTGTTCCAGTTTTCTTCTTAATGGAGTAAACATTATCAAAACCACTGATGGACGATACCACAATTTACTGAAATGCTCAACATGCCTGAAACATCTTTTGAATAGTGTGTGGGTCTCTAATCATCAGGAAATATGTAGGAGGAGAAATATGGCTATCGTATATCAACAGCCCCTCTGAATTTTATAGATTTTATGTGTCATATAGCTGTTTCTATAGATGCCCATGATCCTTGCTAATGCTTCACCTTAGGAGGGTGAGAATGAAAGTAGAATGAAAGTAGGATGAGTGTTCTTCACCTGACAGCCAGCAGCACTAGACATGCGTGATTTCACAGAACTGCCATGCCCACACAATACCGGAACATTTATGACATAAAAAGGTCTGAAATGTCTGATATACTGTTGTTTTTCTTTTGTCTTTTCATTTTTCATTTTTTCATTTTATTCTTTATTTCATTCAAAAAAAACAAAACAATTTAATACAAACACAAATACAAATGTTCCTAACTTATGAATGAAAAGGGAGCAGAAAGAAGAAGAATCTTATCTGATCTGCCCCTTTCACAAATAACATAAATTAATAATAATTAAAAAAACAAAAAACTAAGTGAATAAAAACAACTAAAATAAAATTAAAATAACATTAAATAAAATTACCACCGCCTACGGGTATGTCAATCAAACTCAACATTTTTCGTTATATTTCCGTTATATTTTATATATATATATATATATATATATATATATATATATATATATATATATATATATATATATATATATATATATATATATATATATATATATATATATATATATATATATATATATATATATTTATTTTCATTTGACATTTTGACATTTTGCAGATGATACTTGTCATTTCTTGTCTCGTCATCAAACCAAATTGCTCAAAAGCACGCTGGCATCAACAGTTTCAACAACACTGTCGTTGACTTTTTTTAATGCTGTTTTTCCAGTATTTCAAAGTTACGATTGAGTAACCCTTAACAATAGCTACAATGTAATTGCTTTTCTTTTGCTTTTTTTTCTGGATAATTATTCACACCAGATGATTTAATCCCAAACACATGGCCATTACTCAGCCCTCCTTAAACACACAATCAATGTGTTTACGTCAGTTAACATCTTTCCTGGGCATATCTGTACTCCACTGAGGAAAACAATAAGCCAAGTTTAGGTAATTCTCAAATGTGCTGCTCATTTATTACAGAGAATGATTCACTGACGTCTGATTTTTACTAGTCAGACATACTGAGGTTTATAAGGTAGGAAACAATATTAAACAACGGAAGAGGGTACCTAAGCAGTCTCTTAAAGATGCAGTTAATTCTTTTTTAGACTAAAAGAAACCTCTTATTGACATTTGATGATATATGACCGGGAAAGGAATACGATTTGTGGTAGTGAAACGTTCTACTCATGTAGTTTGCACTGGTCATGTTGGAGTGGAAATGCCAGAACATTGATCATTGCTTCCAAACAAATATTCAACAGAATAGCTAACATTCCTTGATTGTGTTTAATATAAAGCCAGAGTGGTTTTTGGCTTTGTTCAGGACAAATGCTGGGAGAAACAGCCAGCATAGCTCCATCCAGAAGCAACAGACACTGCTTTGCAGCAGTACTAATTCATTATATGCTGTTTGTTAACTCTATAACCACTTAAGTTTAAAAGCAACGAATGTTTACAAGCAGATTTTGAGAACTCCAGACGGAGTCATTCAAGCTGGTTTCTGATAAATCGAAACCTCATGCAAAACTAAAAAAAACTAGCCGGCACACTGATCACATAGAGCTGAATAAAAGACAAATATGTTTTACAACAAATCTTAAATTATGTATTTGTATAATAAGTAGCAGAGTGAACAGGCTGCTTACAGATTGCTACATAATCCAGCATGTGATCCCAGTATTTTTCAGGTTGGAACAGTTGATAGCGATCTTGTTTATTAGTGTTTCAACTGAAACGTCACATTTTAGAGTTGACTGCTCCCGTATTTACTTTTGCTACACTTACAACAGTCTTCTTTTCAGCTCAATAAGGTACAATGGGAGTCTTGAAACAAAAAGTAAAAATGTTAAAAGAGCATGGTATGTTTTTCAAAAGCCAGTCATCCCTCAACAGGCGTTGTTCTCTGATTTGTCAGTATGTCGACATGCAGCTGCCATCACATAAATGGCTATGTAGATTTTGGGAAACGGTTTAACCTCATTTCCACAAATCAGCGTGCCATTATCATCTTCCAGTGAGCCATCACCAAACATTGTTTTTGGTTGTTTTTGTCTTCCACAGAGATATAATCTGACCTTACTCAGCTATTCACTGAGAAGTAAAAGTGGTAAAATCACGCTGTATTGGTCAAAGTTTTCTGCTTCTATATTGTGCAATGTAAACATGAAATATAAACTAATAAGAGGCAGAATGAGGGTGAAGAACATAGACTACACAATTATACTTTGTGGTGGCAGTATTCAGTCATTCACTTTACCACAAAGCAGCTACAAATACTCTGTGGATACACCAGTCCTCTGTGTCCCACTGTGACTTACTGGAATGCTCCTCTCATTACATTCAGACCTCTTGAGTAGTTTATTGTCTAGCTACTGTGTATTTTAAGACATTGCTTGGGAAAGCTGGACCCAGTACCAGTTGCGTGCTTTCCTAATGTGTGCTTTTGTGTTTTTATTGCCAACATTACTATTATTCCTGTGATGTTTCAACGCTCATTTCCTGTCATCACCCTGACACTAATGATACCTAAATCTGCAGACAAGGCCAGACAATAAAGAGGCTGCAGGATCATAACTTGCCCTCCTCAGTCTGTCCTCATGGGCCATTTGCTAGCGTCATCCCAGTCACTATTATCTTCATTGAGAACAGGTTGCCATCTGAGGTCCCCTCTGCTGTCAGCACTGTCCCTGAGCTCACTCTAACCCCTGGCTTGCCCCAGGTCCAGAGCAGGTGTCCGGTTCCCTTTGTCAGCCCCTCCATTTATCCCAAAGCAAATAGAATACAGCAGCAGCATCACTGTGTTCATCTGTTATCAACGCAAAGTCGCTGTCAGTCAAACACTCTTCATCTCTGTCAGACGCCATGTGGGACGCGTCCTCTTGTCACCAAATCCAGTATCCTACATGCAGGACACACAGAAGCAAGGCAATATAGGTCTGCTCACCTGTCAACACTTTCCCCTGACAGTGGCACCATGGCAACATAGCCAGAACAAATGAGAAGCACTTGAGAAATTGGACATCATTCCAGTAATTAAAAAAGTAGCCTCATGTGCCACACAAAACTGTAAACCCTCTTGATGAAAATGGAAATTATCATATAGATTTAAAAAAAATGGTTGAAAATGAGACTCTTATAAAACTAGGATAGGATAGGGCTAGGATTTGATTAGAATAGCACTAATCGGCAACAGCGCAAATGTCTTATTGAGGAAATGATATGACTCCGGACTGTTCTCCATCAACATAGTTAGGATAAAGATTTCTTTCAACAAATCATTATTAAATGGTTCTGTTATGGAAGTCCTTGTAAGGGATCAGAAAAATGCTAATTAAAACCTGAGGGGAGTAAAAGTGAAAAACTAGTAGTCTGATGAATCAAGTCATACGATGTTTGGTTGGGAGCCACAGTGTTGGTTTGGAAAGGGGAGGACGTGCCAAAACATCATTCCTGCACTTGCAGGATTTTCTGAGCTGATAGGGCAACAGTTATGGAAAGCATTTCCATGAAAAAGTGGAAAATTAGTGTATCAGTGTGTTATATATGTGGTATTTTGGTTAAAAAATTGTGAGAAATGTTAATTAATCTGTTTGTTTCCAAAACCCTAAATCTAAAGAGTCCCTCATTTGTCCACACCCAAACACACACATACAAAGAGGAAAGAGGAAATTACTTGTCGGATTTGTAGCTGAAACACAAAGCTGAAATCAGATTTTATTCTGCCATCCTGACAAATGTTCTCGGGTGATAAGTGAAACTCGATATCATCTGAGCTGTTTGAGAGGATGGTGAAAATCTAAGCAGGCCGATGCTTTAACGGTTAAGCGTGTCAGACTTTGCCTTGAGTGAAGACAGAGGGAGTAGCAGCTGTCAGGACACATGCGCTGACAGCGGCAAAGATGAAACAACTAATTGATACTGACAAGTTGTTGCAGTTCCCTTCAACCTCACATCAGATAAGGAGACGCATCACATGGAAGACCTAAGGCTCTCCACATCCTCTGTGGCTGGTTGGCATGATTGGACCTGAGTGTAACTGAACTAGAGCCACGTAAGCCTGTATGCTTCAGTTGTTATGTCACTAATTAATACAACAATGCACATCAATCATTCCAATTTACACTACATGCACCACAAGTGGTAACTGATAACCATTATGCAATAAATGACCCCAGTATAGTTCTTAAAATTATTTAGGAACTTATGAGTTTTGTTTTTTATAAACGTCAGCCCGGAAACATAAGTTTATCATCCCATATCCACTGTGATGTTGACATACCAGTGTTAGCAGGTCCTCTCAGAGACAGAATAACGTTCGGTTCTGCTTCACCAGGCAGGCCTCCCGTCTACTTTGAAGACGGTGCACTTTCACCACCACAAGTTCCCCAATGTGTGTTTCATAAATGTTTATTCCATGTTACTCCAGCCCCCTCCTCAAAGTTTGCTCCCGACAGCTGTAAGCCCTGCCAACTCGGATGAAAGATTTACAAAGTGAAATATACAGAGCCTGTTTCAACATGTCTGGTTGGAAAGAAAATGTATTTCAGCAAACCACCATTAACCACATACTTGGGTGCAAAGCCAGTAGGTTACGAAAAATGTGTTTACATTTTTGTGCATAAGAAAGAAAAGTTCAAATTGTGGGTTTATCAACACGAACAACTGACAGGTTAAGTTTGACACTTTTACTCTGAATTATCACAGCATCTGTGGCATGAATGGGTCTAAATACAAAACAACAGCAAAAAAGCTGTTTCTATATCATGCTATTTGAGCGAGTCTACAATAATGCTCTGTGTTGCACACATTGAAAACTCTTGTGATCCCAAACCATTCAAAGATAAATTGGTGATGACTATTAATCCAAATGCATTTGAAAGTGCAAATGAACAAATTAAGATAGACATTCTGTGCAGTGCAGCTATTGTATGATAAATATATTTTGAAAAGAAGGAAATATTTTTGTTTTATGATTGTACTCTTTCACTGCAAGAGAAACAAAAGACTACAGACAGCCCTCGCACAGCCTTTCAGACAAACAAAGAGTGAGAGTGGTAATATTGGAAGTAAGTAGAAGAGAATCTAATGCTGCACTAAATTACAGTCATTGAAAGCTTGTATGGTAACCCAGCGATCTATCACTGTCACACAGAGAGGGAGGGGGGAAGCAGGGCAGACAGGCGCCAGGCACAGCAGGATCAAAGCAGGAACATACCTCAGGGAGAGAAACAGTTAACTTCGTTTAACCAATTGTCCTACAGAAGGAGAGACAGGCACACACACACAGTATGCTGCTGCAGGCCGAGCAGCAGAGACAATCTAGCATACTTGGTTTCACTGGAAATGATTTGACTTGATCTGTAGAGCTGCAGCACAAAACCAATTTGGAGAGGCCTCCTCAATGGGCCCTTTACAGTCTCTCGAGGGATTACAGCTAATAAACACAACAGACTGAAATATGGCCACTGACAATTTGATTACAGCCACAATATATAGAAATTTACAGTGATAATAACTCTTAGAGCAATGAATACAGACGTAAACGGCAGCTCGGATCTTCTTCCTACTTTAATGAAAAGAATGAATAAACCACCGTTCAGCGCGTGTTTTAAGGGGAGCCCCGATGAGGCCCAACAACAAACAATGTGACTAGTTTTTGTACCATAACTAAAATATATGATCCTGGAAGCAGTCTAAACAAACAGGAATTCAATGTACTTGCTCAGCAGTAAAATTTATTGATGTAATTAGCAATGGCTTAGAGAGCCAGAAGCATGAATTTAATCAATGAGTTGTAAACCTGAGCAAGAGGTGGAGTATTTTCTTTTGTTGTGGTAGTGTGTGTGTCTCGCTCTCTCCAAGACTATTATTATCATTATTAAATGTTTCAATGGGCCCCTGCCAGTTTACTACTTTGTGAAGTTTTGGATGTGTTCATATAGTTGATTTGGCCAACTTTACAAGACTGGCTCACAGTATAAAATTGGTAGGTCAAGTTCAAAATAAAGGCTGCATACTACATAGATAGCAGCCTATGCATCACCATTAACAAATGTATTGAAATTAATACTTGTTCCTATCTTATTAATACAAATAATACATTTACTTGATCTACGTTAACTTATACAAATAATATATCTTAATCTTTAGCAGCTACTGTATATTGACTCCGTAGCAACCTATCGCTTCTGAAAACAAGCTTGATAAGAGCAGCGTCATCAAATTTCATTGGCAAAGTTTTATGTTTTTTTTTTTTAATCAATCAATCAAATTTTATTTATATAGCACCTTTCATTCAGGTACATGAAATACAAGGTGCTTTGACATTTTGATTGAAAAATAAGCATAATAAACAAATAAATAAAAACTGGGAGACCAAAAAATAAAAACTGGGAGACCAATGCACCCTGACATACAATATAGAATATATAAAATTTATAAAAAGATAAAAGTTCAAGGATTAAGGCTAAAAAATAATCAGTCCACAACAATAAAAAATAATAATAAACATTATAAGAGATAGATAAATAAATAAAACAGATACCTTTAAAAAATGTTAAACAGAATAAAACTATAAAAACAGTGATGCTACATAAAAGCCAGACCAAAGAGATGAGTTTTTAATCTACGTTTAAAAATGTCCACATTTCCAGCTCCTCTCAGATCCTCCGGCAGGCTGTTCCACAGTTTTGGAGCATAGTGGCTAAAAGCAGCATCACCAAATCTTTTAGTTCTACTCTGTGGAACAGCTAGAAAGGAAGAGCCAGAGGAATCAATACCTTGCATCACACGAGAAACTTAGAACTGCCAGCAAGTGTTGGTTGATAACCTGATATCAGCCATGTGATCCACTGCTTGAATAAAATGTATGGTTAAAGTTACTAAATGTGATTAGTGTTTAAATGAAGAGTTCGTGGAAGAGAGCCTACTAGAAAGGCGGGACCACACTGGCAGTCCTTACATAACATGACTCGGCGTTTTGTAACTGATGAGGGGTTTACATCTGTCAAAAGCCATGGCACACGAAATCCTCCACAACATTGTCATGTGAAGTCGGACCTATCCGATCACGCTCTTGCCGAGTCACGTGGAGACGCCTCGAGTCTGATAGGCGTGCGGCAAAATGAGAGAGAAACTTGTGGCACTTCGCTGGAGCTGAGGTGGGCCCATGCGTAAAACCTGAAGTTTCACACGCAGCTGTGCAACATCGGTGGAAACTTGGCGACGACACTGCTCCTCCTTCACGCAGCCACACGGAACATAAACAGTGACGGCGAGAGCGGCAGAAAAGTTGGTTGTATGGCACCGCAGTCGTGCGTAATGAGTCTTGCGCAGGGATCACCGCCCTCGGCTGCTCCTGGAGACGCGACGCCGGAGGATAGAGCCGACTGTGGAGTTGGAACTGACAAATTGGCGCTGTCACTTGTGAAAAGATGTAAAAGCAAAAGTTTAGATCTGCCCTTCAGTGTGGAATCGCTGATATCGGACCGGGCTCCGTGCAGCAGGAGCCTCCCATCCCCGGAGCCGGAGCCGGAGCGCTGCGGCCGGACGGAGGAGACTGAGTGCGCGTCACCGAGCGGAGTTCACCGCTCCAGAGCGGAGGCCGCGGACGCCGGAGACCCGGACCCGAGCACCTGGCCGCAGGGGCCGTACGCATCTCCCACCCGTGAGTTCAGGGTTTAGTTTACGTCGGAAGTGTGAAAAGTGCCATTATTTGAATTATGTCACTGAGATCTGAAATTTGAATATCTTTTGTGGAGGCTTCAAATAAGCCCATTGGGTTTTTTGCCTCTTCCTGCACCTATAGTGTTTATCATTGATATGTCCTGTATATTTTTTTAAAAACTGTGCAAAACAATAAACTAAACTAAAACTAAAAAAAAACTAAAGATCAAATTAAAAGGCCTATACTCAGATGCAAATTTACTGATTACAAATTATGTAGGCCTCTGTCATGATTGCATCCGTTTATTTGATGATGAATTGTTTTACTATTCAGAATCACAATCAGAATCATGTTTATTTGACCAAGTCAGGTCAAACAAGACATGGAATTTGACTCGGTTATTTTCGCTCACTGTACAGTAAATAGACAAATGGCAGCTTTTACAATTTTTTTTTTAAGTGAAAGGTGCAGCAGTATGAGGTAGACATGGTTATTGAAAGGTGCATTGTTACAGCATATGATTGTGGTTATTATTATTATTATTAGTAGTAGTAATATAGTAGTAGTAGTAGTAGTATTATTGCACATTACATGTTACTCTGATTTGATGAGAGTTCATCAGAGCAACAGCTTGGGGGAAGAAACTATTGCCATTAGGTTGCCTTTTAAGAGTACACATAACTCACTGAATACCTTTCACCTACTGGGTAATTTATTAAAATATGTGGTTGGGCCGTTTCATGCAAATCCAAACATCACCTGAACAATCATTTCACTGTTGTGACTGTGCGCATCTCCTTCCAGGACTCCCCAGTCCGCCCCCGTGCAATCTACGGAAACACAAGAACAACAGGAAACCCAGAACCCCCTTCACAACCTCGCAGCTGCTTTCTCTGGAGAGGAAGTTCCGCCAGAAACAGTACCTCTCCATCGCGGAGAGAGCAGAGTTCTCCAGCTCACTGAACCTCACAGAGACGCAGGTCAAGATCTGGTTTCAGAACCGCAGGGCCAAGGCCAAGAGACTGCAGGAGGCCGAGCTGGAGAAGCTGAAGCTGGCCGCAAAGCCGCTGCTCCCGGCCTTCGCCTTTCCCTTCCCGCTGGGCGCGTCTGTGGGCGCGCCCGCGGGCCTGTACGGGGCTCTGAACGGACCCCGGCCCGCCCTGCCGGTGCCAGGATTATACAGCGGACCTTATGGGATGTACTACCTGTCTTAACTTCCACTCACTTTGAACTGAACTGCAAGAGCTGCCCTAGAGAAATGCCTAAGTGCAGCAAATAACCGGCCCTGCAAAACAGTCATTGTTGCGACTACATCCTCTTAAAATTACATATTCTTATGACAAATATTTTTGTTATAGTGACAAATCTAATTGCTTAAAAATATTATTTTTAAGCAATATTGTTTGCAGGATAATCTGCCTTAATTTTGAAGAGTGGGTTTATTTAAGGAATAAAACCTGTAATAAATCCGGGAAAAAAAATCCAGAGGACGGTCAAATATCACCTTTTAATTAAAGAATTTCCCCCAAAAATGAATAAAAAAAAATCCAAGTAAATTATTTCGGAACATGACCATTTTTGCAGCGCATTAATCCAAATCATTTTCCGTGATGGACGCAGACAGAGCCCTTCCTCAGATGCATTTTTTTTTAGACTTTGTTGTGTTGTGAGCGTTTCTGTTGCAAATGATGTTTTCCTTAATGCTTTACTGTTGCTCCATTAACTTTCTTGTCACAGCGAAGATGCCATGATTATTTAAAGACCAGCAGCTTTGAAATGAGTGCAATAACTCAAAACAGTTACTAAAAAGGTACATGCAATCTGCTTTAACTCTCATCCCAGAGGCCTTAGAAAATGTTCTATTTTAAAAGGATATTTTAAGAAAACACTGGATAGTGTCAGTCATGAAAGTTGATTTACTAACAACCGATGTAGTCATACTCGTGATTTAGCTTTACAGATCCCTAAGAAACTAAAACACATAATTGAATCACAAGCTAGCACTGAGTGATATGTATCTTCCTGGCTAAAAATACGCCCTTAGTTAAGTAGAAAATATCACATTTGCAATTAAATGTAGAGGGAAATATCCTCCAATCACTCACCAGTCTAAAACAACACTTTTTGACTAATATATTTACTTTAAAACAGACTTACACTGCTCACTTTTAAAAAATATTAAAAAACTTAAGTTACACTTCTTAGTGACCTAGAGCCCCCTACAACCTGAGAAGAAGCCATTATTAAATATGGATAAACCTGAATAAAATCGCTGTTTAACTCTAAAATTAAACAACAAACACTTCCAGGACAAATATCGGTGCCTTTTATATGCTGTTGATGATACCTGTATTATTAAAATAGGCTTTTACAGGTTTCGTCCTCAAATGTTGAATTTCTAAAAAGACATTATTTCTGCTTCTAAAGTGTTAACGAATTCCCATATTTCAGAGACACTTATCAACATTTAAGTGTTCAACGCCTTAAAAGAAGAATGTTTTTGCACAAGTTGAGACCTCCCAAGACCATTTCATTTTGTTACTAAATGCAAGTAAAACCTCATGTTTTTTTTGTTTTGCATACATTCGAAGTGCTAAATATGACTGAAAGACCTACAGCAGTCATTAATGTACAGTGTATTTGATATTTCAAGAGTTAAAACATGTTTTGTACAATTATTAAAGTCTATTGCATAAAGTCCGACATTCCTCTCATTTTTCTTTGTTTCCTGTGGACTAAAAATGCCCATATTGCAGCCTCAGACTGCACTGCACCCTTCTGCCAAACCTTTCCAGTAATAGAAAGTCATCTGCATCCAATTGCATAACTTTCTTGCAAAATTACATTAACACTATCATTTATAATTACACTTGGTCACACACTTGGTCCTGTGTAAGATGAACAAAAACAAAAAAAAGTCCAAAAAAACAACACAGCAAGAAAAAATATCCTACTTTCAGTACCTGAATAAAATATTCATTTATTACAAGTTACTTACACATTTGACATTTTATCTTAAAAAAGCATTTTCAAAGAACACATAAGACCATGTCTAATTGCAGTACTTCACTTCCTCCTGCCCCGTCGTCCTCTAAAGCTTCGGACTGAGCCATGACCGAAGCACACAGTCGAAGGAACCCTTAGAGTCAAATAAGACACATGCAGTTTAGTTCTGTATCACAAGTTGTTTAAATGATCAAAACTTCAGTAAATATTTATTAAACTTTTTTTAAAATCTTAAATTGATCCCCATGACAAAAAGATAAGTTAATAAACCAAAATAACTACGTAATAACACAAGATCCTTAAAAGAACAAGCTAAACCTAATTTTGAAATTAACATTTACAATCATCCAAAAACAATGCCTTCCATCCTTTATATTCAAAGACCAACCTGTATGAATATTGTGGTTTTATTGGTTCTGCAGTTGTTTCTGAGTCCTGAGACGTAGCAGACAAATCCCTGTTGAGAGCAGCTTCTTCCCCGGACACATGCATCTCCATGGATTCCTCTTGCTCATCTCGGTTGGACAGGGCATTGCCCATAGTCTCACACACACCCTCAGAGTCACACACATCCCCTACTACCTCCATGGCTGTGTCCTTCTGCTGCTGTTTATTCACTTCTCTGGATCTATGAATAGAAAAAAAGACATTATATACAAGACAAGGCCAACATTCCAACTTGATCCTTGGTTAAGCTGTACTTATATGTAAAAAGAAAAATATATATATATATATATTAAACACTAGTTACAAAGACGCAGCAAGGCAAATCTTATGATCTAACAAGGTTAAGAGAAGAATTTACATTCTTTTTTGAACTGAAACATTCTGCAAAATGATAGTGACCACTGTAAGAGAGTGTTAAATCAAAAATTACAAGTGTATTTTCTGACACTTGTAATTTTGCAGAGTAGCCTGCAGCATCACATTCTTACAGACGTTTTGCTGCCATCTAGTGGACAAAGTGTGATATACACTGTCTTACCCTCTGTCTTTTTTAGCTTTGTCAAATCTGAAGTCTGGTGGATATTTATGTATTTTCATTAGGTGGTCTTTTCTTTGTTTACAGGTCCTGAACTTCTGTCCACATCCTTCCACCAAACACTGGTACTGAAAAAATCCAGGAAGGAAACGTAGCATAAAATCATTTGTTTTCACCTTTGTTAAAACATTATTAGGAGCTTTTTGCTCCTAGCTTCGGAGGGTGAGAGTCACTGGCTTACCATGTCTTGCTTCTGGGCAAGAATTGTAAAGAGGGAGTCATGCCACTCCTGAATGTGAATATCAAGGAGCCGGGCACTTGGCAGGGAGCGACGGCAGGAGCAGCACACGTGTCTGTGCAAGGAGTTGTAGTGGTGCTCATAGTCCTCCAAAGTACTAAAGAGTCCAGTGCAGCCAGAGATGTGACAGGCGAACTCTGACACACTGTCAACAAGGAAACAACAAGAGGAGGACGACTGTTAGTGGCAGCCTGACCATCCCTGAAATTACACTCAAGTACAGAATTATTTCTGGATAAACTTGATTGTTTTGTTTGTTTTCCCCACACATAATTAGATATGAGTAACCCAATAACCATTAATCAATCAATCATGTCTCAATACTTTTTTTTTTTTTTGCTATTATACAGACACTATGCATTGACTTTCGTGCATTTTTTTTTTAATTCTCTTTTTATTTATAACAGCAGTATTCCATCTTACACGTTTATACATTCAATCTTTGACTTAAATGATTTTGTCCCTACTGTCCTCCAGGCATTTTTTATGAACAGTAATTGGAAACACTAACAGAAAAATAAAAAAAATAAATAAAAAACAAAAAACCAGGGAGCGCACCCATGTTTACAATCATTACATCACATAAAAAAATAGTTCACATGAAATCAGATGTGATTGGTTTCACAAACTCAGTCCATTTGGACCAGATCTTATAAAAGTTTTCTTTCTCAACTTTGAGGGAGGAAGAGATCTTCTCCATAACATAGATCTCGTAGATGATCCCAATCCAGTAGTCGATAGTGGGGGGTTCTACTTTTAACCATTTCCTTGTAACACATTTCTTACTGGCTGCCAACAGTATAGTCGGCAGTTTTTTGTCTTTTACATTCCACGTTTCGAACATTATGTCTCCCAAAAATAACGTTTCACAATTCAATGGCATGTTCACATTAAATATATTTTCCACATGCATCTGTATCTCCTTCCAAAAAGGGTCTTATTCTTTTGCAGTCCCAAAAAATATGGAAGTGGTTAGCTTCTTGAGACCCATATAGTCTCCAACGGGCATCCCCGCTGCCCTGATATCTTTTTTGAATGGGTGTGATAAAAAATCTTGTTATACTTTTCCAGCAGAACTCCCTCCAAGTATTTGACCCGGTTGAGATCCATTGTAGTTGCCATATTCTTTCCCAGCTTTCCTGTGTGATTTTCCCATTTCCTTTTTATTGACTCTCAATCATGTCACATGAGATTGCTGAGACAGCTCCAGGGCAGCATCCTTATTTGTGTGAGTGCTTATTTGCAGTGGTGGACAGTAATGGAGTAAATTTACTTGAGTACTGTACTTAAGTACATATCCAGAGGATTTGTACTTTACTTGAGTATTAAATTTCTTTGGTACTTATTACTCTTACTTGAATACATTTCCAAGACAAATATTTTTACTTTTACTCGAGTAAATTTCTAGGAAGGCTGAAAAGTACTCGTTACTTTCAGGTCTGCTCTTTTTTCTTCTTCCCTAAAATCCTATTGGACACAAGCTGTTTTTGTCAAAGGAGGAGACCTATCACAGTGCACGCTCTCCACTGGGATGTACGTAAAGCGGAAATACGTCAAGCCTCCTCAAAACGATACTGCCAAAGTAGCCTGCGTTTGTCAAGACAGAGACATTTGACATTTGAGTTATTGAAACAGAGATGTAGTTTTTTATAAAGCAGTGGTCTTTGAGGGGGATCCAGACTTAGTTGGATGGTGCAGGTTCATTTGGTTTCAGTTCATGATTGTTAATAAACTCTGCATCATCTGCTGTCCTCTTATGATCCCATTCATTTGATTTGTTTTTGGTGTTTCTGCAGGTTTTATATAACATTGTGGTTCTAAAAGCAGCACATATCAGTGCAGCTGGTTTCAAAGAGTTAATTCTCAGAAACAAGAGTTAAAAGATCCTTAAATTAATTTAGAAAAAATATAGTAATTTACTGATGTGGAAAATGAGAAATTTACTCTTACTCTTACTTTTACTTAAAGTAAATTTAAAAGCATTTACTTTTGGATACTTAAGTACCTTTAAAAGCAAGTATTTTTCTACTCTTATTCGAGTAATATTTTGACTGAGCTACTTTTACTTGTAACAGAGTAAATTTTGACCAGTAGTATTTGTACTCTTACTCAAGTACTGGGGTCGAGTACTCTGTCCACCTCTGCTTATTTGTGTCCTCTTATTTTGTTTTTTGTTTTTCTTTTCTTTTTTTAATCACATTTTATTGAGTGCAAACATTTTTGGTTCCAATATATTTACTTTACTTATCATACTTTAAAGTAATTGGCTATAAAATGTGTGTGGCCTTTTTCTTAAAAAAAAAAACAACAACCTTGATGCCATACCTGAGCGTGGGTTTGTCCTCTGCCTCTGAGATGTAGAGGTCCTGAAGATACATGTGTCTGATGATGTCTCCATCCTGCAAACAGCGTGTTGACATTACAGTAGTAAGTTGATGAGAGTTCGGGTACGTTGTCATGGTGACAGCTAGGGTAGCCACCTTTCAGAAATAGAAATAAGGGACGCCCTGATTTCAGCAGCGCAGGAGCCAAAAAAAAGCCCCAAAACTTCTAAACTGAATAAAAATGTGTTTATTTTATATGAAAAAACAAAATGCTTTGATTTAAAGTTTAAAGTGCTTTAATAGCATTGAACTTGCATAACTGTACAGACAGACAACCATATAGCAACTGAAATAACCTCCTATGCTACGTATGTCCATATCTGCCCAGATGTAGAATATAGATACAGGTGAAGAATATGGTGTAAAAGTTAATTTATTTCAATAATTCAACTAGAATATGGTGTAAAAGTTAACTTAATTCAATAATTCAACTAGAATATGGTGTAAAAGTTAATTTATTTCAATAATTCAACTAGAATATGGTGTAAAGGTTAACTTATTTCAATAATTCAACTAGAATATGGTGTAAAGGTTAATTTATTTCAATAATTCAACTAGAATATGGTGTAAAGGTTAATTTATTTCAATAATTCAACTAGAATATGGTGTAAAAGTTAATTTATTTCAATAATTCAACTAGAATATGGTGTCAAAGTTAATTTATTTCAATAATTCAACTAGAATATGGTGTAAAAGTTAATTTATTTCAATAATTCAACTAGAATATGGTGTAAAAGTTAATTTATTTCAATAATTCAACTAAAATATGGTGTAAAAGTTAACTTAATTCAATAATTCAACTAGAATATGGTGTAAAAGTTAATTTATTTCAATAATTCAACTAGAATATGGTGTAAAGGTTAACTTATTTCAATAATTCAACTAGAATATGGTGTAAAGGTTAATTTATTTCAATAATTCAACTAGAATATGGTGTAAAGGTTAATTTATTTCAATAATTCAACTAGAATATGGTGTAAAAGTTAATTTATTTCAATAATTCAACTAGAATATGGTGTAAAAGTTAATTTATTTCAATAATTCAACTAGAATATGGTGTAAAAGTTAATTTATTTCAATAATTCAACTAGAATATGGTGTAAAAGTTCATGAAAATATGGTACAAATCGTGTCCCGTATTAGTTCAATACGGGCAACATTTTTTTCTCAAATAAAGGACAATTCCGTATTTTACGGGACGGGTGGCAACCCTAGTTCGGGTACGTTGTCATGGTGACAGCTCGTCAGCGTTACCTCGAACAGCTGGTGATCCTTGTGCAGGCGGATGAGCTGAGGGACGAAAGTGAAGGGGTTCTCCTCAGACTGATGCTGCTGCTCCGAGGCGCCTGTCGGACGGTTTTCATAGCTGCAGCTCGCTGAAATACCTCCCCCCGCTTCATTCTGGACCGATTCCGCTTTCATGACCTCGTTATGGGAACGTTACACATATTCAACTTCAACCGTCGTAGGGGAATTGTGTTTGGTCCTTGATTGGCGCAAGATTACTGCGTCACAGACGCCACAGGCGGTGGCGCCTGTCAACATTTGAGTCGTTACTGCCCCCTACTGGCCAAATCAAATATATCCCAGAAAGTGAATAATGTTTGACCTAAATCCCACACATCAGCAGTTTTACTTTCTTGAATGGTGGTGCTGACTCGTGATGAGGCTATCCAAAGTCAGGCTTATATCCAGAGGTGGGTAGAGTAGCCAAAAATTGTACTCAAGTAAAAGTAGTGTTACTTCAGAATAATAACTCAAGTAGAAGTAAAAACTAGTCATCCAAATAATTACTTGAGTAAAAGTAAAAAAGTACTTGGTGAAAAAACTACTCAAGTACTGAGTAACTGTTGAGTAACGTCTGATTTTTTTTAACACAACCATTCAAACAGACAAAAGTACAAAATAATCATCTTCAGGCAAATTAAATCAATAAAATAATAAAATTAATTGAAATAAAAAGAAATAAAAATAGCTTGAATTAAAACAATCTTAAAGTAAATTAAATAAATAAAATAATAACAGAATAAAAAAAATAAATTAAGCACAAGTAGCACAAAATTTCAAGCGTTTGTACTTTTCTTTTTTAAACCAGGCTCCGCAGGCAGAACTAGAATAAGCCCATGAACTCATATAAACTCTGTGTGTGTTTGAGTCTGTGTAAATGTGACAAAACATGCAAAAACAAACATTTTTCCCAAAGAATCACTCAGTGATGTCATGAGATTGACGTGTACGCGAAGGGTATAAAAGAAAAGTAACAGCTCAACGTAGCCTAATGTAGCGGAGTAAGAGTAACAGTTTCTTCTTCACAAATCTACTCAAGTAAAAGTAAAAAGTATAGTGATTCAAAACTACTCCGAAAAGTACAAAATTTCCCAAAATTCACTCAAGTAAATGTAACGGAGTAAATGTAACTCGTTACTACCACCTCTGGTTATATCCACCAGACATGGTCCAAATCTGAATTTTCTTTGTCTTTGTGCTGTCACTGGCCCTCACAGTGCTTGCAACAACCCGTCTCAAGGACAGTTTATGACATTTGGGTCCACATAACACTTGCCAGTGTTGTAACTCCAGAATAGGAGTTACAGGGGAGGGTGGCTCAGTTGGTAGAGCCCATGAACCTGAAGGTCAGTGGTTCGAACCCTAGTTCCTCCTGTGTCCACCAAAGTGTCCTTGGGCCAGACACTGAATCCCCCGGTTGCTCCCGGTTGTCAGGCCAGCACCATTGTATGGCAGCTCCGCTGACAACCGGTGTATGAATGTGTGCGTGTGTGTGGGTGAATGTCCACAGTGTAAACGCTTTGGGGCTGTAGGAGTACAGCTAGAAAGTGCTATATAAGTGTAAGCCATTTACCATTTACCAATAAACACTTAAAAAAGCCCCACATGTCCCTGATCTCTGTTATGGACGGCATCTTCATCAGAGATGTCAGCTAACTACAATCTGGTACTACAATATTGATGACATGATGGCTTGGTAGTCAGCACTGTTGCCTCAGAGAAAGGAGGTTCCTGGTTCAATGCCCAACAATGGGTTTTCTGTATGAACTCCATGCCCTCCCACAGTCCAAAAGAACAACATTGATTGTAGGTTAAATGGTGATTTTAAATTGCACATAGAAGTGAGTGTTTGGGGTTGTTTGCCTATTAGCGACTTCTCTATAGGTGTCTCTTTTTACACTGAACAGACCTGGGATAGTCTTCAGGAGATTTCCGTAACCCTAAATAGAAATAAACAGGTCTAGATTCTGTGTGGAGTTTGCATGTTCTCCCCGTGCTTGCGTGGGTTCTCTCCGGCTTCCTCCCACAGTCCAAAAACATGCATATTAGGTTAATTGATGATTCTAAAATTGCCCGTAGGTGTGAGCGTGAGTGTGCATGGTTTGTGTGTTTATATCTGGCCATGTGATGGACTGGTGACCTGTCCAGGGTGTAACCCCTGCCTCTCACCTGAAATGAGCTGGGATAGGCTCCAGCAGACCCCCGTGACCCTGCAAGGGATAAAGCGGGTATAGATAATGGATGGATGGATGGAGGTCTAGATGACGCATGGATGGATAATAATAACAGTAAATTGTGCAACAAACCGCTTGGGTCCTCAAATACCACAACCACGTAGTGTAAAATGTTTTATGTTATTTTGAACTGAATTGGAAAAATGTTTTTCCCTCCTCTGTAACGAAGCTTCTAAATATAGAATAGAAATAGAAATAGAAATAGAAATAGAAATAGAAATAGAAAGCCTTTATTATCAATGTACATGTACAGTGGAATTATGCAGCAGCTCCGTCAAAGTGCACACATGCAAAGACTATGTAAGCAAAGAAGCATAAATGTATATGTACACTAGGGTTGCCACCCGTCCCGTAAAATACGGAATTGTCCTTTATTTGAGAAAAAAATTTTGCGTCCCGTATTGAACTAATACGGGACACGATTTGAACTTTTACACCATATTCTAGTTGAATTATTGAAATAAATTAACTTTTACACCATATTCTAGTTGAATTATTGAAATAAGTTAACTTTTACACCATATTCTAGTTGAATTATTGAAATA
Organism: Cololabis saira; assembly: GCF_033807715.1. NCBI lineage: Eukaryota > Metazoa > Chordata > Actinopteri > Beloniformes > Belonidae > Cololabis > Cololabis saira. Next base: position 4,384,658 of record NC_084603.1, read on the forward strand.
AATTAACTTTTACACCATATTCTAGTTGAATTATTGAAATAAATTAACTTTTACACCATATTCTAGTTGAATTATTGAAATAAATTAACTTTTACACCATATTCTAGTTGAATTATTGAAATAAGTTAACTTTTACACCATATTCTAGTTGAATTATTGAAATAAATTAACTTTTACACCATATTCTAGTTGAATTATTGAAATAAGTTAACTTTTACACCATATTCTAGTTGAATTATTGAAATAAGTTAACTTTTACACCATATTCTAGTTGAATTATTGAAATAAATTAACCTTTACACCATATTGTAGTTGAATTATTGAAATAAATAACTTTTACACCATATTGTAGTTGAATTATTGAAATAAATTAACTTTTACACCATATTCTAGTTGAATTATTGAAATAAATTAACTTTTACACCATATTCTAGTTGAATTATTGAAATAAATGAACTTTTACACCATATTCTTCACCTGTATGTATATTATACATCCGGGCTGATATGGACATACGTAGCATAGGAGGTTATTTCAGTTGCTAGTATGGTTGTCTGTCTGTACAGTCATGCAAGTTCAATGCTATTAAAGCACTTTAAACTTTAAATCAAAGCATTTAGTTTTTTTCATATAAAATAAACACATAAAATAAAATAAACACATTTTTATGTGTTTTAAGTTTAGAAGTTTTGGGGTTTTTTTTTTTTGGCTCCTGCGCTGCTGAAATCAGGGCGTCCCTTATTTCTATTTCTGAAAGGTGGCAACCCTAATGTACACACACTATAAACAAGAGTGAATGGGAGGATAAAAAATGTACATGGATGGGTGGGGGGATATTGCACTTAAATGGATGGAAGAATAATATTGCCCTTGAAAGGATGGGAGTATTGCACATAGATATTAAGATATATTAATGTTTTCACCAAATTAAAATCACATCCCCCCTCCTTACAGCTAGAGGTCATACAGAGAACCAACGATGCGACGTGAGCTACTAGGTCAGGCCCAGGTTACTATTAGGTCACAACAGTTTTAATGCTTCACAGCGCCTGCAATTTACCGTTTAACCACTAGATGGAGACAAATATCTCTTTGGGCCTCGCTGCTCAAGGGGAGAACCTTTGCCGTAGGGGCCAAGTTAGATAGTCAGTGGGTGCAAGTTAGGTCCGGGACTCACTTTTAATTCATAAATATAACGCTTTCAAACAGACCGACTAACTCCGAGCGGAACAATCATTAGAGTCTTTTTTTTTTAAACTGAAAAAAATCACTTGTGAGTAATTGTGCGTGACAGATGCTGATTTTCAGGATATTACACAGCAGATGGGCGGAGAGCCGAAGACATTTCCCACTGACTTCCAGCACACGATGACAGAATCCGTCCGACAGAGCAACATGTTACACAGGGGATATTTAGTATGGATTTTCTTGTCTTCATGGGGTAGGTGTGGGTCTTTCTTTCTTTCTTTCTTTCTTTCTTTCTTTCTTTCTTTCTTTCTTTCTTTCTTTCTTTCTTTCTTTCTTTCTTTCTTTCTTTCTTTCTTTCTTTCTTTCTTTCTTTCTTTCTTTCTTATTAACTATCCATAATGCTTGCAGGAATAATTGCAGCCAATGTGAGGACTCTCCCTCATGTAATAAAGTACCAAACAGCGATACCTCAGAGGCTGAAGGATTTGTCTCTTAACAAGGACACTGGTGCACACAAGGTAACGCACGCTTCACTGGTTTTAAAATCACATTTTAAATGTTTCTAACCTTTAAAGACTGCTTTGAAAGCATCCTCTGCTGTTCTTTTGTGCGTGAATAGAAATATCCTGATGTACTCCAATATTCTGTGAGTATTGCAGGGAAAAACTACACTCTACATCTGGAAAAGAACAAGTGAGAAGACTTCAATTTTCTTTATCTACCGAGTGTTTTGTACTTTTCTTCTTAATCAATACCACTTATTTATACGAATTTCTACCTTTTCAGGGATCTTGTTGGGAAAAACTTTACTGTGACATTCTACTCTGATCAAGGCACTGAAGTGTCAACTACAGACTCTGAGGTATGTAGTTTTTCATTCTTTCCTTTTATTTCAACTGAGTCTGACAGGAAGATATGTCTATATAATTATGACAGCAAGGTTAACATGATAACTAAGCTACCCTTTTACTTACTAACTTCATTCATGTAAGACACGGTAGTAGTTATATTATGTGTAAGCTTGACTGGGCGAGGACAGGATATTCTGCCATCTCCCCACCCAGTTTCAGTGGTTTTGTGATTAGTGACTTGTTAAAACACTGTCATTGCTATTCCCTTCTTGTAATTTTATGCACATCCTAGCACAAGATCAAAGTCAAGATATGTAACTGTTGATATAGGAATCAGGGCTAAAATTTGACCCAAATTGACTTATCACTGTGACTTTTATGATGGCACTGCCATATGAATATTGCCAAAGTTCTGACGACAGAAACATATCTTTCTCAACCTCAAAGTTCCCTTTTGATGACAAGTGACACAGAAGAATACTTATTTGGAAAAGGCCTTGAGACATATCTTATGACTAAGAGGCATACTAAATTTCATGTGTAATTGGACCACACAACCAAATATGTCCATTGATTTTTTCAAAAATGATCATTTTTTCAGGTTCAATGCTACTACCATGGACATGTTGTTGGAGTGGAGGAGTCTTCTGTCAGTGTTGGATTGTGCTCAGGAATAAAGTGAGTAAAGTTGCAGTAACCTTACTTTTATAAAACTTACATCAAATGACAAATGTTTTCCTAAAACAAAAAAAATATGTTTAGTTCAGCTTTGGCCATTTATATTTGCTCTGAAGTTCTTGCTGTGCTCTGCAGGGGGTTTGTAACCATTTATGACCAGGTGTACCTCATTGAACCACTGGCCACTGGGCAACCAGGACAGCAGGATGGCAGACAAAGTGTTGAAGCTCCCAGTGATGAGGGTCTTCATGCCGTTTACCACTACCGACACCTGAGGAAGAAGAGGAGCTCCTGCTCTCATGGAAACACCACCAATTTCTATGATCATGGAGCTCGTTTTTCTGGACTATTCCGTCTTGGCAGTCTGGTAAAGACAGCATGGACATATTATTTTGACTCTTGGGGATATTTTATGGTGCAGTTTAACATTCAGCCACAAAAAAAAAACAACATAAAAAGCATATGCAGAAAAGAAAATTATAATTAATGATGGATTCAATTGCTTTCAATCCCAAATTCTGTATCAGTAGGTTTGTATTTTCATCAAATTGTATCAATTTCCCAGAAAATTTTACAAAAGATAAAATGACAATCAATATATATATATATATATGTATATATATATATATATATATATATATATATATATATATATATATATATATATATATATATATATATATATATATATATATATATATATATATATATATATATATATATATATATATATATTTATATATGGATGTGTTTAAATTTTGTTAGATACATTTGGACAAAATGATAATTGGATTAAACAAATTTAAGAATATGGGCATAAATACATTATACCATAGATAGAAATAAACCTATCACCTTCAAGGTGATTCATAACGATTTAAAAACTCAAGAACCTTGGTTGCTTTTTGTCTCTGTCAGATTGGTTGTCTGAGCCCTCATAACAATAAGTGTGAGGTCTTTTCACCTCAGTCCCAGAGGCTGCTTTATTTTATTAACCATCTATGTATACGTTCTGTCATGATGCAATAATAAAGTAAGAGAGGGGATTTCATCATCTGCTGTGTATGCTCATTGAAATGTGGTTCTTATTGAAACAATTTGGCACTCTTCTGCCTAAAAAAGTACAGAGTAAAAAAGCTTGATCGCTACATGAATCTCATAAACTCATACATGAAGCTCATACATTGCATTTACAAAAATTATTATTGCTGTTAACATCCTCCTCTTGTGATTCCCAGAAAAGCAGTGCCCAGATCAAAGACTACCCAAGAAGAGCCAGGACAGTGGAGCTGGTTGTGGTCGTGGACAACAAAGAGGTTTGATTCCCCTTTTTCCTTTGTCTCAGTGTGTGGGTGCAGCCTGTGAGAGATACTTGATAGTAACACAATGGAACGAGTGATTATTGTCTAAGTGTAAGATGCTATTGATTGTATTACTAATTTAACTAATTTTGTAATTCATTATTTCTTCTAGTACAATAAATTTGGCCGTGTGGCGACCATAAAATCCAGAGTGCTTGAAACAGCAAACCACGTGGATAAGGTATGTTTTTTGGTCATGGAAGGGTTTGAATTTGTAAGGTTTTTATCTGGCGCTGACTTCAACGTGCACAGTGAATGCAACAGGAAGGAAAAATCTCTGTAAATTCACACCTAAGATCACAGTATTCATACCTGAACTTTAAAGCAAAGACTGCAAGTAGTTCTTGCGGTAACTTCCTGTCAGTTCCTGGCAATAACAGTTTTTTTTTCAAGAAACTCACATATACACACATATACACACATACTCACATTATCCACACTGGTTTTAGTTTCTTCTTATAATGTAGTTATTGTATGCTCTGCTCTGTCACAGCTGTATCGCCCTGTGGGTATCCGTGTAATGCTGGTACATCTAGTTATCTGGTCAGACAAAGATCAGATAGTGGTCAGCACCAACCCTGAGGTCACCCTTGGTCGCTTCCTTGAATGGCGTCGACAGTACCCGCTGTCAAGGATCAAACATGACAATGCACAGTTCATCACGTAAGAGATGCTTCCTGCTGTTTTAACTGACCAGCAGAAGGACAAACAGATGTTTAATTAAACCCTCACAGCAGAAGCCTTAAAACTTACCTTTTCTTCATTCAGAGGTGTGAATTTTGACGGCGAAACTGTCGGCTTAGCGAACATCAATTCCATGTGCACTTCTAACTCTGGAGCTGTCAATGAGGTGGAACAATTTTTTTATTTACAAATTCAAAACAGGTAAAAAGGTATTGAATTAGAAACATGTAAAATTAACTGTACTTATACTTGTCTCCTTAGGACCATAACATCAACCCAATAGGAGTGGCCTCTACTATTGCACATGAGATGGGTCACAACTTGGGCTTGTCTCATGATACTCAAAACTGTGACTGTGGCTCTGGCACATCACAAAGTGGCTGCATCATGGCTGACAGGGTTGGGTAAGCTAATTTTCCCACAACAATAAAACTCCCTCATGTTTTCAAACCCAAAAATAATGTGAGATGTTCTTGCTCTCTTGTAGCTTTGTTTATCCCAAGGAGTTCAGCAGCTGCAGTCGGCAGCAGCTCAGCAGATTTTTGGAGGAGGTCAATCCTTCCTGTCTGCTGGATACTCCCTCCACCAATCGTATCTATGGGGGGCCAGTTTGTGGAAATGCTTTCTTGGAGCCTGGAGAGGAGTGTGACTGTGGCACTGTGGAGGTTTGTGCACGAGGCAGTGAATAAATACACATTCAAAATGGCATAATCAAAGTACACAAAGGAAACTGATTTGGAATATTTTGATTTATAGGAATGCAAAAACCCCTGCTGCAATGCCACCACCTGCAAGCTGAATGCAGGAGCTGAGTGTGCAGAAGGAGAATGCTGCTACAACTGCAAAGTAAGTATTATTTATTGTGTCAGCTGCTCGTGAGTTGAATGAAGTCCCATAGATGTTAATTATCTTATATATCTAGACCAGGGGTCGGCAACCCGCGGCACTAGAGCCGCATACGGCTCTTTAGCGCCGCCCTAGTAGCTCCTGTAGCTTTTTCAAAAATGTTTGACCTTTTTTTTCCTTTTTTTCTTCTTTTTTCCCCTTTTTTCTCTTTTTTCTTTTTTTTCTTCTTTTTTCTTCTTTTTTTTCTTTTTTTTCTTTTTTTTTTTTTTTTCTTCTTTTTTTCCTTTCCTCTTTTTTTCTTCCTTTTTCCTTTCCCTTTTAATCTCGAATTTTCGACTTTTTTCTTGAAATTTCGACTTTTTTCCCGACATTTCGACTTTTTTCTCAACATTTCGAATTTTTTCTCGAAATTTCAACTTTTTTCCCGACATTTCGACTTTTTTCTCAACATTTCGACTTTTTTCTCGAAATTTTGACTTTTTTCTCGACATTTCCACTTTTTTCTCGAAGTGCATAATGAAAAGAAAATCTTGCTCCTCTAAAATATTATTTTTATTTTTCTCCTGCTCTAATACTCTTCCATAGATTTGCGTAAAAAAAAGAGTCATGTGGAAAGACATTAGCAGCTACATTTGCAGCCGAGGACCCAGTTCTAACTAATATAGAAACGTGCAGCATGTGTTGCCTTCATTCTAAGGCTGATACAAGACTCTTCATTTTTTGCGGCTCCAGACATATTTGTTTTTTGTGTTTTTGGTCCAATATGGCTCTTTCAACATTTTGGGTTGCCGACCCCTGATCTAGACACAGTTTGAGTGGTCCATCTGACTGGTTTTGTGTGAATGGATTTATTTCAGTAGTAGGTGCAGCGTCATCTGTTTTTTTCTCCTCTCTGAAGTTGAAACCGACAGGCAGGATCTGCCGACAAAAGGCAGGAGATTGTGACCTGGCAGAATATTGCACCGGCCTTTCTGCAACCTGTCCGACTGACTCTTTCGCCCAAAACGGCTTGCCGTGCAACCGTGGAAGAGGATACTGCTACAGTGGGCAATGTCCATCACGACAAGAACACTGCCAGAAACTTTGGGGACCAGGTGAAATACCTAGAAGTGACTGTGATTTAAATGTGCTTGTACTCTCATTCATCAAGACTCACCATACCATTGTCTGTGTAATGACTGTCTTCAGATGCTGAAGTAGCTGCAGATGCTTGTTTCTTTCTACATGGTAACTGCAGGCGGACAAGGTCCAGCCAGAGATGTCTGTATGTATTCACAAATGCAATCTGGTGCCAATGATAGCACATAATATCAGGGCTTCACTGGTGGTTTTGGCATTAACCACTTATTGGTGCTGTTTGGTTTCAGAGAGCAGTCTTGTGGAAAGCTTTTCTGTACCGGTGGATGGGAGTTTCCAGTGACAGCCAGGAAGTCCTTTTACAATGTAGGAAATGGAGTAACATGCAATGAGGCAACCATGAACCCTGATGACAACTACCCATCAGATTTGGGAATGGTTCCTACTGGCACCAAGTGTGGCAACAGTATGGTAAGAAAATTGTTTCTAAACAGATGACATGAGCAAAAAACCCCATGTGCCAGACATAATCACAATGCCTCTCCTATTAGGTGTGCTACAATCAACGATGTGAGGACATCAAAAACATTAAAGTGTATGGAACCAATGACTGCTCATCCAAATGCAGCAATCGTGGGGTAAGAACTTAAGTTGAAGTGTTAACGTGTCAGCATATTAGGGCTGGGCGATATGGACCAAAAGTCATATCTCGATATTTTCTAGCTAAATGGCGATACTCGATATATATCGATATTTTTTCTGTGACATAATTGGGGTTTCCCCCAAAGCATTATAGCATAGCATCTCTGTTAGCTTCATTTTTTTCTGAGGCAAACCCTTAAAAAAACAGTCAGTTTTAATACAAAGCCTCGTGCCAAATGTCACACAGGTTCCTTTATTAACAGAGGTCTGCACAATATCAAAATGTATAAAACAAATGAAATAAAAATAAACTGCCTGCATATATAGAATAAAAATGCTTCTTTAATAGAATAAAACAAATATCACTTTCCTGCATAACAATTAAATTAAAATACACACTGTGCAATTAATACAATGTAGACAGTAACAGGCAGACTTTTCCACTGAGGTTGACAGTTGTGCAAATAACAAAACATTTGTGCAAATCTCAAATAAAACATTCAAGTCAATTTGTCACAAAATAAGCTATATCAAAATCATAAAAAAAAATATAAATATATATATATATTTTTTTTTAAATCGATATAAACGATATTGTCTCGTACCATATCGTGTTTGAAAATATATCGATATATATTAAAATCTCAATATATCGCCCAGCCCTACAGCCTATAGGAGTGCTGTAGAGGCAGGACAACACAACTAACTATGCGGTCTCTAGGTGTGCAACCATGAGGGCAAGTGCCACTGCGATCCTGGATGGGCTCCACCTTTCTGTGATGTGCTGCAATCAGAGCTGACTGAAGGTATTGTATTTCTCAAGTTTGTCTAACCCAGGGGTCGGCAACCCGCGGCTCTAGAGCCGCATGCGGCTCTTTAGCCCCGCCCTAGTGGCTCCTGGAGCTTTTTCAAAAATGTTTCACCTTTTTTTCCTTTTTTTCCCCTTTTTCTTCCTTTTTTTTCTCTTTCTTTCTCTTTCTTTTCTCTTTTTTTCTCTTTTTTTTCCTTTTTTTCTTTCTTTTCTTGTTTTTTTGCTTTTTTCTTCTTTTTTTCTTCCTTTTTTCTCTTTCTTTGTCTTTATTTTCTCTTTTTTCTCCTTTTTCTCTTTTTTCCTTTTTTCTTTCTTTTCTTGTTTTTTTTTCTTTTTTCTTTCCTTTTTTTCCTCTTTTTTTTCTTCCTTTTTCCTTTCCTTTTTAATCTCGACATTTCTGCTTTTTTCTCGACATTTCGACTTTTTTCTCAACATTTCGACTTTTTTCTCAACATTTTGACTTTTTTCTCAACATTTGAACTTTTTTCTCGAGATTGTACTACAACATTAATCTCAACATTTTGACTTTTTTCTCTAAATATTGACTTTTTTTTTCTACATTTCTCCTTTCACCATTTGTCTTCATTCTAAGGTTTATACAAGACCTTTCATTTTTTGCGGCTCCAGACATATTCGTTTTTTGTGTTTTTGGTCCAATATGGCTCTTTCAACATTTTGGGTTGCCGACCCCTGGTCTAACCTGACAGATGGTTTCTTTTATCGTGCTTGGCCTGTTTAAGACCATGACTTTCGTAATAATTTGCTTTTCAACAAGATTTAATACTTCTCATAGACTCTAAAACAACTGTTGTCTGTTCTGATGAGCACAAACAAACACTGATTTAGTGGAATTTCCCCGTTAGCCTGTACAAATGAAGTAATGACGTTACAGTGAATTTTGTTCGCTGAACAAGTGATTTTATGTTGTTGCTCATCCTTGAGCTATAGATGTACCCTGACAAGATCTGCTGTGTGTTTTTGTGTGTAGAGCAAGGCCTGGTTGTGCTGATCGTGTCGCTGGTGGTCGGTGCACTTCTGCTGCTGGTCCTGATTATTGGGTGTCTAATGTGCAAAAGAAGACAACCTAAGAAGAGGTTAAGATTCTTTTTTTGGTCTTCTTTTCAGTTTTGATTAAATCACAACATACCGTAAGAATGTGAAAGAACCATATTATCTTTAGCGTCTTTAATTTTGGGTCCTGTGTGCATTTTCTTCAACTTTTTCTTACCAGAGGCCGAACCCCCTCAGGACAATCAAACCCATTGTTTCAGCCCAGCAGTGCACAGAGCAGCCCTCGTCTCGGGTCTGCACACATTAGCCAGCCTACATTTCTGGAGTCGTCAGCCACTCAAGCCTGTAGACCCCTGTTTCCTGCTGCTATCAAACCAGGGACTGGTGAGCTGAAACCATGCAGAGCAGCCCCAGGGGTAAGCCTCAGTTTTAGACTATCATCAAGTCTACATGAGACATATTTCCATTTATATCTGCAATTCAAAGCTTTGTGAACTGTCCCTGAGTCACACAGTGACGCCCAATGAGCAACTCTTAATCATAAACAGAACACTATTAAACTTAAGCTGCAAAACCCACTGAGGATTTAATCTTGAAAAAGAATAATGAAGAATTTGCTTTTTATTCTTCATGGTTTCTCTCTTTACAGCCACCCAAGAAAACTCCAGCAGTTCCTCAGTCAGCAAAGGTTTACCGGGTAAGTTTCTACTTTGTCTTTATCTAAATGTAACTTCATATGCATCTCTTACATTTCAACCACTAAATAAATATTTTTATTCATGCAGCCACCAGCCTTTTCCAAGACGCCAGTTTATACTGAGGTAAATTGGTACAATGATTTAAGCAACATGTCTTATTTTATTCTATTTTCTGTTAAACAACTCCAGTTGCTTGATCATCAAAATTATTGATTACTTATTAGAATTTTTGATCTTTTGTTTTGATAGTCAAAACCATCACCTCCATCTAGACCTCTTCCACCCCTCGCAACAAAACCAGTAAGTGATATTACAAGGCACTTAGACCTGATGTTGGGATTCACACAGAGGTGTCAAAATTATTCACATTCATTACTCAGGTAGAAGTATAGATACTAAAGTTTAAAAATGCTCCTGTAGAAGTTGAAGTATCAACTCAAGCTTTTTACTCATGTAAAAGTATAAAAGTACTGGTTTCAAAACTACTTAAAGTATAAAAGTAAAAGTAATGTAAGGGGGGGGAAAGCCATTGAAAATGAATGCATCTTAGTATAATGCAAATATATTAAAAAAAACACGTGTAATATTGAGCATTAACATGTGTTTCAGAGAGCAGCAGATATGATGACTAGTTGCCTATAAGTATTGTAATGGTGCAAAAAGTCAAACTTCATGTTCATGTTATCATTTATCCTAACCTTTATTGGAATGTACATCCAAGTTTAGTTGCAGGAATCTGAGGGAACGGATGTAAGAACAGAACTGGACAAGAACATCATTCATTTTGCCACAACCACAACCAAATTCACTCTATCCGGATGGCGCAATTTAACTGGATAGTTTTTTTTTAAAGGCCGAAATGAAATAGAGTAACAAGGCTGTTTTTAAAATGTAAGGAGTAAAAAGTACAGATAATTACGTGAAAATGTAAGGAGTAAAAGTAAAAAGTCGTCTGAAAAATAATTACTCCAGTGAAGTATAGATAACCAAAATTTCTACTTAAGTAAGGTAACGAAGTATTTGTACTTTGTTACTTGACACCTCTGGATTCACACAGTTGGCGGCCCTTGCCTTTGCTGCTTGTTTAAAAATGAATGTCTTTTTTCTAAGATCACGAAGCCAAAGCCTCCTGTGCCTCCAGTGAAGACAAAGCCTTCTGCAGTCCTGCCTTCCCTGCCACGCACTCAGTTGGTACGTATTCACACAGCGACAGACAGAGTGAACTGGACTTTCCAACAGTTGCCATAGCTGCAACTGGCATTCAGACATTCCTACATCCCGAATAAAGGCATTCACGTTTATAAAGACATCTGTGGTTTTTGGCATATCCCCAACATAGCAGTTTCATGAACAAGCAGTGGCTCACTCTTGGTCACAATAAGCTTCTCCTGACCAAAGAGCCAAGACTCTGACACAGTTAAATAAACATAAGGTCAACTGTGGGGAAGTGAACCACCAGTTCATCCAAAGTACGTGTTCTGACGTTGTTTTTTCTTTGTTCTTTCAATACAGCCTGGAGGGAGAACTGCCTTGATGCCCCCCAGCAAGCCAAGATAACAGAGTAGTTCACCCTGGTAGATCATAATGTTTTTGTCTCATCTTGAAGGATGATGAAGACGTGCACAGCAGCTACTCATCTGTTCCAAAATGAAAGTATGATCCACTGAAGGATCAGGAACATGAAACGATAGAGCTTTTCTATCAATTAGAGTTCCTCTGTGGACTACCTGTGTCTGTGTCCTGCTAATGCCTTCAGCATGGTGATGCAAACCTGAAGCCATCTTTGACTGAGTCAATTTGAGTTCTTTATGATTATCAATTGATTCTTCTACCGTGATTTTCTATTTTATCTTCAAGGGAAATGTATTTCACTGTGTTGATTCAGGGATTTTTATGATGCAGCTGCACTACCAATGTTTCTGTTTACATGTCCACCAGTGTCCTAGTTCTAACTGGATATTTTTAAGTATCCTGGTTGTATGCTGCACAGAAACTAGGACAAGAGCATATCCTGACTTTTTTTGTCCTGATTGTTACTTAGAGTATTCAAACAACCTGAATACATATGTGTGAGAAAAAGATAATGGTGAAACTCAAAACCAAGATAATAATGAGAATGTAAACACACTCATTGCTGCAACTTATTATCAGTTACTGTTCTCTGATCTTATTTTGGTACTGTCTTAAAGAAAATAATATAAATGGATTTTAAAATGTCTCTTAAACACAGATCAGATTAGAAAACAATCTTTCTTTGGGATGCATAAACTCTTGACTCTTTGCTTGAGACACCCAGCGTAAAAGAGACATAAACCAGCCAGTGTGTAGATGATGTCGGAGGTTGTTCTATCTCTCAAGCTGAACATCAAACAGATGTTTTGTGAAATGTTGTCTGATTCATCATTTTGCTCCTGTTTGTGGTCAAATAGCAAAACAGTATTATTTTCTGTTACATATAGCCCAATGAGGTTGTATTTTATTGTTTCTTCTATGCCACATTCATGTGTCTCCTATATGGTCATTTTGTCTTTTTTTAAGTATTCTGTATGTCCTTTAAGCAACCATTGAGATATGGTCACTCAAGTGTCTATTTATTTTTTGTTTGTTTTCTCAGTTTGGGTTTATGTTTCTTTAGAACCATCTTGTGTCTTTGGGTAATTTTAATTGCTTAATTGTTAGTTATGTGTCTTTTTGTGATTATTTTTTGTCTCCTCTGTATCTCATTTTGGTTGTTTTGGATCATTACAGAAGCCCAGTAGTTTCCTGGGCCTTTTTTCCATTCAGTAATCTATCCACAGCGTTGACATGGGCACTTTATATATTTTCTAAAATCGACAATGGACAACTTTTCTTTTTCTTGAACTTTTGTACTAACCCATGTACGCTTGAATGACTACATGTACCAGACATTTTGATTGTAAATCTGTATTAATCATGCCATAATGGGAGAGTTCTGCCTTAAGTGTTCTTAAATTGTAATGTTTAAAATATTATTGAGATTTTTTTTCTTTGTTTGTAAATCCAGCTTGAAATAAACGTGAATTGTTTAATATTCGTTGTCTCCCTCTTTACATCTGCACATTGGTTGCCATTGTTCATCAACGGTCGCCTAGCAACGAACCAAACAACACGTGGTCGAGAGAGGACATGTAAATGTTCGCGTTTTTATAAACTCTTCAGAAGCAGACTATTATTTCCAGACGAATGGATCGAGAACCCAACGATGACGAACTGCAGGATCTGTTCGCATGGATAGACCAAATACCTCTGTCCAGGCCCAAAAGAAACATTTCCAGAGACTTCAGCGATGGAGGTAGCGCATCTCTAAAGGGTGATTTATAGTTCCGCGTTACACCAACGCAGAGCATACGCCGTACCCTACGGCGTAGGCTCTGCGTCGATTTAACGCAGAACCACAATTCAGGCTTAAAGCTTGAAGCGTTTGTTTATGCTTGCAGTCCACAGGGAGCTCCTAACCACACAAGCCACAGGAGTAATGTGATCTGGCTTACTTTGCTACTAGATACTTTGCACGCATCTCTCCATTTGCAATAATCCTATTTAAATGTTTACTTCGTTTATCGACTCAAATGTCCGTCTGTTTACTTATTTACTTATTTCCCTGCTGGACCTCCGCAGTGATGGCTGCCGAGGTGGTCAAACATTTCTTCCCAAAGCTTGTTGACCTGCACAACTATAACCCTGCAAACTCCACACAGCAGAAGATTGGTAACTGGACCCTCCTCGACAGGCAAGACACCAGTAATCTGTTATTGTTGATGATTTTTCTTAAAAATACTGTGGTTACTTGAAGGGAAAATGAATAATAGTTCTAGATCATAAAACAGATCATTTTTTTCCACAAGAGTGAACATAATATAGCTCTATTAGAGCGTATAAAATGCAATTATAATAAAACATAACACCTCTGAAGTCTGCAAGGTAATTGCAAAGGATTTTGAATCCCCACATACAACCCTTCACAGTATGATGAAGAATTATCACAGTCATTAAATGGTTATTTAAAGGGTTACAAGAATACTATGCCTGAATTAAATCTGATGACAGTACTATGTGAACTTTGATGCTGATTGTGAAAATGAGCAAATAAATTAAATCATATATGAATTCAGCCAGTCCATGCCCTTTATTGAACCATGTTGGACTCAGTGGTTGAAAGCCAAAGAGTCAAAAAGCCCAAAAATTAAAATACCAAACATGGTGGAGGTTATATTATGTGGGAACTGCTTTGTTGCCCCTTGCCCAGCATCAAATTAATTATCTATCATCCATCCATCCATCCATCCATCCATCCATCCATCCATCCATCCATCCATCCATCCATCCATCCATCCATCCATCCATCCATCCATCCATCCATCCTGCTGATACACAGAAACTACACTTGGGTGCGACTAATTTCACAAGGGCTTCAAATAAAATGAATGGCCTGTTGCCCGTGGTTTATATTTTAGTTAAAAATGTCAGTTCATTTCTCCAGGGTGCATTTTTAATTTCTAGTATGTCATCATGACTAAAATTTGTTTTTTTTGACTTTTAGTTCAGTGGTACTTGACATTTTAGATGAAATCTTATACGAGTATAAATTATAAAAACTGAATATTATTTTGGCATTTGCATCTATTCTTGTAAATATTCTGAATTATGCACTTCACATTAATTCTGAAGGCTGTGAAAATGCAACAACTACGACCAAAAAAAGTTACTCAGCAACTATAAAAAAACATTTAAAAAAAATACAATTCTAAATATTTGACTTGAGAACATTCTTCCACAAACACATTCTCCACACAAGGTTACCTCCCTTGTTATTGTCTGCTGGTAGAAACGGTAGGCATTACTTAACATTCATGCTTTTCAGTATAGGTTTGCTGCTAACACTAAGTCACCTTTGCTTCGCCTGATATTGAACGTACTTCATCGTACTGTGTATCCACACATCTTCACCTTTGACACTTGTATGGAACAAAAGCAGTTACAGATTGATGGAACTACACTGTAAACATAACAGTTTCTTTGAATTCATCAGTGACTACGTTTACATGCACTCAATAACCCTTTTAAAACCCGAATATTGGCAATAACCCGAATTTGCACGGCCATGTAAACACTTTAAATAACCCGAATTTGCTCATATTCCGGTTTTTAAAAACCCGAATATTACCCCTGGGTTACTCCTTTTAAAACCCGAATATTCAGTCATATAAACGCCAAATGGAATATCCCGACCAAACGGAACAGGAATTTGTTTTCTGCGCATGCTCTGTTCGCAAGGAATCCTGGTCTTTTGAGTCCAGGAAGTTCTTCTAACCAGCCTTTCTCGACTGGGGTGTCGCGGCACCCTGGTGTGTCGTCAAAAAATGACCAATTCTGAGATTTCATATATAAATACCGTATTTTCGCAACCATTCGGCGTGCTGTGTGGAAAGGCATACCCTCATTTTTGTGTGTCATTTGTGTATTTTAAACACACACACAGTGCACCGCCGTCTACACACTAACACACATGCGCCGCGGAACACACACACAAGCACGCAAGTGTGCGTATTTAAAACATAGAGCGGGAGCAAAACTTATTTTGATTTACTTTATTTCAGTTTTTACATTAATCAAACCCATCGAAGTCTCATCCTCTGTGTCTGCATTAAAGAGCTCCGCTAAATCAGCTGTGCCAATCCGGATTCCTCGCTGTCAGAGTCTCTTTCCGTGCCGCGCTGAGCCTCGGAATGCTGGCTTTTGCAAAAGCTCGCAAAATAGTCCCAGCAGACACCTTAGCCCACGGATCAACAATCTATCTGCAAACTGTGGCGTAACTTGCCAGGCGCTGCTTTCCACTCTTGGAGAAACTGTGTTCTCCCTCAGTCATCCATCTCTCCCACGCCGCTGCAGCCTTAAGGCTGATTTATGGTCCCGCGTTAAACCGACGCAGAGCCTACGCCGTAGGTTACGTAAACTCTGGCGTAGTCTCTGCGTCGGTTTATCGCGGAACCATAAAAGGCTTCACTTTGAACGGCCGGTTCACACCGACGTCCAGCGGTTGGAGTTCCTTCGTCAGACCTCCCGGAATAACAGCAAGCACAGCGTTCATATTTTTCACTTCTTTTTTTACACTGTCTGTGTGAGATGGGTGCGCATAGAGTCACAGATCAGCAGCGATGGTGATATGTGGAAAAAACCACCGGGTCCCCGCAAACATACACCTGCCTCAGCCACTCATTTTGGCATTTGTGGACGGTAGCAAGTACCGGGATAGCGAGATTTACATGAAGTTGAGAGAAAAGTTGTGCGAAGCAGCATTTGTTTTGAATTTGGATACAGGAAGAAGAAGCGGAAATGACGTTAATTGCGTCATCACGTTCTCCGCGCGTCGCTGGTTTGATCAGATATCCCGAATGATTAATTACCATGTAAACAGGGATAACCCTGTTTGCTCACGCATGTAAACTGAATATTCCGAATGTTTCAGTAACCGGAATATTAGTAATAACCCGAATTTTGACTGCATGTAAACGTAGTCAATAACTCACAGTAGCTGCTTTTTTCACTGTTAAGACAATTAGAAACATATGTTGTTGTCATTTTTTTGTTGTTGTTCCTTTTCTTCTGTATGACTAGGAAAGTGTTTTCCAAGCTGGATTTTCATGTGCCCGAGGAGACAGTAAAGAGGATTGTACTGAGCACTGCTGGTGCAATAGTGCCTGTACTGAGTGCCCTCAGAGGGAAGATAGTCAAGAAACTGGAGAGCACGATGACCAATACACAAGTGTGTACTTAGACATATTTATAGAGTACCACAAGTCACTATTAATTTAAGGGCAAATTATAAATGATAAATTACTGTGCTGTGGCTATTTTTATTTTAACCAGATGTCTCTTTTTATTTAGAATTTGAACTACTATGACACCAGGAACCAAGAGAAACATCACGCAGGTTGAGCTGTTATTCTGTTATTGTCCTTAGACATGCAATAAATCTACTTTATTTCTTCGTCAAGAAGCTATTTAAGGGAATTAATAAGTAGAAGACACTGTGTATTATGACTTACTTTGCATTATAGCATATCACAGGACAATGATGAAGATTTGACTATGAATCAGAAAACGTATACGTCACGTCAGATGTGACTGTGTATCCATGTCTGCATAAGATCAAATGGATTACAAGAACCAAAACTGCTGAATTAATATAAATGTTATGACTGTGTTTTTAGTTGTATATTATGCAGTATGCACACTTGTGTTAGTTTATTTTGTGAAAAATGTTAGCTGACAATACTAAACTTTGGATTTTTTTAGCACAGAAAGGGAAGTGGGTATAATTTTAGAGCTTTTCTAGTGATACTATATATGCTTTTAGCTGACAAATATGATTTTAGCATCGTCCAAATGACACAGATGGGTTTTTTTGGTGTCTCATAAAACTATATAATGATTGCAATCTGCTAATTCTGCCAATGCAGTGCTTTTTCTTTCATTTTTTTTTTCTTGCCTGGTCTGATCTGTGCCTTCCTAACAGCTTCAAGGAGACAGCACTGACTCAGACATACCTCTTTTTAAAAGCATCAGAGAGGACTGATTAGAAAATGTCAAAACCTTCAGGGTGTGAATTGATGATATGCATCTCTTCCTTTTCCTGTACTTCACTGAAACCAGCCTGTGACGCTGATCTCAGAGCAGCACCTCCTCTCTCTGCTCTTCCTCTTCCATTTGAACCCCGTCCACTATCAGTTACAGGGCTTAGGTCCTCTTATCACTTCCCAACATCCAGATGACCTTAATCAGAGGCCTAAACTCTGCACTGTTGACGTAAAGCCAGATTTTCTCTTTTTCTATTTTCTTATCTGACTTCCTTGTTTCCCTCACTTTCTCGTAGTCACTGCCTGGCTGCTTCTAATCCATGTATCTTTACCTTAGTTGCACTCAGGAGATTTAGCAGAGGAATCTCTAGATTTTTAGATGCTATAAATATTTTTAGGCTGTAGTATTTTACTTCACATGCTATTTGAAGAAACAATTTGCTTTTGTTTTGATTTTTAAGAAATTCCTCAGAGTGAAGCAAAACGTCTGGCTCAACTAGCAGAAATTGGAAAAGAAGAGAACAGGATGACAAATATGTATGTATAACCAAAAAGTTTATTTGAGTTTAAATAAATTGACTGAACTGCCATTTTTTATACATCACTTATGCTTGATTTTCCTTTCAACTGTACAGGAGCCCACATCATGTAGTGACGTTTTATTCAGACATGCCCCCTACTTTCCAGCTAATGCTGCAGGAAAAAGAGCAAGCGGTCCTGGCTTTGCAGCAGACTGTGGAGGTACACACAAACACACTTTCTCACACACTCTGCTGACTGGTAGAATATGTGCAAACAAAGCTCTCCTCCATTTTTATGTCCTGTAGGGGAAGAGCTTTGTCATACACACTCACCACCTGTAACAGAGTTGCGTTAGCTTGTGTGTGTGTGGCTGATATGTATGTGTCACACGCTGTGTCAGCAGCGGTCAGTGAGTCAATATCAGCACAGCGGATGTGATGTGTTTTTCTTTTCCTTCTTTCCCCACATCTGCAAGGAAATAAAAAGGCAAGAATGATGATACATGCGTGCAACTTCCCCTTTTCTAAAGTGAATTCATTTAGTTTTTAAAGAAACATCTTCTTGTTTAACCTTTCAATTGCTTCCATGTGTGTAGATCCTTCAGATGAAAGTGAACAAGTTAGAGCATCTGTTGCACTTGAAGGACATGCGTATTGAAGATCTGACGCAGCACCTGGACCTGTACAAAGCAAAAGGCAATAAATCCTAATACACACACAAATGTACAGTACACCAAATATATGTAACCTATTTTCACACATAGTTTGGAGATGCCTTATCTTCTGAATAAAATGTGTTTTTCTGAAGAAAATCTCAGTCAACTCAATCTTGTCCCTCTCACCATTCATACCAGAAGTAAAAACATTTATATTGATGGTTGATGGTTCTTGGCAATATATTTTATACCGTTTGAAAGCCCCTTTATTTCCCTGTTAAATGGTGCCAGATTTTTAAGGAACATGCATTTGGGGGATGAGCAGCAGAGCTGAGGGTGCAGATTGTCACGATGAAAAATGTGCAAAATCTTCCTTGCCTATTCCAAACAGTTTATTTTGCCTTTGACTCTTGTTTGGTGTTTGGTGGATTGGATGAATGAAGTCTGAAGAAACAACACATATTGGCAATTTAAAAATTCATCCATTTGACAAACAGGAGCCGTGTGGAAGAACCACACACAGCCTGGCAGCTCGTGACCAGCCTGGTCACACACTGCTGTGCAATGGCATCCCATTCTTCAACCAGCATTTGTCCCAAGTCAGCCGGCGTGGTTGAGTTGGTCACTCTGGCATGAACAGCACGCCCAAGCCGATCCCATGATCCAACTGCTATAGACAGAGTCTGGGCTTATTTCTGAACATAACTTTCCTCCACATGTTCAGGTCCCAGTGCACGTGTTGCTGACACCAGCACAAACGGGCTTGACGGTTAAGGGCGATCATAGCCGGCCTCCTAGCCGCCCTGACACCAGAGATTAGCTGCATGTAGTCTGTTTTAGACTCTCTAGTCTAGATTGTCTGGGCAGAGAGCTGGCGGCCGTATCGTCCTGCAAATCTTGACTGCAAATCTGTAGAAGCCAGATGGCAGCAACTGGGGTTACCAGAAGCTCAAAAGAAGAGTTAATAACAGCAAAATAAGCTGTTTGTCATTTGGCAAATCTTTCATTGGCAAACCCTGCATACTCAGGTCTGGTGTTCATCCCACAAATGCATGTTCCTTACAAATATGGCACCATTTAAAAGGGAAATAAACGGGCTTTGCAAAAGTATAAGATTTATTTTCCAAGAAACACTGTTGGAACAAAGAAATAATCTAATCTAATGTCCTTACTTTTTGTGCTAAGTGTACAAACAGAATGGGGCTCTCTTAAACCTGAATAGAATGGCATTCTAATAAGTATCATTGCAAGCATCTGTATGTTTGTCGTCTTCAGAAGAGCTGAATATGTACTTGGTTCTGCAGGAGGACACATTAAATACTATATTTTCCTGGTAGAGTCATTTTGTACTGAACATTATGTGGTTTTTATTGTCTGCATTTATTAACAAGAAAGAGATTGATATGTTTTTTTATGGCCAATGCCAGCGATTACAAAATCTCCAATATTCATCAAACTGATGTATTTGTCTGTCTATGAAACTATCATTATATTTTCTGTTTGTATCCAAGGTTCATAAAGCAACCAAAGTGGGGTTGCCAAAGAATTTTGCACAGTACTGTAGTTATTTATTGAGGAGCATTTATCCTGTGATTGTTTTGTTTTTTTCATCGTAATAGTTGTTTTCTCAGAACTTATGTATCTTGCAGTTGTCTTTGCAGAACCTGTAGCATTTACGTGTCACATGAATAAGTCAGAAAACCACTTCCACATTGCTTCACTAAAGATGAGCTAAGTGCTTCACAAAAAAATGAAATAAATACATTTAAAAGGAGGAGCTTTGGTGAGATTTCCAGTCAGTCAACTTTCCGAGGAAGCTTACATCACTTCAAATCCTGTGAAAACTATTCAGAAAAAGAACACAGATATTAAGAACTGAATTGGCTCTGTTAAATGCACAAGTTGGTGCAGATGACCAAATATAGATACGTTTTCTTCTCCCAGCAGCCACAAGATCCGCAACCCAACCCACACACGACCAGTGGTTTGTGTGTAGGTTGTTAGAAAGCCTTTCTTCACTTACTGACAATCGACGTTACTCCTTTTAAAACATAGAGCTGCATGTCCTTGTAAGACTAAGTAGACCACCCAGTTAATTACCAAATTAATCTATTTATATATATGTGTGGTGGTGTATTCCTTTGTGGAGGCCCTGACCATGGCCTGCTTTTTCTTAAGTACCTCTTATATTCTGGATGGTTTTAGGGTGCAGCTTCTGAGCAGGCTTGTGGTATCATGCCGCACAGGAAAAAGGGAAAACAAAATGACTTTACGGCCTCGTCGCTCTGCTCTCTACTTTCATTCATTAAGCAGCAGAACTGTTTGTATGTTTGACCGAGAGAAGAGAGCTTGTAATCCACACAAAATGCATGTAGCACCATCCTGTAGGGTTGTACCGGTGGGCTGGGGAGGCAGGGTTGGCTCTGCTCAGTGAGCTTTATTGTCCTGTAGAAAGGCAACCCCCCACCATCGAACACCAGATCTGCATGCTTGTGCCTGTATGTTAACAATGAAAGTGTTTTATAAGACTAATAATTAGTTTACACCCTTGAGTGCAGAATGACTCAACATTTTCATGTTGTTCTCTTGGGCACTGCAGACTTTAAAATAACATTAATAACAAAATAGGTATTTTGTAATTACTATTATTGGTGATATATAGGCGACGTATGACAAACATACCAATAAAATTGTCAATTTTGATTGAACACTGAGCATGAATAGTACTCCAATATAAATCCTTCATGTGCCTCTTCAATGCATTCTTTAAACATTTATCATCCAGTGAGCAGGGAATGCAACAATATAGTGCAAATTCATCGAAATGTGCATGAATGACACATGTGAAATACTATTTGAGGTTCTTGTACCAGTCTTGAGGATCACCACAGAGACAAAAAATGATTTACACAGTGGGATATGCTAGGAAAAAAGTGCAACACACACAAGACAAGAATGTGAGAGAAAACTGCAGACTAGAGCAGCACTGTCTGCCGTTGATGATTCATATCTGTGTCACACTGCCGTTATAGGGCTGCTTTTACTCAAAGATTAGGCGGCCCACCCTTGTAACTCTAGGGAGGCACATATCCAGGAAGGTGTTGAAGGTAAAATGGACCACGTGTGATATGATGTGGGAAGATCAGGGACAAACGGAAGGAAAGAAGAGTGATGTTCAAACAGGAAGCTGGAAAAGCTGACCTTCACCTCACTTCCCATAAGAGGGAAAGATTAAAACTTGCTGATTTTATACCCTGACAGCAAATAAGACTACCCAGTGAAATAAGCACAAGCCAACAAATTCTTTACCCTTTAGTAATATATATATATATATATATATATATATATATATATATATATATATATATAAAAAAAAATAAAAAAAATCAAGATTAATTTATTTACACTTTCCTTTGTGACGACATTTCTCTAAAGAAAAATCTGATACTAGTCAAACATTAGTCACCGTCCCTCAGAAAGTTTGACAGATAAACAATACAAGACCCGGGTCTAAGAGGAAGGCATCTTTCATCACATCAACATTGAGGGTAACTCACAGTTTAGAGTTGCTTTTTTGTTTTGATATTGATGACATATCCTGTGGTATTAGAACAATGGAGCTCTGTATGACAGTGTTTATCAGTTCAACACAAGCTTACAGTCACTTCTCCCTAGCCACAAACATTCAAATGACAAGCTTACACAAGCAAATATGCTTTTCAATTCACTTCTGAATTTTCTGGGATTAGATATATCTACTTTGCATGTACTCAAAACTGGTTGAGACTAACTCGGGTTCAACTCTTTCCTAAAGAATTAAGAACAGTGTATATTTTTACTGTCCAAAGCAGATTCAAGATGCAGTCCTCAACTTGGCCTGTGTATGTTTTGTTTGACAAAAAACAAGATCACCTCTTTTTTTACTTCTAATTTTTACAGTCACATTTCTTAGATGTCAACCTATAATTATTAATTTTGTTCTTACATTCTCAAATGTTCGTATTATACGGTCACAATCCTATCTAGAGGGGTTTTTTCAAATTTGACGTATCTCTTATTTTGTATTCTCACAAGCTGGTGATAAATTGAGTCTATAATGTAATTTTTCAGCCTCTGTTACTAATCTAGATCAGATCTGTTTGGGACTGGGTGGTAACCACATAGCTCGTCTAGCATGGTCTTGGATTACCTCCTATTGACAATCAAGTGTACTACACAAAAACCAACACACACACTCACACACACCCATGCACATCAATGCAGAGAGGAGATGTACCAAAATAGGCTTTATTTTACATAAGAACATTGTCAAAACTTGAAAACAATTTTATATATATAAACATTTTAAAACAAGGAGACAATGTTTAGATTTCACAGATTATAGAAAATATTGACAAAAAAAAAAAAGAAAAAGAAAAAAGTGTTTTTTAATAACTAATCTGTACCACCCTATTTGAATCTCCATGTTTAACCCGCCACCAAAAATGTGGAGTGCAGCCTCCGACTGCTCTTTTGGAGATCAAACATTTCTCAGTGAAAGTGGAACTTTTTATTTCAGTCTGTGAACATGCCTGCCTGCAAGTATTAGCTAACTGATCATTTAAGGCTTGAATTCTGAATAGTGGAAGTTTTTAAAAGTTTGTAAAGCTCAAAACTGAACAAAATCCCCAAAAGTTGAGCACAATAAAAACTAGCACCAATTGCATCCTGTGTACCCCTAAACAAAATTAACCTCTCTCTTAGCAGAATAAAGAACATTTCTCTGAATAACACAACGCTGCCACAAAAAGGAAAGATTAACCAAGTTTAAAAAGTACAAGTTACAATTGCAGAAACTTTATGTTGCCCTTAAATCCTTACAAACCTCCTTAACTACTGATATTAGCAAAGACAGTGATTTTCCAGTAAATCAAATTTTCAATGACAAAATAAAATGTAAACTTTGATGGTTAAGATTTTAGTTATTTCCATCTTGACAGAAAATTCTCATAACATCACAGAAGGCTAACGGGCTGTATAGATAAAAACGAGTGCTGCAATCACTTTTACATGCCTACAATTGTTCATTGCAGTTGATTATGACGTTTTTTTTCCATTTTAATTTGAGATTAAACCATAGCATTGCTTATAATCATATCAAGTTTAATTGCCTATTTTGGTTTCTGGAGATATTAAGCTTTGGCAAACAAGAAGCAGCTGTCTTATTAAAATAAACTTCCTGAGAATTTACATTTAACCACCTCTGAATAAGCCATGTATATAAAAAAAAAAAAAGAAGAGAGATGGCAGACAGTTGCATACCATTAATCATCCATTTCAAGCAAACTACTTCCACATGCGTAGCCCTGACAATCAAAACCAAAGCACAAAAACAAATAAAAATGCATGCTGCCTACTTGACAACATCTTACAGTGTAGTGACCCACCATAAATGCTTTGCTTTTGTCTCCCCATATTAAATAGTTAATCATTTGCAATTAGTTATTTTCAAAAACCAAAAATCAGATCCTTCATCCTCTTTATCACTGCTCCATAGCTTGTGATGGAGGAATCAACACCTTTATGATAACAAAAAACAGCAGCGAATGAAAAAACTAGCAATCATCCAACCAATGTTACCAAAACTTAAGTTTTCCACTGAACATCTGTATAATCTGAGCAAGATGGAAACAAAGACAACTTCCATGAACTTCCATTGCTGCGATCACTACACTTGTAGCATCAACACTTCTGCATTTAACCTGTCCAAGTGTCAAAAGATCACTGTGAGCAGTGTTTCATGAGGGGTTTAGAAATGATCCTCGCACTTACTCACAGGAAGAAAACAGTCAACCAGAGACTGGAACACAAGATGGCACAAAAATTACTTACTCCACCTTACAATTTCACATTGTCCATCCAGCTTTTAATTCGTGTTGCATGTAATGATTCCAGTGCAGCTAAATCAGAAGTTAATTCTCAAAAATTTAAATGGTTCCTTTGACACACAACAAACGTTGAATGCAGATCCAAAAGCAAAGTTAAGCATTGTAACAGTAAAAAAAAGAAAGAAAGAAAAGCACATAAATTAGGGCGACTTCTTGCTGTCACCTTCCCAGGCATTCGCATTTTCATTTTATTGATTTTAAACTATGGCATCATACTCACTCTTTTAGCTCACTTTTCCCCAAAGAGAGGAACATGAACAACTTTCCCCTTTACCTTATCCCATCTACTCCTCAATTTCAGCATCTTTCATTTTTACCCATTCTTTCTTTGCAGTTTACATTTAAGACTGAAATGTGCTGTTTAACAAAACTAGCTGCAAAGCTGCCCCACCAATCATCTTCAGTTATAAATCCTCATCAAGTTCTCCTGTCACGTGGAGAGGCAGATGTGTCAATTCAATGTCCGTCCGTCTTCCCTTTAAGCAACTCTGGGTCTCTGGGCTTATGTGGACTGTTGTTTCCCTCAACGAACATGTTAGGAATGTCCTGGCCGAAGTAGATCTTACTGTTAGCCGCTATGGCCTGATACTTCATCAGCTCCAGGTATTCTGGCGTTAACTTCAGCTGCAAAGATTAAGGAAAAAGACAAATATATATAAATGCTTAGTCAAGACACTGTTAATAACAATGCTGGAATGACTACTGACATCCCAATGACCAGGGAGGCAATCTACTTCATTTGCAAATGAATGCATCACAGCTCTTGGAACGACTTTAGTAGGTAAGAGTGACTGATAAAGACTTCAAAGTCAGTTTCAGTTGAGGAGGATCTTTTCATGATTAATCAGCACAAACTATTCCCTGAAGAAGACACAGGAGACGTGGAGAAAAGGGGAGGAAATAAGCCCCGCCATCTAAAGCTTTGATGGTAAACACCAGCTGGACATGATTTACCCAATATAAGAATCTTTTTAAATGGATTCTAAGTCTACCACATGGACCGAAAATGACTCACAAGATTACAGCATGTCTGTCTGTATTAACAAATTTAATCAGATTTCCATGAGTTTAAAACTCTGGCAAAAACCACAATGCAGACAGAAAACACGGGTTTGCAGTATAAATAACTGACAAGCTGGAGTCGTGTTACCATCATGTACATCATACTGTAGTTAAATTTGAAAGATTTACAAACCTCCCATTCCAACTTTTTTTAAAACAAAATCCAATTACACACCGTGTAATGTTTGTATTATGTATAATAATACTGTTTTTACCCTGTTTGCTTCAGCAATCTTGGCAGCCGTGTAATATTCTGCATCGGCCTTAGCCCTCTCCCTAGCCAGGAAGGCAGCATCTGAAACAAAGAAACAGTGTTGAATGGGACACATGATGAGCTCACACGCTACTCATAGGAATGCGCTCTCTCATCCATCTCCAGGAAGAACTGAGAGCAGTAATGCTAACCCTCTATCTCAGAGATCTTCTTCTCCGTCTCTTTCTCCATCACTTTCTGCTTGAAGTGGATCTCTGCTACTTGGGCCATTTTCTGAGCCTCTGTACGAGATAAAAAGAAGAGTTTTAAAACACAGTGGAGCTCCACCTGGAGGAAAGGGGTTACACATGAGTGACTGAGAAACCAACTTCTAAAACTGCATGCAAATATAAAAACTGTGATTTACAGTAAAACACTGTATTTACCAATAATGGCTCTCTTTCGCTCAGTCTCTGCTTCCTTTTCCACCACCTTCTGAGTCTGAGCTGTTATCAACAGACGAGTCTTCTCTGCTTCCCTACGCACACGGACAAAATTACTTTGCATATACTCTATTAAGCTTTGCAGTCTTAGTTGAGTGTTTGGGTTGTCGATAGAAACTGAAGCACAAACCAATTCTATGCTCGTAAATAAGACTTCATAAACTCACATGAGTTCAAAGTTCCTCCTGATAGACTCAGGGATCTTTGGCTTGGTGACACGGACTGCCTTCATTGGATGGTGAAACAGAGGAGAGAAGGGGGAAAAAAAAAGACCCAATGCTGAATGACTGAAAACTGCACAACTTAAGCCTGTTCAGAACTGGATTTTAATGCTCTCCGTTGTGATTTAAATCTCATCTGTTACCCTTACGATTGTCCGAAGAAAAAACAGACTGCGACCTTTCACTGTTTACTAAACTATTAAATTCAAATAAATTGTCAAAGAGACCATGAAATTCATTTATTACTGACTATGTGTCACGGAGATTAAGGAAGGAAAACCCTCAGTTGAAGAAACTACCGTATTTTCTGGACTATAAGCCACTACTTTTTTCATAGGTTTTCAACCATGCGGCTTATACAAAGGTGCGGCTATTCTGTGGATTTTTCTTCCATCGGGGCGCTCTAACCGGAATTAGAATAAAAACTAAGACAAAATAAATGCAAAGAAGAATACGCTATTTCTTCTTTAGCAGATAGAAGTAGGTAGAAGCAGATTTCAAACAGATAAATAAATACTGGTTATTTTCTCTTGGTTCTGTCCCGTTTTAATCAGCAAAGTTGCTGCCGTGTTAAAAGACACTGTTAGGAAAGGATCTATTTAGGTACAAACATGTACATCATTTACAGTTAAAAATCCTTCTGTACATGTAGTAAATGTCTAATCTAACAACATAAATATCTGCGGCTTGCATATCTTTTTTTTTTTTTTTTTAAATAGAGCGGACGCGGCTTATATGCACGTGCGGCTTATAGTCCAGAAAATACGGTATTTGCATGTTTACAATCAATGTAAAACCAATTGTAACGTGCTTACGTACTTGTATTGTTAGTCCAGGTGCCATGACATTCAAATCCTTCTGCAATGCAATCTTCAGATTCTCATCTATAATATCTGCAACACAAAACAACAACTGCTTGAATTCATATCTTCCTGTGGCATATCATTTAAACATTTTCAGGAATGAATCCATCCCAACATGTACTACATTAAAAAAAGGAAAGAAAAAAAAAGTCCTACCAAACAACTCGATGTACACCTCCTGCAGTGTGTGCACACTGCAGAACTGGTTCAGTTCGTGGTGAATCTTGTTAAAAATAAGTGTTTTATCATAATCTGCAGTGTAGTTCCTCACAATGTCCAACACTGCAACATAAATAAATAAATAAAAACAACAGTTATAGAAATGCCATGCAGCCCATATAGTTTATGGGTAAACAAATAAGGGACTTTTGTAATGACAGATTTGAACTTTTACCTGCTAAAGGAACCAACATATTAACAACTTCTATCCTGTCAAAATAGATCATCACACCCCCACTGTGGAGAAAAACATAATCTGTTTAATAGATCATCATCATTTTCAAGAGGGGGGATTCATTTCTGAACAGCTCAGTAAGTTCAGCTGTACCTTGTTCCACAAGGCACATTCTTGATTTCATCAGTTTGGAGTGTCGTCTAAGAGAGAAAAATCAAAAACATAAAGATGCTGACAATACACAAATAATTTACAATGTTCTTAACCCACATGTTTCTTGTACACGCTGAGATACAATTGAATGTTGTGCATGCTTGTTTTGTTTTTTGACCTCAAATACAATAAAGAATGCCTATAACAACATAATAATCCATGTTGAAATTTATTAAAGACAATAGTTTTGTAATATATAAGTGATCTTGATTAACTTTAAGTTTCAAGATAACACTGAACTGTCCTCATAATCAACAAGTCCAAGCTGTTAGGTGCAGGTGAAAAAGAATTAAGTTAATCTCAGCTTTCACGGTCTTAACAGTTTGTGGGAATGCTGGTTTAAAAATAGTAAATTATATAAAATAGGAATTTTACATTATATGTAAACAAATAATAATCTAAGAATAATGTAAAATCTGTAATCTGTATTAAATACTTTAATTAGAATTTAATGGAGGGAAAAAAAGAGCAAATATGCATTAATGATATTAATCAAACAATGTTAAACAAATGCTCATACTATTCTAAGCATGTAGAGTACCATAAAAATGCAGTATAAATTTAGTGTAAAACGTCAACTTTTTGCATGCTGTATTTGACAAACGTATAAAGGATCAGAGCTGGTTTTCAGTGAACTGTCACATGGTTGACTGACATTGAATATAGATAAATTAAAAGAGCTGAAAGGTGACTTTACCTGCACTGATCTGAACGTTGTAATGAAAGGCATCATAATGTGATATCCAGGACCGTTGGGACCAGTCAGCAATGCCCCACCTCTGAAACAAATACAAATAATAATTGGTCAGTGTTGTCCTCTGCATACATGCATAATCTGAATAAACAGCATATATACCCAATTCACATCTAATACCACACAGTGCTGCAGACAAAATCTGTTTTGAAGAGGCTTCACACAAACATGGAAGCAGAAACCATAAACTAACTTTAGACTGTATGTGAACAGCCTTTGTAAAGCTTTTTTCTAGTTTGGCTGATGACTTAAAGTACTTTACAATACAAATTACATCCAGTCATGCATACACATACATTCATGAATCTTTTTCTTAGTTAATGTTATTCTAGCCATTGCACTCATTTCTTTAAACCATACACACTCTCATACACCAATGTGGCCTCACAATAGACCTAAATTCCCCCCTACACTAGGAATGGGTGATATTTTACCGTTCACGATAAACCGTCAAAAATATTCCCCACGGTAAGAATTTGTATCTCACGGTAAAAATGATAAATTGAGGAAATGAGCCAGAAAGAAAGAAAGAAAGAAAGAAAGAAAGAAAGAAAGAAAGAAAGAAAGAAAGAAAGAAAGAAATGAGCCTGAAAGAAAGAAATGAACCTGAAAGAAAGAAATGAACCTGAAAGAAAGAAATGAACCTGAAAGAAAGAAATGAACCTGAAAGAAAGAAAGAAATGGGCCTGAAAGAAAGAAAGAAATGAGCCTGAAGGAAGGAAGGAAGGAAGGAAGGAAGGAAGGAAGGAAGGAAGGAAGGAAGGAAGGAAGGAAGGAAGGAAGGAAATGAGCCTGAAAGAAAGAAAGAAGGAAAGAAAGAAATGAGCCTGAAAGAAGGAAAGAAGGAAAGAAAGAAAGAAATGAGCCTGAAAGAAGGAAAGAAAGAAAGAAAGAAGGAAAGAAATGAGCCTGAAAGAAAGAAATTAGCCTGAAGTAAAGAAAGAAAGAAAGAAAGAAAGAAAGAAAGAAAGAAAGAAAGAAAGAAAGAAAGAAAGAAAGAAAGAAAGAAATTAGCCTGAAGGAAAGAAAGAAAGAAATGAGCCTGAAAGAAAGAAAGAAAGAAAGAAAAAAAAAGTATTTTTTTATCGTCATTTTTATCGTTATCGGGATAAATGCCAGAAATGATTGTGATACATTTTTTAGTCCATACCGCCCATCCCTACTCTACACTCCATCTCGGAGGCTGAGATCATGTGACCAGAGCCTACTCATGGTCCCTCGTACCCGCTTTAAGACGCAAGGAGATCGCTCCTTCCAGGCCGTGGCACAGAGGCTCTGGAACGATCTCCCGCTGTCTCTACGTTCTCTGGACTCCATCAACGCTTTTAAGAACAAACCTTTTTCTTCAAGCTTTTAAACATTAGTAGTGAGAGGGTTGTTTTATGGCCACCATGTTGATTTTATGTACTTTTATTCTAGGAGCTTTTATCAGTATTGTCTTGATTTTAATCGTAGTTCTACTTTTATTGTAGTGGTTTATTTGTGTTATTATTGATGTTATTTTATTTTTTGTGAAGCAGAAAACTTTTTGCACACCAGATAAGCAGAAAGGTGCGTCGGAGGAGGATGCCTTGAGAAAGGTCGATGACCGAAACGTTGGCCCAATAAAACACTAGTCTGGTGAGAAGAATGTGTGCGGGAGTTTTCTTTTTAATTTTTTGTGAAGCACCATGTGACATTCCGTTGTCTGTGAAAGGTGCTATATAAATAAAATGTATTTACTTACTAAATTCAGAAAGTAGATGACAGTAAACTTAAGACGCCTGCCTCACCTGACTTGAATCAAAGTCTGGGTACGGTTGCAGATCTACACTAATGACTGGATATGCATTTGGTAAAACAAGTTAAAAGACAATATTTCTATATCCGGTGTAATCTTTACAATAAGGGTTCTTACATAAATCAAAATGGTGTGTACGCCCCTGATATTCAAATGTTACTTCCGTATTACACAAAACTAAAGGTAGCTTTTGCCATACCTGTA
Organism: Cololabis saira; assembly: GCF_033807715.1. Lineage (NCBI taxonomy): Eukaryota > Metazoa > Chordata > Actinopteri > Beloniformes > Belonidae > Cololabis > Cololabis saira. The sequence goes on from NC_084603.1 coordinate 4,415,394, forward strand.
GTAAACTGCAAGGTGTCCTTCCTCTATCTTGTGAATAGAGGAATGCAACATGATGGCCATCAGTCCTAGTACCGTTGCAAACACTGCCCCTACATGCGGCATCGTCATCCTTGCTGGCACTCACCTGCAGGCAGAAAAAGAAGCATAAACACACTGAAGTATTTATACAACGTTCAGCATTCAGGGAAATCTCATGGCCTGTGGTCAGACACCTACACAGTCATTTGCAGCTGCAGAATACGCAGTCAGTTCCAAGTTGTTTTTATTTAGGTAAACCTAACAAAATGACTTTATATTATAGTCTAATTTATCCATACTTGACGTATTGCAACATTGTTTGGGGCGCTTCTTATTCTTCGTACCTCAACCAATTATTTCTAATTCAGAAAAGATTCTTGAGAATGATTTCATTTTCTTCTCATCAAGCACCTTCTGCACCCTTATTTAGCAAATTTAAGTTTCAAACATGCCTGTTTATGTTTAAGTTCAATCATTTCAAACAAGACATTCCAGGCACTTTTCATAATTTTTTTCTGTTATCATCAGATATTCATTCTTATTCAGTTAGAGGTGGGAAGAACTTTCATTTACGTCTTTGTCGTACCTGCAGTCACCAATCCTTTATCAAATTCCATGGCCCTCAACTCTGGAACTGTTTAGATAGATCTCTTAAGTTAGTGTCATCCTTAAAAATGTTTAGGACCAGCTTAATGGGGTATCTTTTATATAGACAAAATTAACAGGCTATTCGTACTAAAATGAAATTGCCATTTCATGGATATTTTTGTTTGGGTGTTTATTGTGTTTTTCTTTGTTTCTTTTACCTTTTTGTTTTTCCTTTCTATTCTTTTTCTATTGATTGATTTGTTTTGGTGATTTTGTATTGAGGGGGAGGATTTTTTATAAGCCCTTCGGGCTTCTTTTCCTCTCCTGCACAAATTATTTGTCCTTGTATGATAAAAAAAAAATGTACTGTTGTCATTGTGCAAATAAATAAATAAAATAAAAATAAATAAATAAAAATTAAAAAAAAGTTAATGCAGTATAGTCAGCCTGCACTTTCAGCTGTACTTAAACTTTCTGAGACTGTCAAAGCTGTAAAGGATAATGGTCATAAATTGAATGTACAGTATAATATTAAAGCAATTATAAGTGGTTATTCAAATTCATATCCTAAACTGCAGCAGTTTGATAAAGGAACTGCAGATACTCAATAAAGAGGAACCTTTTTAAAATGGTAAGTTCAAACATGACAAAACATTAACACAGTTTAGATAAATGCAGCAGTTATCTTGAGCACACAGCCACATGTAAAGATAATTTCAGACTGATATTTTAAAACAGGTGCCATGCAGTGAACGCTGCACGTCCACGGCTAAAGGCTGATTTATGGTTCTGCGTTACATCAACGCAGAGCCTACGGCGTATCGTACGCGGCGACGCACATCGTACGGTGAGCGTCGCCGCGTACCCTACGCCGTAAGCTCTGCGTCGATTTACACGATTTAGCACGTTTGCTTGCAGAATAACTTTTAAGGAACAAAGAAGAGACTCATTCCTCTGCCAACTAACGACGAAACGCATCTGGAGCTTAAATATACGTCTTTTACTATAGCCATCGCAATGGGGGAAAAGGCCGAAAGTGCTTGGTTTGGTGAAGTTAACCCGGACTGAAAGCTAGCGGGTTAGCTCTCACTATCGTGCAGGAAGTCACTTCCTCCGGAGCTGGTAGCTCAACGCTGACTTCAGCTGGCACGGCTGCTAGGGTAAATGACATGAATCAACTCACCTTGCTCTACGCTAAAACATAACAATAACAAAACGAAAGCGTTAAATGACTAACAGTTTATGAATTAATTTACCACAATATCGAACCGCCTCCCCGTCTGGTGTTCTCATTCAGCGACCCATCCCCCTCAGCCACGCCCACATCCCACTAAGCCCCGCCCATATCCCGATAAGCCCAGCCCACTTTTACGCCCACTCCTACGAGCCGTGACTTCTTTTGTCGCGCTGCCTTCACGAACCGTCAGAAAGGCAAGGCAACTTGATTTTTACAGGACTGTCTCAGAAAATTAGAATATTGTGATTTTCTGTAATGCAATTACAAAAACAAAAACGTCATATATTCTGGATTCATTACAAATCAACTGAGATATTGCACCCTTTTATTATTTTAATATTGCTGATCATAAGATAAGATAAGATAAAATAAGAAATCCTTTAATAGTCCCACAGAGGGGAAATTTCCAGATTACAGCAGCAAAGGGGATAATGCAAAACACAAGAGGCATCAATATCACACAATAATAATAAAAAACACTATAAACAGTATATACAATAATAATAATAATAAGAAGGAGAATAAAAATAGTAATAAAAAATACTAGTATATAAAAAGAATAACAGATGGATATTTACAGATGTTATTTACATAATTGCACGTTGCAGAGAATGATATTGCACATTATTTTCCAGTTTGTATATTTATTGTCAGGTTTACAGTTTAAGAAAACTCAAATATCCTATCTCAAAAAATTAGAATATTCTGGGAATCTTAATCTTAAACTGTAAACCATAATCCGCAATATTAAAATAATAAAAGGCTTGCAATATTTCAGTTGATTTGTAATGAATCCAGAATGTATGACATTTTAGTTTTTTTAATTGCATTACAGAAAATAAAGAACTTTATCACAATATTCTAATTTTCTGAGACAGTCCTGTATGGCACAATTCAAAAACAAGGTCATTCAATGTGCTTTACATCGACATTAAAAGCGGCAAGACATAATTAGACAGTAAATAACAAATAAAATGAAATAAAATTATGAGAAAAAAAGGTAAAATAATAAAAAGCACAAGTTGCTGATTTAAGACTACGCTTAAATAACAAATAAATGAAATAAAAATTATAAGAAAAGAGGTAAAATAATAAAAAGCAGAGGTTGCTGATTTAAGAGTACGCTTAAATAACAAATACATGAAATAAAATGGTAAGAAAAGAGGTAAAATAATAAAAAGCACAAGTTGTTAAAAATAAGTGCAGTAGAGTACAGCAGGTAAGTATTTAATTTAGGAGTATGCTTGAGTAAACAGTAATGTTTTTAGGCCTGATTTAAAGGAGCTGACAGTTGGAGCAGACCTCAGGTCTACAGGAAGTTTGTTCCACCGGTGAGGAGCAGAATAACTGAACGCTGCCTCACCTTGCTTGGTTCTGGTTCTTGGAAAACACAACAAACCACATCCAGAACCTCAGGGGTCTGGGAGCTTCATAGGAACTAACAGATTAACCATGTATTTTGGTTGAAGACCGTTCAGTGCTTTGTAGACCAGCAGTAAGATTTTAAACTCTATCCTTTGACTCACTGGAAGCCAGTGTAGTGATTTCATGACCGGTGTAATATGGTCCAGTTTCCTGGTGTTTGTAAGGACTCTGGCGGCAGTGTTCTGGATCAGCTGCAGCTGCCTGATAGTTTTCCTTGTTAAGGCCTGTAAAGATGCCATTGCAATAATCCAACCTACTGAAAATGAATGCATGAATAAGTTTTTCCATGTCTTAGACAGAATCCCCTTAATTCTAGCAATGTTTTTTAGGTGGTAATAGGCAGATTTAGTGATAAACTTTAGATGGCTGTTGAAGTTCAGTTCTGAGTCAATAAGTACACCAAGATTTCTGGCTTGATTTGTTGCTGTCAATGACAGAAAGAACAACTTCTAAAACGGACATCTTAAGCTTAAGAAAACTCAAATATCCTATCTCAAAAAATTAGAATATTCTGGGAATTTTAATCTTAAACTGTAAACCATAATCAGCAATATTAAAATAATAAAAGGCTTGCAATATTTCAGTTGATTTGTAATGAATCCAGAATGTACCGGTATGACATTTTTGTTTTTTTAATTGCATTACAGAAAATAAAGAACTTTATCACAATATTCTAATTTTCTGAGACAGTCCTGTATACCTAAAATATACTGTATGTAAAAGCCAAAGGAGGTTCAAATTAGTAGTACATTGTTACGTAATTACTACAGAATATCAGTATGCAAGCGCCTTAAATTGTATGTTAATAAGAGCCATTTGTCTATTACTGTTTGTAACTATTTCAATCTGGGTTAAATGAGCGAAAAAAAAAAGAAAACACGTTCATACTTGGCCAATAAAGCTTATTCTATTCTATTCTATTCTTATAAAACGATTTACATACAATTGTCAAGAGGTTTGATACTTGTTGGGAGAAAAAAAAATTATACCAACAAACAAATAACTCAAAGAAAAGGTAAACATTATGCACGTTCCATGCAATCATAAATATTTATTCACATTCTGTCATGCATAATCTGTCTGCAGAAATTCTTCATTGATTAAAATTACCAGAAAAAAATAAATACACCATTAACTGCTGGAAAAACTTTTCAACATTTTGTAAATACACTTTCAAAACATGCATAGTGCATAGTGCACTCTGTCATAATGTCTCACAGATTCCTGTCTTACACCACTATACACTATACTAATACAAGTAAATAACACAGATGGGGGACACACATCTTTCTGATAGTGTAAATTTGATAAGGCACTTATTACAGTAAATATTTTTCGGAAGATGCTACAGCTTCTGAGAATTGACATTCACTGCTTCAAACTGAGTCCAGGTCCAGTCCTGATCCTGTAAAGAGAAGCAACTTTATCTCACTATACAACTTATACTTATACTTTGTCTTAAAATCTTTTGTGTTGAAAGATGATATAGAAAAAACTACATACAAAATCAAATATTTAAGTGGAAAGAAGTTAAATACAGAATAACTCGGCACCAAAAAATTAAAAATGATATTAACAGCTCTAAGTTATTAAGATGACATGTGGAATCAAGGGTGCAGAAGGATATTTACATACTAAGATTTATTTCAGGGATCTGATAACATACATTTGCACAATGTTTTTTTTTGCCGTTACAACTTACCATAACACTATGGTTCGTTTCTTGGGTGACATCTTGCAACAGAGAAGTGAGATGACTCAGATAATGGTGATTTTCATCTAGCAGCCCATTAACTGTTTCACTGAAAAAGACAATCATCAAGACTCTTAACTAGCTGCATGTGTTCAAATTATTTATAATTCAGTTGAGAACTTATTCCATATGTTCTTACATTTGTAAGGTCAAATAGTGACCTCTTGTGACTTCTAAGAAAATACACCCACATGCCAAATGGTTCAAACTCATTTTCTAGACATTAGTTGATTCAAATGAATAAGTCACATTGTGTTTTATTGTGGCTGGTCCCTAATAATATTTATTCCAGATGCAAATGCAATATACACGCTTACCAGCTCTCAGAAATGTGATCTCACCTATTAGTAGGTTGTTCTGTCAGTGGCAGAGTTGGAGAATTGTGCTGGGACTAAAGGCACAAACCACACATAGTATTAGTTACAGCATCCGATCACTTCAGCATGTATCACTGTAAAGTATCACGCTCCTAAATCTTCACTGATGGTGAATCATTTTCTCCGTTGTGCATTTTATTATGTACTTACACAAGCAACCTTGAGAAGGAACCAGAACTCCTTCTGTCTCTTCCTTTGCATCTGCATCACTGCTGCCTCTGCAGCTTTTATGTTCTCTACTGCCCTTTCCAATTTAGGGAACAAATCCATGATGCGTCGCTTACACATTAAGACTGTACTACAGAAAACATTGGGAAAATAATGCTCAACACAATGTAAAAATGAACAAGGATGAATTTTACTTGGTCATGATTTTATCCGAATTAGACTTGCATATCATTTACCTTAGGTGGGTGTACAGGTCCTTCAGCACTCTGTCCTGGTTTTGAACCATCTGAAGTATCGTCTTCACCATGTCTGAGCTGTCACTGTAGCCATGTGGGGGGTCGGGACCTGCAGAAAACAAAAAATGATCCAACTTTAATGTTTAAAAAAGTAAATTACACAGTACATTTATTTACAATCCTGTTTTTTTCTAATTAATAGCAATCCTGAAGTGCAAGGGTGATTGAGCTTTAGCGATACATTTGTTCAGTAAGACTTTCTGCAGCTCTTCCAGTCATATGTTACTACATCATTCTGAACTGTATCTATAGCAACAAGCATCCCCCCAGCACTATAATATGCTATAAATAGCATAAAATAAAAAAGAAAGAGCTCCTTTAACCCACATTTACTATCTTATTCATGTAAACGTTTGTACTAACTTTTGCATTTAGCTTTAAGTTGCTTGTAGAGTTCAATAGCTTTTTCTTCACTGAAAAAGACACAAAAACACACATACACACACACAAAGAATGAGACTGAGCATATGCATACCTGGTTAAGGAATGGGTTGACATATGTTATAAAAATCCAATTTAAAAATACATTTCTGAGTCAATTAAAACTGCTAAGAGGCTTCAGAAACCTGATTTAAAAAAACATTGCCAGAGAACATCTATTTTCTTCCTGAAACAAAAAAACACAACAAAAATATCACTTGTACTGTAATCCGTTTATAATGGTTGTATATATCAGTTTATTTCTTCAGAGACAATATGAATATAAAAACTGGTCGCAGCCATAAAACAGAGTATCAGTTTGCTCATGTGACTTCAGTTTTAAGACAACCTTAAATGTGAATCATTAAACAGTTTTACAGTACTCACAGTTTTTCCATTATATCCCCTTGTTTTCTGGCAAACGGACTCCTCTGGAGCTCCACAATCTCAGAATGTAAGGCCACGATTTCTTCATCCAAATACCCCACATCTGCAACCTATAATAATAATAATAATAATAATAAGCTTTATTTGTATAGCACCTTTCCAAACACAGTTACAAGGTGCTTTTACAAAGCAGAATTAAAAGGCAGAATCCAATAAAATGACAAAAATATAAAAACATAAGAACATAGAAATACAATAAAACATTACAAAATAATAACATTGGATATTATAGAGTACATTATTAGATGTTAAGTAAAAGCACATTTAAAAAAGTGTGTTTTTAAAAGAGATTTAAAAATGGACAGAGATGTGGCTCGCCTGATCTCCTCCGGCAGGTCATTCCAGAGCGACGGGGCCCTGATAGCAAAGGCCCGGTCGCCCTTAGTTTTTAGTTGAGATCTTGGAATCTCTAATAGGGACCCGCCGGAGGATCTCAGGCTACACCTTGGCTCGTATGGGACTAAGCAGTCTTTGATGTACTCAGGGGCCAGTCCCATCCGGGCCTTAAAAGTGATCATTAAAATCTTAAAATCAATTCTAAAACGCACAGGTAGCCAGTGTAATGAAGCTAAAATCGGGGTTATGTGTACTCTTTTATTTGAATTTGTGAGGAGTCTGGCAGCAGAATTTTGGATAAGCTTAAGTCTGGAGAGATTATGTTTACTTAGGCAGGAGTAGAGTGAGTTACAGTAATCTAAACGGGATGTGATGAATGCATGAATGACAATTTCCAGGTTCTTGGGAGACAGAAAGGACCGGATTTTGGAGATTCTGCGTAGTTGAATGAAACAAGACTGGACAGTTGCTTTAACATGCTGATTAAAGTTGAGATTACTGTCGAAGATGATACCAAGATTTCTGCAGCTGGGGGTAATACTGGTGGAGAATAAGCCAAGTTGTGGTGAGATGTGATTGTGATACAACAGGAGAACCTACTTACACGGTATGGTCTTTCCACTACTGGAAAGAATGACCGTGAACTGTGCAAATGTCATACCTTTGTAAACTCATCAGACTTTTCTTCATTTTCTTGCCAAGTCCTCAACATTTTTTCTGAAGCTTCACATAAACACAAAAAAATAGCAAAACAATGACTTGGAGTTGGTTTCAGCAATGACTTTGAACTACAGTGTGTATCACAGCAGGACATTAACATCCACTCACAGATGCCAGAGCTGCACTGCTTTTTATATTGCTCCAGATCATGTTGGATGCTGGTCTTGAAGAAAGTCAGTTTAGCTTGGAGCTGCTGAGACTGGCAGAACAGCAGGTTCTTGTACCTCATCAAGTTAGTATTGTAACGCAGCAGACTCAGCCTACACAGACACAAGCTCAAGTCAACAAAGTCTCATTGTGTTTCTGTACCGGTATATATTGTATGTGAATGCACTTACATGGCAGCCCTCTGTCCCTGGTACAGGCGGAGGTAGTCCTCTTTTAGCCCGTGAATATAACTGACTGCTTCGCCCCACACTTTCCTGAGGGCAGACAGGGGCAGCTGTGTCTTAGTCTCCCTGACTGAGAAAACCACAGTGCACAAAAACACAGAATGGCACATATATTTAGACAATTTAATGGAAAAACTGAACATAAATCAAATTCAATGGGAAGTTTGTCAGTTCAACATTCACATTTTGATCAAATGAAAACCAGAAGAGAGCACATAAACAAATTAATCTCCATATGACTCAACTGTAAATCTCATAGGTCATGAGAGGTGTATGAAACTATGCTTTGCATTGTTTCTGTTCCCAGAATCTCTTTTTGTGAAATATCCTTTCTATTAACAACTCTCAAGGGAAAACACAACGCTCGAGAGATCAAAGAATAACAAGAAAAAGTAATTTATTAATAGAATTATGTTTATTATATATTTTCACAGCTAATCATAATTATGTGTCCCACCTATAAAGTTGACACTGTCTGGCAAAGGTCTGGCAGTCAGTGGTCCGGAGTACTTGGTGAGGTTCTTATCAAAGAGGAAGACTATGGAGCTGTCCCAGCCACGCTAAAAACAAAGAGATAATATCACTGAAAACACCCAAGTGTGTCTTCATGAAAGCTTACGCAACAATAAAGACAAAAACGTGTTAAAAAGACTAAAATATGCCTGTGACATTTATAAAATATGATCCAGAAAGAATTAATGCAATGGAATACAGAGCAGTTATTATTTATACTGTCTGCAAACATTTTATCAAACAATTACAAACCAACAATTCTCCCTTATTTCTTCTTACTCTACAAGCTGTACTGGTTAAATATAAAGACAAAAAAATAATATAAAAGAATATGGACTAACTAAGGACTAGATACCGTATTTTCTGGACTATAAGCCGCACCTGCATATAAGCTGCATCCGCTCTATTTTTTTAAAAATGATTAAAAAAAGATATACAAGCCGCATCTGCTTTATTTTAAAAAAAAAAAGATATGCAAGCTGCAGATAATTTCTGTTGTTAGATTAGATATTTACTACATGTACAGAAGGATTTTGAACTGTAAATGATGTACATGTTTGTACCTAAATAGATCTTTCCTAACAGTGTCTTTTAACACGGCAGCAACTTTGCTGATTAAAACGGGACAGAACCAAGAGAAAATAACCGGTATTTATTTATTTATCTGTTTGAAATCTGCTTCTACCTACTTCTATCTGCTAAAAAAGTAGTAGTGTGTTCTTCTTTGCATTTATTTTGTCTTAGTTTTGATTCTAATTCCGGTTAGAGCGCCCCGAGCGGTGGAAGAAAAATCCACAGAATAGCTGCACCTTTGTATAAGCCGCATGGTTCAAAACCTATGAAAAAAGTAGCGGCTTATAGTCCAGAAAATACGGTACTTAAAAACAAAATAATGGCTTTAAGTAATCAATTAAAAAAAGGAGATGCTGCTGCCTGCTGCTCCATATGCAAGTATGCCAGCACCTGTTTCACATCAGACATTTTGACCTGTGTTTCTGTGTCCGTGTGTGTTACACATACCAAACCATCTGGCAAACACTGTGCGGGTGGCCTGCGTGGGTCAAGGGAGATTCCCGTCTCCAGCAGTAGCTCTTGACTCAGCGGGGAGATAGGTGTCTGGGTGTGCGACTCCAGACGAAGCTGCAGGGAGTGTAAACTCTCCTCAGGACTCAAAACCAATGAATGCAGCTGAGCTGAGGTCATGTCCAAGACGTGAATGACCTGGATAAATAAACGTAGTATTTGTGAGGTCTACTGGGCTCACTGCCCTTTAGTCTACGATAAACACATTCCATACAGAGGCAAACGTGATCAAAGCCATGTGGTTAACCTTCATGCTGAGAATACTCTGCAAAATGGTGTAGCAATATGGCTTGTTTGTTTCAGGATCCAGCCCACCGCCACGACTTGCAGGGTCCCACATCAACAACATCTGAAGCAGGGTCTCAACTGGTTCCAGCAGAGGCCTGCGAAGACACACACGAGCGCATGGCTTAGACAGTAGTTACTGGGAAAAACTGGATAACTGGGGGGTATGAAAGATATCTTTTAGTCTCTACCTGCTCAGATTGTTAGGATACGGCAGATGTGTTGAGAACCTCACTTCTCCGTTCATGTCCTCAACTGCCACAATGTCTTTAGGACCTTTGTTCTTGACTTTGCTTGTCCTACAAAAGCAGGGGAAAAAACGGGTGAAAAAAATATATAGTCCCAAAAAAAAAATGCAAATTTTTCCGTAAGAATTGGAGGTTATGCTTATTAGTCTGAATTTATGTCCTCCTCTCATGCACGACCATTTTGACAACAAAAGTTTTATACTCTTCCACGTAAAAAATAACGTTTGTACTCAATCTTAGACGAGGCATTTCTCGCTAATAGTGAGTCAGTATTATTCACTAATTAATTTAATGTACCCTTAAATCTTTATTAAATAACAAAATCAAATAAAAAGAAAGTATACCATAATTCAGTTGTAAGTGTTTATGTATCAAGACATGATTGAAGGAAAAACAATTCTGATTCTTGTCAGGTCTTAAAATCAGATGATCAACAAATAATAATTTTATATTGACTGAACCAAAAAGTTAAATCCTGCAAATGTGTTTTAGGATACTTCTTCACTAGTATATTTGAGCCGATCGCTTATGAAGGTGTAGAGTAACTCATAAGGGACGTCTGCAAACCTGTAATGGCTATAAGTCCTATATAAACACTGCATATACTGCTGTACTGCTGCACCTTATACATACACATGCGTAAATACAACTTTATGTATTATTACTATTATTATACTCTGAAAAAAATTGAATGAATATTGCTTTGACCCAACTCTGAATGGCCCTAACATGCAGTTTCATCAGTATACAGACGAGAGATGCATCTTTACCCACCACTGTACAGGCTGCATGTGGTGCAGAAAAGGCCGAAAGCCACAAGTGCACTCAAAGATCACCGTCCCAAAGCTCCAGTAGTCCACAGTTACAGTGTAGGGTTTACTCTCAAACAGCTCTGGGGCCTGCCACAAATTCAGAAAGATTTGCAAATAAGTCGGAATGATTATTGGCATTTAGAATTTTGAAACAAGAAGAAAGTGTCACATTAGTGACCCTATCTTACCAGATACTGAAGAGTTCCAACAAAAGATGTACAGAGACTGCCCTGATCCAGATCTTTTGCATATCCCAGGTCTATTATTTTATGGACAAGCTGGAGAAAATATATGTTCCAAATGAAAACAAATAGAAAAAAAAACCTTCCACATGCATAGCATATAACAATTTGCATTAATAGATTCAGAAAAATTCACCTTCCCATCACTCTCTTGCAGGACTATGTTCTCTGGCTTTAGGTCTCTGTGAATTATTTTATTTTCATGGAGATACTGGATACCAGAACCTGTGTTTATAAATACAAAAAAAACCAAACCCCAAACATTATGCATAAATATGAGTTTTAAAGTAAAAGTCTAAAAAAAAAAAAAAACATTACCGATGTCTCCAAGCAATGTGAGGATTTCACTCTCCTTTAAACCACAACAATTTTCAGGTTTATTCAGCACCTGAAAAAAATAGCTAGATCAGTTATGTGCAACATTTAAAGGGACAAATATTTAGGGTCACCATAAACTATTCTTTGGTACCTTTCGTAGGTCTCCTCTTGTGCAGAACTCCATCGCCAGCAGCGGAAGGTCATTTATTGCAATGGAGTTCAATTCTTCTGGAACTTCTCTGGCCTGAACAATATTGACATGGTTCAGCCTGAAAAGTAAAAAAAGAAAAGAAAAAAAACTATCAAACATGCCATAATGTTTTCACAAGAACTAACCTTTGAAAAAAAATAAATAAATGCAGTAAAATTTGCACAAAAGGTATGTAACACTCACTTCTTCATGATCTGAATCTCTCTGCCCCACCGGTCTTTGTTTTTTGAGTTGAGCTCCATGCGACAAAGTTTCACAGCAATCTTCTCGCCAGTGTCCTGCTCCAAAAAAAGACAAGAAGTTAAACAAAAGAAGACGTGGCTGGGTTTGGAGTTTCTGCTCTTTACAATCTATATGATGAATTAATGAACTTACAAGATGCTGGTACAGGTAAACATGCCCAAAGGCCCCCATCCCCAGTCTCTCCTTCATCTCCCAAGAACCACACTGTTTGGCTCCAGATCGCTCCATGGCGAGATCTGCTGCAGGTCTGATCAGGTGAAAAGAGACAAAACAGCATAAACTTGGTCTTATATTTTGTATATATATATATATATATATATATATATATATATATATATATATATATATATATAGTTTAGTCTTGAGTGTGGATTTTTCTTGTATTTGTCCCTAACTCAGCTCAACGTTTTACTTCAAGACAGATCTGCATGCATGAGCAGAGGTGTCAAGTAACGAAATACAAATACTTTGTTACCTTACTTAAGTAGAAATTTTGGTTATCTATACTTCACTGGAGTAATTATTTTTCAGACGACTTTTTACTTTTACTCCTTACATTTTCACGCAATTATCTTTACTTTTTACTCCTTACATTTTAAAAACAGCCCCGTTACTCTATTTCATTTTGGTCTTTTAAAAAAAACTATCCAGTTACTGTAAATTGCTCCATCCGGATAGAGTGAATTTGGTTGTGGTTGTTTCAGATGTTCTTGTCCAGTTTTGTTCTTACATCCGTTCCCTCAGATTCCTGCAACTAAACTTGGATGTACATTCCAATAAAGGTTAGGATAAATGATAACATGCCTCTGAAGTTTGACTTTTTGCACCATTACAATACTTATAGGCAACTAGTAATCATATCTCCTGCTCTCTGAAACACATGTTAATGCTCAATAGTACACATATATGCTTCTTTAATATATTTGCATTATACTAAGATGCATTCATTTTCAATGGCTTTTGTCCTTAATGGCTTTTTCCCCCCTTACATTACTTTTACTTTTTTACTTTAAGTAGTTTTGAAACCAGTACTTTTATACTTTCACTAAAGTAAAAAACTTGAGTTGATACTTCAACTTCTACAGGAGTATTTTTAAACTCTAGTATCTATACTTCTACCTGAGTAATGAATGTGAATACTGAAGACACCTCTGTGCATGAGTGGATCAAAGGCAAAAACATGTTTATTGAGCTTGTGTTTTTTCTAATAGTTGCTTATTTTATTGTTTTTGTCCACATATTCCAGTAACATACACTCACATTTCCAAACGCCCCATTTCATTTCCAATAATTGACGTTTTCCTTAGACTTATGGCAACTAGCTGTTTTGGTCATGTTGCAGGATTGACAACATTACTCAGTACAGACAGTTCAAGGAGAGCTCGGATATCTACAGCGGAATAGGTACAAAAGTGTCTCTCTATACATATAATAAACCTACCTGTTGTGCAGATCACCGTCGATAAATGTTACTTTATATAAGTCATAACATTGTTGCTTCACAGTTAGCTAACCATGTTGTTTACGGTTCATCCTCAGGGTTAGTTTTTGAAAAAGAAGAGCTTTCCAAAAAGTAAAAAAATAAATACTTTTACCCAATAAGCACAACTTTAACGACAGAGTTTGTATTGAGTTTTTGTCATAATTTTAGACGTAAAGCTACAATTTACGACAACAGAAACCTGAGCAAAGTGAAAGTAAATGGCTGGAATAGTCTCTGCTGCGCATGCGTGTGTAGTTTACGAGCCGCATGCTTTGGGGCTTTCCCAGTCCTGGCCACGTGGATCTGGGATTTAAGGTCAGTATGCGTCCGGAATTTGTCTCCTCGGTTTTCCTTTCTGCCAGAAAAAGGGGAAAACCCCCTGGCAGCTGAGAGGACATATTTCTAAAACTTTAACGGTGCTTTGACTTCTCCACTAGATGGCGCCAACACACAAATGTCTTCGCCTCTACCATCATACATGGTGCCAGAGAGAAAGATGAAAAATTGGCTGCTTTGGTTTAGTAATACACATACTCAAGGGCTGAAAGTCGCGACACATTTAAGGTGCGTGAGATACGTATTTGTTGTGTGTTTATGCATACAGTGGGAATATGTTACACTAAATTTATAAAAAAGTTCTCATTCACAATAAAAGTCACTTCATGGCACTTTACACAGAAAACAAGTTCAATATAACGAAATTAAGTGCAATCCAGTTCAGTCCAATTCCAACTTAATCATATTAATTGTAATTCAATTAATCCAATTCATCCCAGTAAAGTCTCGGTACTAAAATCTGATATTTCATTAAAAAATAGCTACAGAAGCCAACAAATTTCATAGAAATGTCTTAATATCAGTGAAAATCACCATCATGAACAAGCAAGAGGAGACAGTGGAAAGATTAATTGTGGGAAAAAACAATTAACGAAGGGGGATCTCCAGCAGAACAATGCTCAGGATTGGCAGCCATCTGTTGAGTATCATGTTTTTTAAGATGTGCCTGCAGGAGCATGTTTGCAGCATGTTTGCAGCTCTTTGCATGGATTTTTTTGTCAATACAGGTGGACTAAATGACTTCAGACAGACTGTCAGAGGTGAGGTCTATGTAAGTGTCCATCCATGCTGTCAACTAAGAGTTCATCTGCACTATCTGCCAGTGTTGCATGTGATGTCATCAACACAGATGTTGCCAGAAGACAAACAAAACACGCCAATACATCAATGCATTCGTGATGCTTTATTAGGATTTCACTAGCAATCCACAGCTTTGCACCCCATGTTTTTTTCAATATAACTTTTTTTAAACTTTTGCACTGCAACAACACGATTGGGACATATTTGCCTCAACCAGTTGCAGGTCTGAGATGACAGGACAGAGAAAACCAACAAACAGCAATATTAGTCCAGGGATACCTATCCATGAGACACAGTAGAGAATAATAAGGAATAATGACACATAGATACAAAAAGAATAAAGAAAACAGAGTGATGAAAGAACCCAGTGCATCAAGAAAGACCCCCTTGCAGTCTGGGGCTATAGCAGCATTTCTAAAATGATGGTTCAGGGCACCTGAGACAGTCCTTACTATCAGCTTTGTCAAAAAGGAACGTTTTAAGGAACATCTTATCTGAATGATGGAGAGCTAAGAGGTAAGAGCTCAGTTGGGATAATATGCAACTATGAATTTATGGGTGGTTCTGAAAACCTTAGTGACTTAAAACAAGCTACTTTCACTGAATGGCAATCTTTCTGCCTCAACATATGTTTGAACAATATTATGTTTCAAACTTTGTGGCAATGGTTTGGGGAAGGTTTTTTTTTTCATTTCAACTTCACTGTGGCTCAGAACACAAAACAAAGACTGTAAAGACATGGTTTGATGAGTTTTATAGAGAATAACTTGAACTTGACTGGTCTGCACAGCTACCTGATTTCAACCCTACTAAACATCTTTAAGAATTAGTATACATATTGTGAGCCAGGCCTTGTCATCGAACATCAAGGCCTGACCTGAGGTGGAGAGGCAGCTCATGGGCAGGTGACGCAGACTCAGTGTCATCAGCTAACTAAGCTGCTAACTTGAAATCCAGTTATACAGAGAACACTGCATACACAATCAAAGGGCTAATCACAAGCAGTAGAGGTGGTAATGAACAGATGGGAAACAGACAAGGACAGGTAAAAAACAAAATATATGAGAGAGGAAGTTTTATTAAATTATATCAGTAAAACAACTCGTAGCTGAAGTTTGAGTTGTCAGGGAGAGCTCAAAATATCTTCCTTTTATCACGAACCCCAAGTACAATGTTGCAAAAATTCATTAATTTTGGATGTGAACAGTTCTGGGTCTTCATTATTGTATTTTGCACTTCATAATGCGCCACACATTTTCAGAGGGAGACAGGTCAGGACTGTAGGTGGGCCAGTCTGGTACCTGCACTCTTTTACTACAAAGCCACGCTGTTGTAACACATGCATAATGTGGCTTGGGAGTTTCTTGCTGAAATAAGCAAAGGTGTCCATGAAAAAGATGCTGCTTAGATGCCTGTATGTACTTTTCAGCATAGATAGTGTCTTCACAGATGTGCAATTTAACCATCTCATGAGCACCAACACATTCCAGTACCATAACAGATGTTGGCTTTTGAACTTTGCACTCATAACAATCTGGATGGTTCTTTTCTTCTTTTGTCCGGATGACACAAGATCCAATAATTCCAAAAAACAATTTGAAATGTGGTTAGACCCAATCTCACCTTTGTATTCACTTCAGTCCATCTCAGATAAGCTCAGGCCCAGAGTAACCAGTCTGGATGTTGTTGATATACTGTATGACATTCGATTTGCATGACAGAGCTTTAACATGCACTTGCAAATGTCACGACTGTTTCAACTAACAATGTTTTTCAACATTGTAATATTGGATTTTAATCCAGTGGGAGTGTTCTGTCTTTGTTTTCAGCCTTGCCGCTAATATGCAGAAGTTTCTCCAGATTCTCTGAATCCTTATGGACTGTAGATGATGGAATCTGCAGATTCGTTGCAATTGTATGTTGAGAAACTTTGCTCTAGAACTGTTTGTCGATTCACTTCATCACAAAGTGGTGAGCCCTCACCCCATCGTTGCTTATGAATGACTGAGCTAGTTGAAGCTGCTCTTTTTAAGCCCAATCATAACACTAACCTGTTTCAACTTAAACTGTGTACATGTGCAATGGACCATAAAGTGTAGTTGGTTAATTTAAAATGAGTGAATATTTGTAAAAAACAATAAAGTTTATCAGTTTGAATATTAGCTAAATTGCCTTTATAGTGTATTCAATTTAATATACAGTAGACAAAAAGCATCTCAAATCATTGTATTCTGTTTATATTTCTGTTTTACAAAATTTTCCAACTTTTGTAAATGGTGGCTGAGTTTGAAATCGACCACAAGACATAATGCGACAGACTAATATACGTGACACAGCGTCTAAATCTGTGTTGATGCATGTGACAACACATTTCCTGTTGCTGTGAAAAGTTAAACCATAGTCTCAGACGTGACTCTGCACATGTCATGTTTGTTGTCAAGTTTGTGAAGCAAGACAGATTTCAGGTTTTATACAAAATTGCATACTTAGTTTGTAACCTTGATCCTTTCTTCCCTTTCTTGAGTTTCTAAGTTGCCTTAATTTCCAGTCCACTCACCGCCTGTTGTCTGTCTCTTCGGCCTTCAGTTAGCTATACTTCCAGCATTTAGTTGTTTTTTGACTTTCATGGACTTCTTGTACTTGCAGTTTTTGCTTAAGTTAAGAGGTGGGTTTAGAACCACATCTTTCTGTGTCCTGCATGTTTGTGTTGGGGTCCTTTGTGTCACACCTTTCAAAGCTTCCAGATTTCTGGAGGCTTTAGTCATGTTGTCACTTGACCTTTCTGGATCCACCACAATCATATCACCCAGAAGGCACATCAATATCACATACAACCAGCTGCTTTAGACTGGTTTCCAGTTGAGTCAGGTAGCAGCAGGGTTGAGGAAGGGTAAAGGTAAGTGCGTCGTCATACTGACTTAATTTGTCTTTATCAGAATACAAAGCCACTCTTAAGATTACTGTCACCTTCCAAATGACAGTTTCCTTAAGCAGTAATAAAGAAATAAATCAAACCACACAAGAAGTCTGATATTTATGCAAAATAATGCCTTGTTACGTGTATAAATGTTGCTATCTAGCACAGGCCTCAAATGAGCAATGAGCTGAAGCACTTCCTCCTTTTAAGAAAATCCTTTTTAGACTTTGTGGGCTCCCCTAAAATATGAGATTTTTTTTGGCAATAATACATCTCTGCAGAGTGTGGTTGCTTTTGAGTTGATCATGAACACATTAAAAAACTTAAACATGGAGAGACAAGCATTAGTCTTTGACCTCAACCCTTTCAGTCAACATGAAAGAAGCCCTCTCAAAGACCGTAGAGTACATGTGATCTGCCTTTATGTTATATCTGCTACAACTCTATACTCCTAACTATTGATATAAACTCAACAGATAGAAGGCTCATGGCATGACATATATCTTTCTGAAAAACTCCACTCTTGTATTAACTGTGGAAATTGTATTTGTTAATTTAAAAAATCCAGAGAGATAAAACTTGCTGTACACCTGAGCAAATTCATACTTTTTGTAAAGTCATAACAAAGCTACTTTTATTCAAAATATTTAATCTCAAAATAAAACTATGCTCCTAGAAAATATTTGTTCAGGAGGATTTTCTCTTTTACCTCCTTCCTGAACAAGGTTGATCAGCTTTTGTTTGATGACAGGCATCAGCGTGAAGCAATACTAAGCACAACTGGCAGTTCCGGTGATATGCATACTGGGGGAGGTGGCAATACTAAATTAGAAAAAGAAACTTGAACGTCACTGATGAGCAGTTCAGGAGTACAGGAAATCGCTTGCAAAATTTTTGGTATTCCATACTGACAAATGCATACTTGAACTACTCTCTGTCTGGACATGTGTGCATGAGAAATTTAATGCACCTTATTTAACACTCTTTTAGTTTCCTTTAAATCATCGAGTTGTTTACTGGTGTATGCAGGAAAAGAAAAAGCAGGTTGGGTTTTGTGGTCAACCACGAAAGATAAAAATGAACGTGTCTAGAAGCCAAGACTGACGTTAGTGTGAAAACATTGGGATGTGACATGTTTCTAAGTAATTGATGTATTTTTATGTTACAGCGTGTGAAGTGAAAAGTTTCACAGTTCTCATCTCAAGTTTGTTGATCTAACAGTGAACATTTTTTTATTAATTAAAAAAATTAACTGAAGTTATAATCTCACTTTTAATCAAAACAGAATGCTGTCAATTAATTCTAATTTGTAGTATTATTTAACCTTAAATTTAGATTTATGTATTATTCACATTTAATAGAAGAAGCGTTCGTCATTGTTTTATCTTATTTTCTATACAAATGACTGTGTGTTCCTTGAAACTTCCATATTTAGGGTATTACTCAGTTATGGATATACACAACTGGAGCGTTACTACACATCTAGGATTGTAAATAATTAATACGGTAATTAATAATGGTCTTTAAGGCACCACTTACCGATGGAGGAAAAATAAATTGAAATAATCTGAATTTGTGAATTCTGACTTCTGGAGGAATTGACTCAAAAAAACAGTCAAGCAATGGCTAAAAAAAGTAAAATAGGTTCCTGCTACTTATTAAACACCATGAGCAGAAATATCAAGAAGCGGTTAAATAAAGAAAAATGGAAAAAACAAAACAAAGCAAGGCACCTGTGAATATAATGCAGGCTGGTTTGTGTTTGTGAGGTTCCTGCACAGGCAGTCTCAGAGAAGGAATAAAAAGAAATTGAACCTTAAAATGATTAGCTTAAAATTTACTGCGAAACAAAAACGTTGACTGTCAACTCCTGCAGAGAGAGGGGCAGACGCAGGAAAGATTAACAGGCCAGGATTCAAACCTGCACTGCCTGCATGAGGGGGATAGCCCCTGTAAATGGCGCCCGCTCAACCCGCTGAGCTATCGAGGGGACTGGATTGGCACATTCTTAAAAGAAAACACTGGTGAGCTCAACAACATCAAGGCCTGGAAAATGATTTGTAGAATGTACAGATATTTGTACGGTCGAGGATGAATGACATGTGAACAGATGAATGACATGTACTCCAAATTATATTTTTAGATAACACTTAACAGTTTTTAATGCTTATAAATTAAAGGGTTTTTTTATTTACTTCCTAATGAAATTAATTGTTTTAAGGATTTTAATGACTTGTTTACTGTGCAAATGAAATAAACTATTTTAAAGGGACAGTTCTTATATTAAAAAGGTATCATTATAGAGCCTGGGCTACAGAAAAACTTGTACCAGAATGGAGAACAAAGACTCATGGATTGGAAGAGTTCACAGAACAGATGGATTATTTATGTAAACACACATCAGAGACAACTCAAGACTTTTTGAGGGCAAAGAAATGAAATATTTGTCACAGCAGAGTATGCTTCCCAGCTACTGAAGACAGAAAGGCCCACAAACACACAGCACCTGAGGGTTGCTACAATAAAGCCATGGCAAAGCATCTCCAGGACACAACAAACTCCAGGAGTTATGGCCATATGGGCTCTAGACTTCCGGTAGTCACCCCTTTTAAGGGGCTGTAATCCCTGAATGGTAAATGCCATATTTTCAAAACCTATTGTCTTAAAGCTGAAAGCCAGCAATTTGAATGTTTTATTTCAAATCCATTGTGGTGGTGTGTAAAGACAAAATCATAAAAACTCAGTCAGTCCAAATACTTCCGGACGTGACTGCATATATTCCTTCAAAAACCTTGTTATTGTTACCATCAAAGCAGAGGAAATGTGAGTAACACTGGCGTCAGCGGTACCGGCGATGGAAGATTTTATCTCAGAAATTCCCCCTCAAAATCATTGACAATGCCTATTGTTTTAGGGGAAGTTGTAATACACTGTTGATATCAGACAGTCAAACATTGTCGTTAAATGTTGAGACCTTGTGAAAACTGAATTCTGCAATTCACATCTTGATCAATGTTGATCAATGTTGCAACCCTACATGCAATACGAAAATGTAAAAGACTCAACTTACTAATCAGCAATGTTGTAATGTACAATTTTACCGAAGATTTAGAAAAAAAATCTGCAGTATCTTTATGTATATATATATATATATATATATATATATATATATATATATATATATATATATATATATATAATGTATGTATAGTTGTATACACAAATTACACAAAGATTTAAAACAACCCACCAATTATTACCGTACAAACTAAGCGGGTGTGTGTGTGTGTATGTATGTGTGTGTGTGTCTTTGGAAGCAGATGCCATATACTGTCCTCCTTTATCAATTGAGAGTAGTTTTTCTGACAACAGTAGTTGACTTAAAACAAGGTCTAGCAACCCTTCGGAGATGTCTGTGCAGTTCTTTTTAGACTTGTGTACACAAAGTCAAAATGATTTTGATTTGTCTGTAGGGAGCCTCTGTATTATATAATTGAGGGTTATCTGTTTGGGCCAAAACTCTTTTGATTCATGTGATTTTGCAAGTACAGTTTACACTGCTTACCATCTAATAATATATGTATTGTTGTATTAACTCAAGAACAAAAACTACAAACAGCTTCATAAGTTAATAATAAAAATATATGTTGTTGAAAGCTACGAGGATGGCAGTGTATTAGCTGTGAGTAGATGTGATATTTGAGTTTCAACTAGGAATGGGAGTTTATTATCAATCAATAAATGGGGATTTAGAGTTGCCAGCTGAGTGTCTGCGCTTATATTGCACAACAGAGTCATCTTGTGTTCTCAAGCCATTGAAATATATTTTTATTGTTTTCCATTTGTTTCCGGTAAAGAGACACTGCTCACTCTTCCGCTTATTATCCATATCTGAAAAGCGGATTTGATTTTACTCATTACCAATTTTGGTTGTAGTTTTGAAATATATGGACTTTAAGGGGAACTTTATGTGTCACAGCACATGATAAATCCTCTTATTTGGTCAGCAACAGCATGGAGATGATTTTTTTTCTTGTGGTTTCTTAAACACCTCCCACTCACAGCTTCTGTGTTTTTAAATGAGAGGCAACACATTGGTGGGACCAGTACAGCAACAACTGAACCAGCAGCAGAGTGAATGCAAGTCGTCCTACAACTCAGCATATCAGAGGAGTCAGAGAGGAGAGGAACTGCTTCAGCCAGGAGGGATAGACTTGTCAGCGGTAACCAGATTTCTAAACCTTCCTTGACTATGATATTTATAATAGAATATAGAGTATAATGTGTTTATTTCTTTCTTTTTTCTCTAATGATGAAGAATCATCTTCTACTTCAACAACAGAAAAGTACAAATATTACTAAAGTAACTAAATCTTTCATCATGCAACCATTTTCTTTCGTCATTATCTCGTCAGCAACGTATATCTGGAATATTTGGAAATATGATGTTTGATATGTGTGTATTCCAAAAGTAAATTGATATGATGATGTGCACAGGCCAGACTGCAATCTGCTAACCTAAATTGATATTGCACTCATTGTACAGATAAAGATGATGTTTACAGTACTGAGTGCACACAAAGAACATCTTTCAGGATTTGATTTCACACTACAACAATGAAAGCAACATGTTTTAGTTTGAAATAAATGTAATTATACACAAAAAACTGGACAGCCAAAGTTTAATAGTATGCCAGATAAACGTGAGAATGGCATGTGTATTTTCCTCCACAAAAAAAAAAAAAAGTACAGCTATGGGAGTCTATTTTGTGCTTCACACTTCAGCCCATTGTGAGAAATTACATCCTTCCTTCACAGCTGCTCTTAGCTTTGTCATGTGCCTCTCCATATAGGGGCAGGCTTATAGGAGCTGTATGTCCACTCCAATAGCCTAGTGCCATGTTCCTCTTTTCTCATTGTGTTTTGTCTTTTCACAGATAAAAATATCCCATTAAGCAGAAGTGAAGATGAATTTATTTGTCATTATATCCGTCCTTGCAGCTCTCAGTGTTGATGCGGTAAGTAACAATAAACGGGAACATGTTTTAAGTTTAAAGCAGGCACTGAAGGTGGCATGAAAGCATATGACTGATGTCATCTCTACTCCTTGCAGGCTTTTTCCAGAAAACGCTACGTAAAGAGCAAAAGTAAGTTGACTGTCAAGTTGAATGGCAATACTCAGAAACATTTTTCTTTTTTAATATAGAAAGACATATTGAATGTTCTGAATCGTGTCTGCATTTTGATCTGCAGGGGAGTGTCGGTACAAGAATGGGAGCAGTTACAGGGGTTTTGTTGACAAGTCGTCAAATGGTCACAAGTGTCTCAACTGGAGAAGGGTTGAACATACTTGGGGAGCACATACTTGGGGAGCTGAAGAGGGAATTGGCAACCACAATTACTGCAGGTAACCTACATATTACATTTGATGCCTACAAATGTCAGAAACAGGTTTTACATTTTATTACAACTGCACTTTAACTTTAGGAATCCTAACAACAAGCTGATGCCTTGGTGCTATGTCCAAAAAGAAAAGACAATTCGAAAACGGTTCTGCAACATTCCCGAATGTAAGGCTGAGATTGGAAATTTGTGTTGATTTATCAACATTACATATATGTGGAATGAGTCACTGAAAATAATAAATAATTGTCTGTTCCGATGTAGGTGAGAGGCCAACGGTAAAACCAACGGTCAAACCAAAGGTAAAACCAACAGAGAGCACTGCACCTCCTGTGGATACAGGTAACTTTACCTTAAAATCTACACGTTCTCCATTGTGTCAAATGATTTTCCTTCACACAACTCAATATCATCTCCTCTGTCCTCCAGAGCTGACGTGTGGTGAGCGGCATCAACGGAGGATGAATAAAATTGTTGGTGGCTCCTTTATACCCATAGAGTCACACCCATGGATTGCTGCTATTTTTCAAAAACGCAGCAGGTTTCTTTGTGGTGGTTCTCTCATTTCACCCTGCTGGGTGCTCACAGCTGCACACTGCTTCCCTGAAGGGTGAGACTAACACAACGCCAAATCATTGTCTCCACTGCAATTATCATACCATAATATGACTCCCACCTTCATCTTGAGATGTTTACACCACTTGCACGTGTTTCAACCATTTGCATGTGATTTCTGTACAGTAAGGACACCATACTCAAGCATCTGTCCATGTACCTGGGGAAGTCTGCCACCAACGAAAGTAATCCTGAAAGGGAACAGAGCTTTTCTGTGGAAAAACTGATCATCCATCAAAACTTTAATGAGCTCAACTATAACAATGACATAGGTGTGTATGAGCGCAGTTGCGCTGTCATGTGTTGCATAAAAGAGTGACTTTATCTATAGGAACAGAAATCACTTATTTTTTTGTCTTATATCTCAGCACTGCTGAAGATCAAAAACGATGAAGGTTGTGCAGTCAAAATGGATTCTGTGAGGACAGTTTGCCTTCCTCCTCCTTACACTCAGCTTCCTCCAGGGGTCACGTGCAACATCGCAGGATTCGGGAAGGAAAACTTCAGTAAGCATTGCAGAACCTTTTAATCTCACTTCTTCCCCAGCCCTTTCAGTGTTTCTTACACCTCATGCTGTGTCTTCTGCAGACTCCTGGCACTACTCACAGCTCTTGAAACAGGCGGAGGTGACACTGCTGCCCAACGCTGAGTGCAAAAGAGAAGTCTCCTATGAAAAGCTCTTCACTGAAAACATGTTCTGCGCTGCAAGCCCTGACTGGAGCACAGATGCCTGCAAAGTGAGCATGCATTGTAGTGGATGAATAGCTTCCCTGTGCATTGTGCACATGTATACACACTGGGAGAGAAGAAACTTGTGTTTTCAACAGAAGTTGAAAGAATGCAGTATTAGTATGCATGATGCACTAAACCAAGTGTGTTACTTTGCAGTATATTATGTCTTTTTACTGGTCTTAGAGTAAATAAACTAAAATCAGCTTTTGCATGTCAATCGTAGGTCCATTATTTATTGATTCTACGTGATCTTTTACAGTAGGACCCATTTGTCACCTTTTGTTTATTGACTGATCTTCTCCTTGCAGGGTGACTCTGGCGGTCCATTAGTGTGTGAAGCAGCCGGCCGCATGTTTCTGTTCGGGGTGGTGAGCTGGGGTGAAGGTTGTGCCAGTGTGAACAAGCCAGGTGTTTACACACAGGTAACCCAATACAACAAGTGGATTGCGGCAAAAACTGGGCTCCTCAAATACACGAATGGACTGATGTATCCTCAAAAATGAAACCACGGGAGACTTTATGTAGTCTGTTGAGCACAGTATTCTTCGAGAAAGGGACATTTTGCAGCAGTTTTGTAAGCTCAGTTTGTATATATAGTAAGTGTTTGGAGGTTGTAGTTTTTAGATAGTGATGCATGATAAAGACAATTCTGATGTTCAGAACACAGACTGGCAGGCCGAAAACATCAAAATAACAGGATTGTTTCTCGGAGAGGATCATCCAAAACATATAAAGTAGTATGAAGCTTACAGTTGTGTTTAAAAGTTGTCAAATTAGTATTTTGTGTGTTGAGTTATAATGTGTCCTCAACAATTATAGTGTAGTGAATTATTTTTTTTTTTTTTAAATGAAATGTTCAAACATTATCTGGTAGAATAAGTAGCTAAAACAATCTTAAAAACATCAACAAACTTGCTTACGAGAGCAGCTGATAGGAAGTATTACAAATGTACAGTGAACATATTTTTTCATGTTTACTTAATTTTATGGTTCTGAGTGAAGTTTTTTAAATTATATATTACATTGTAAATAATGCTTGATACATTTTGGTACTCATGTATAAACTTTTTTTTACGCTTGCATATTTTTTAAGCACTTTATTTATCTTGTCTAATTTGATAGTAACTTTTTTCTTTGCGAGACTGGACCTGCTCTAATGTATTTTGTTTCATAAATAAATGCATTTTGTATTGCATCGTTCACATTATCATAAGTTCATTAATGTTCCTCTTTGTCTTTCTCGGACTTGTTTATGCAAGCAAACACAAGCTCATAAACATGGAAACGCCCACTGCCTTGCAAGCAGCACGCCATTTCCATTTCAAACTTCAAGAAAATAACAGTGGGTTGATTTTAGGGGGTCATACATCTGCGTCTTGCATGGAAAATATATTCAAACACGTTTTACTTAATTAAATGTGCTTTTTTTAATATGCAGTGTTCAGCAGGGATTCTAGTTTTGACTGACAATAACCCTTGCATTTGGTAATAAATGATGAAACATGTTGATTGCACCACAACTGTCACCGCCAAAAATTAAGAAATCTAGAGGAACTTAGTTGGGTCATTGGTCAATTTTAGTGACTTCATGTCACCTCTGCCTGTTTCAAATCCCAACACTGGATGGCACTATTGTACAGAAATGACATAAACAATAACAGTGGACGGTAACAAAGTAGATGTAAGGAAGTACTTCACTTGACTATATTTTTGAAAATTTTTACTTAACCTGAGTATTATTTTCAGCTGCAACTTAAAACTTTCCCTCTACTACATTTGAAATACAAACATCATACTTTTGATTCCACAACATATTCAAAAAAATATGTTTTCACACTGAATAAGGCCTGGCAGGTATTTTTCTCTATTCAAAATCCCACAGGATCATCCTCAATGCATTGGAGTGTTGCATTTGTTGTCTAGCAACAACTGTAGCAAAGACATCACACACAGCATCGGGAGGTAACACAGGTTAACTTTGTCAGTAGACGGCACAAATGGAAACTTACATCTGATAGTGCAACATCTGGGGTGCAGAGGTGCTCCTTCACAGTCATGTGTCCAGGATTATCATCATCCAAAATACATGTAGAGAGATGCCAGAGTCCAGAACATGCTCCTGCAGCCACATCTTGAAACTCCTGATGCTCCTGCTGTCTCCTGTCAAAACTTCAAATGTATCCATACCACCTCTCTGGGATCTCACACTCCACTCAATGACCAAATGATCAATGACCCAAAAAAAAAAAGGGACATTTGAGGTCTTGGGGTATATGATTATGTATTCTCAGCTATATTGTGAAAATATATTTTGAGATTGTTGATGTGTAGTTTGAATACACTCCCCTACTTTAACACTAAGCAGGAATGTATCTAAACAACTTTGCCTTGTTTTGTGGTAACATTGGACCGGGGGTCTATATACTCAAACAACTAAATCGTGTACTTAGCCTGGTGGTATTGTGGTATTTTCAAACATAATCTACTAACTATTTACTACTATTACATAAAACTGAGATGAGAATGAGTAAAAGTATAGTCAAATGTTTTTTGAAATGCAATATAACTGCATTTCTTTCATACATTTCTTCATGAGACATGCAACATTTGTATGAAACAATACCAGTTAAACTACATACACACACACACACACACACACACACACACACACACACACACACACACACACACACACACACACACACACACACACACACACACACACTTCTCAGTCTTGCATGCAAATGATATGCCTGCAATGATATGTGACACAGCAACTTTCTAACACAACATTTATTTAAAAACTTTCCAATTTTCAGATCTTTTTTTTCTTTTTATATGTATACCCTTGTACAATACTGTATCGCCTATCCCTTGTTTTCACTGATATGCTGATATTTGTTGTGTTTTAACCAGTGGTGCATTCTTGGAGATGTGATTTGTGAAAGATTGAGGCCTCTAGGCTGCAGGAACATCACAAAGATACATGTTCTTTACAGTTACTTGCACATGTGCAGTCTTGTTCCTGAGATTAGGAAGCTGCTGACTGTAAGAAATTGTTCAAGAAATGATTTCACTTCTTAACTTAATTTGTTATCACTGGCGCAATACCAAATTTAAATGAGACCCCAATATCCCCAAACCCCCAAGATCCTGGGTTTTTAACTAAGATTTACTGTAAAATTGGTTGTGTCACTTGTATGCAGTATGCAGGCTACTCTGTTGTTTATTAGAATTATACCAGGTAACCTAATGGGCTGTATGCTTCTCAGTCGCTTAAATATATGGGTCCAAAATGCTGGATCATAATATTCCTCATTAAAACTGAATGCAAGAAATTAAATGTAGCAAAAATGTAGGATGAAAGATGGCTGTAGATCTGTGTTCCTCGATCCAGGTCCTCTAGGGGCCCAGTGCTCTTCCAGTTTTAGACTACTATAGGTTTCCCTGCTCCAATACATCCCATTTAAATAAACGGATCGCCATCAATTTATCATCGAGGTCTGCACAAGTTTGTCCATTCATTTCAGTCAGGTGAGCTGGAGGAGGGAAACATTTTAGTCACATAAGTTATCTTGCTGTCAATGAACATCAAAATTAATGTAGCAGCTCTTTGGTTCTTTTCTTTTCCTTTTGTTAACATTTTAATTTCTATTTTTATTTAATGAAATCGCTTATTGTAAAATATTTAAAGGTGGTGAGAGTCCAGCGGCAGTGAAGACAAGGTGTGATCTGTTGCATGGCTAATATTTATCAAGTTTAAAAAAAAATCTGCATCTCTTTAAAGATTGTGTACGTTTTTTCCACTCAACATTTATCAATCAGACATCAATATATGGAGCACCAAAACTGACATAATTAAAAATAAAAGCTAAAATATGTATATATATTGTTTTTACTTTTCCTTATACATGCATTTGTTGTTTTTACATTTGCTCCTCTCCTCTTTTTACTTTACCTTATGCATTTCTGCCTCATTACGCAAATGAGGAGGGCTCATTTGCGTAATGCTTTTTGCTGTTTATTCACCAATAGTAAAGGAGCTGGGCCGAGAAGGGCAACCTTCTTAATTTGCATAATGAAGAAATACATATGTTAAAGTAAAAACGTGAGAAAAGGAAATGTAAAAACAACAAATGCATGTACAAGGAGAGGAAAAACAAAAAATATATATTTCTGCTTTTATTTTTAATCATGTCAGTTTTGGTCCGCCATAGCAATAGATTAATCTCTGAAGTAGTTTAACATGTAACAAAATAACACATTGCCACAGGATTCATGATCTTTATAAATGACAAATGAGAATGCAGTTTGGCTTTTTTTTTTATTTGTATTTTACAGGTTCAGCAAATTCTGCAAATAAATCCCTCCATTGTTTGAAACCTACATATTGAAGGTCCCTTAAAGAAAACACAAACAAAACAAAACAAAAATATTGGTGGAGTCTGTTTCAGCAATTTTGTAAATGTTTCCTCCTTTTCTTAAGTGAAGATGGTCAAACAGGCTCCAAGCAGGTATGCGAGGTCTTTGCTCATCATTTTCACTGCTCTCCATTCATCAGCATTCATCAGTCATATATAATTCGGTGGTGCTTTCCCTTTGATCTCCTCTCTCCTTGTTTGAGATCCAACCCCACCATCTGCCTCACGCTCACGTTATCCACTTCTTCCTTCCTG
Source organism: Cololabis saira (assembly GCF_033807715.1). NCBI lineage: Eukaryota > Metazoa > Chordata > Actinopteri > Beloniformes > Belonidae > Cololabis > Cololabis saira. The sequence goes on from NC_084603.1 coordinate 4,444,489, forward strand.
AGTCAGTTCATTTTCCAGATGATCACCTGTCCCCTAATTCAAATTGCCTAACCGGCCCACTTCCCCCCTACCAGCCAACCCCATATGTACATGTGGACAAGTTTTCCTTCCCCCAATTTCTTGCAATATAGAGGAAATGCTGTTGTTTAACTAATGCAGTTGGGTCTTGCATAGTGAGAATATCTCCTTATCAGAGCTTTAAGCTGTATCCACAATCCAAAATAACGTTCCAATCATAAATACACTTTAGTGGTATTGCTTTAGAATGATTGTTGCATAATTTAAAAAATACACATTTTATATTGTGTATGCTATCACAAAAGATAGGGAAAAGGAAAGAATGATATGACTCAATGTTTTAGCTGTATCAGAAAAATGAGTAACAGGGTCTGTAAGCTTCCCGTGAGTTCAACGCTATCAACGTCAACCAGGTCTTTTTTGCTTGGTGGTTGGTGGATAAAAAAAACAAAACATGTTGGGATATTATTGATTTGACGTTATCTTTATTTACAAAGTAAATTAATGGTCTTGATATACCGAAAATGTATCTGATGGAGGTGCAAGATGATAACAACTTCAGATGTGAGTCACAAAGGAGCCCAAATACTTGAGACATTTCACTGGAGACATCAGAAGAAGATCATGGTGTGTATACAAAAAGCAATATCAGTGCAATGTCTCTGAATGTTTTAAGTCTGCTTTCCTCCATACAAAAGATTGTGTTATTACACATGTAACACGTTGTATGAAATGTTGCTGACAGAATCTCAATGCCACCGAGATCGGCAGTGAGAGTAACTCTAAAGTATGTGAGTGCTTGTTGTTTACCTTTTGCCTCTTTCTCTCAACGGATACTCAGATCAGTACAAAACAAACACCTTCACTTGCAGAAATTGCACTGCAATTACTGGCCTTGAACACAGGAAGACAAACTGATAACACAGATCAACATGGGTAAATACTACATTTGTGTATATTTTTCACAGCTTAAATCAATGTGATGGATTTCACAGGATGGGTATATCGTTTCTTCAACCCTGACAAACAAATTAATTTGATCTAAGTACACTTTGTTGTAAATAACCAGAATCCACAAGGTCATTGCTAAAACAACACTTTAAAACCTCCCTGAGCAACCTGCTCTCTCTAATGTTTTCCATCAGAGTTTGTTTGGACAAGTCCACATATACAGACAGCTCACGGTAAGGTCACTGGAGCCAATCAGAGTTCATCCTGCATCCCCTCAATTACTCTCAGGCACCAGTTTACTTTACTGCTGCTCATACTCTGCCTCAGTCCAAATATGGATTTGAGGTGCATCGAGTACAACTGCTTCTCTTTAAGGACAATTCCCAACAAGAAGAGATGAGATGAGAGGGAAGATACTGGATCTATTCCATCCAGGAGAACCAGAGTGTCCAGTCTGTCTGGAAAGCAGCCTCTTTTCTCTGAATACACCACAAACATGTCAGTATCTTGGCTTTGGGCTCTTTGGTCAGCATGGGGTCTGAGGGGAATAAGTAATGCTGTTTTTGCTGTTGGTGTCTCATGTTTCCCCAAACACACACTCAGATTTCAGGAGGAGCGAGTACAACACCGGCAACCACACACAAACACACACTCAGAAACACCAGTCAAATGCACACATAAACTTTGAGTTGTGTTCAGTACTACATTTCTCAAACAGACTTACACAGACCATTTAAAGTTGGTTTCTCTGGTTAGTTTTGAAACACTTTAAAGCCAATCATTAAGAATGTTAAGTCACAGAGTAAAGAAGTAAAAAAAAAACAGTGTGTGGAGGCTGTGGGGTGATCACTGAGACTCCTTTCAGCTGCAGCCAGCAGCAAACTGAATCCTTGGTCTTTATTTAGACCTGGACATTGAGAACTGGAGACACGAACTCCCAACCCACCTTTTAATGAAGAGGGATCATGTGTCAGATGTTGGTTTAACGCTTAATTTAAACAAATCAAAAACACCAGAACTTTTTTTAAATTTTTTACTTAATGCAGTTGATTGAGGTATGCAAAGCTGACATTTATGTGGCAGCATGGAACAGCTTCTGGTCACATTTGTGCACCTAACCTTCTCCAGTTGTAGATACTAACTCCCCAACTGGATGTTCTCCCATATCTTGGAATTACAATTTCTTCCCGTTAAGTGACCCCAAACACTTTCCTTTTTGGGGTTACTGGCATGCATGACGTAATTTGGGAAGAGCTCTCATTTGCAGTGTGTGTGTGAGTGTGTGTGTGCAGGCGAAGCGTCAAGGCTGATTTATGGTTCCGCGTTACACCAACGCAGAGCCTACGGCGTAGGGTACGCGGCGACACGCACCGTACGGTGCGCGTGGCCGCGTACCCTACGCCGTCGACTTAACGCGGAACCATAAATCAGGCGTCAGTGCGCACCAGCAGCAACCCGCTTGGCAGCTGTATTCCTCGGCCGTGATTGGGCGGAGGGCGGTGATTCCTCCTGTCACGATTTGGGTCGTTCCCACCGGAGGACACCGTCCGCCCGAGTCCAGCCTTCAGCGGGGAGGGAGAGAGGGACTTCTTCTTCCAGGGTAGCTGGACTGACCAACTCGTTATTTGTCCGTCCGCGTCTGTGCGAGGAGGAGGAGAGGAGGAGGAGAGGTGCTGAGTGAGGAGGTGCTGAATCTGATCATCCCCTCTTGGAGCGACCACACGCCTTTTCCCTGTGTCGGTGGCTGCGGTGAAAGTCGTCCACGATGCCGGTGTTTCACACCAAGACCATCGAGAGTATCCTGGAGCCGGTGGCCCAGCAGATCTCCCACCTGGTCATCATGCACGAGGAGGGCGAGGTGGACGGCAAAGCCATCCCGGACCTGACGGTGCCGGTGGCGGCGGTGCAGGCGGCCGTCAGCAACCTGGTGCGGGTGAGTTTCCAAGCCCCGCACAGCGGCATTGCCATCCCAACTTCCCAGTCTGCACAAGACAACATTTCTGGAGAATAGCTGTTGTAAAATCACGAGAAGAGTGCTGTCTTCCACTACACATAACAGCATTTTTCCCCCACGTGACTTATATGTCATACACTGCAAAAACTCTGCAAAATCTTAACAAGAATATTTGTCTTATTTCTAGTTAAAATGTCTCATTTTTAGTAAAAAAATAAAAAAAATCTCATTACACTTAAAATAAGACTCGTCGCTGAAAAAAAAAAACATTTTTCACCTGTTTCAAGTAGATTTTCACTTGAAATAAGTAGAAAAATCTACCAGTGGAACAAGATTTTTGTGCTTGTAATGACAAGATAAATCTTGTCCCATGCACTGGCAGATTTTTCTACTTATTTCAAGTGAAAATTGAAAATTTAAAAACATGTCATTCTTTTGTTGTATTTAAGAAAATGGTTTGTAAAGCTATTTTTGAAGCTTATAAGTGCAATTGACCATCTGTAAATGTTGCTTTTCTATTGTTTCTTTGCCTTTTGTTGTTTCTTTGCTTTTCTATTCTCTTTTTGGTTTTCTGGAGGTCGGTAGCCAAAAATAGAAAGTTGGTACTATAGGCTTTAAGCATTTTGCTTCAGCCTATTCAGTTATTGTTCAACACAGTTTTTTGGTTTTGTATGAAAAGTTAATGCTGTGTACAATGTTTTTTTGGTGTTGTTTTGTGTTGCAATGACTGAATAAACTTCATTCATTCAAAATTTACTTGAAACAGGTGAAAATTGTCAAATAACAAGTCTTTTTTCTGGTAATGACTCTTGTTTTAAGTGTAATGATATTTTTTTGACTAAAAAATAGACATTTTAACTAGAAATGAGACAAATATTCGTGGTAAGATTTTGAGTTTTTGCAGTGTAGAAATCCCAACTTGGTCTCTTTGGCCATTCAAATGCTATAAAACTGTCACACACAGCTGACATGAGTCCTCCGTGCGTTCCTGCGGGCGTTTGTGTGCGTCCCCGTCGGCGCGCGTCCATACACACAACCAAGAAACACATGTCAAACTATCCAGATTGATCATCAGAAGGCAGCTGAGGTCAGTGGAGTTTATAGGGCGGAAGAAACGAGTGCTGGTTGAACGAGCAGGATGCATCTCTCCGTGTGGGATCAGAAAAACGATCAATTTCACCCGCGCCAGAGAAGGAGACGTGTTGTGGACTATGTTTCTGCTTCCTCGGCTCCAATAAACTGAGTTAAAGCAGCGCAAGCTTGGCAATTAATTTAAGAAACTCAGTTACCTCTCCAGAGGATAGTTTTCTTCCCTTTGATGACAACCTCATCTCCTTGCTTTTTCCCTCTGCTCCTTCCACTCATGCACTTTTCATGTTCAGCTGTCATTTCTTCTCCCAGTCGTTGGGTCTAATTGGTCGTTTTAAGTAGAAAGAGACAAGTTCAGTCAGAAACTGTCTCCCCAGTGTGCAGGGCCTTGCAAAATCAATACTGGCCACATCATTAATGCTGATCCGGGTCGTTGGTATTGATGCAGGGAGGACTGGCCTTCACTCACTCGGGGGTAAATCACCAGCAGGCAGAAGTAAACACTCACTCCTTTACTCAATGGTAAGGAGAGAAAAAGGTGGTGAAACGTGTCCCCTTAAAGGTTTTCCTCTGGTTTTTCAAGTTTTTCTAATCTAAGTGGAATAGTGGGTTAACAAAATCCCCAGTTCCTCTTTTGAATGGACTAAATCCAGCTTGCAAATAAAAACCATTTTGTTCAACATCTGAAAGGATGCATCGGAAATATTTTTATGTAATATATTTTGATTGTGCATATAATGGTAAGAACAGCAGCACAGTCGGCTTTTACACATATGTGACTAAAAGTAATTTCCTGTATTTTACGTAAATGCAACCAATTTTACGTACAAAATACCGCAGTCTAAAGTTTAACTCTGCAGAATGGATTACAACTGTTGCTTAATTATCATCTAAATGTATCCGTGTGATGCACAGCGATCAATAGCCAAAACATTCAGCGGATGACTAAATCATTCACACCCTGTTGGGATAAAAACATCTCTCATTATATTTATGCAAAAGTTCTCACGCAGGACAGCTGCTTCTCTGTGCAATGACACAACAAATCAATTTGAGTAATATCTTGTTAAGGTCATGAAAAGGGCTGCTTGGTTTGAACTCAAACACTGTGGCACATAAAAAAGGAATCCCCACGATGCAATACTCCAATTTGATTGAGTCATTAACGTCCAGTGGCTTCACCTTTTCCTATCTCTGGCTGTTGGTGCATCCAGAGAGTGAGCAGAGGGAGGAAGCCTCAGGCTTGTCGTTCAGTATCAGATGATGGAGATGTACTGTAAGGTTGCAGGGACACGGTTAGATTGTGGACAGAGAAAACATTGTTAGGGTGGAGAATGCAGAAGGATAAGAAAATAACACAATATAGGATACAACAAAAGGTCAGAATGTCCCTATTTTTTGTCAGCTCTCATATGTATATTTTTAAAGGGGTGCAAGTTTGTAGGATTGCTACGTTGCCAGACACTCTTAAACACATTTGAAGCCAATGAGAAGAGGTAAGGATGGGCTTGGTGATAAGTAAGAGTAAAGAAGTGGATGACAAGCTGGTTTTGAAGGAGAGCATCAAAGGAGCGTGAGAACAGAGGACTTGCGTGTGCAGCAGTCGGTTGCTGGGTAGATAAGCTTAATTGGACATAAAGGACACCTAAAGCTCAAACTGATACACTTCTGGGGACATAAAATGTATTTTAGAAAGATGATTCATTTTCTAGCCTTGTGCAGTTTGAGTCAACACACTATACTGTTCAGCAACATGCCACCATCGCCACAAGAGTCCCACTGCTCACTGATACTGTTACACAGATAACCCCGTCCAGCATGAGCGGGCTTTGGGGGGTAATTAAGATCTAGGTCACTGAGACACTTAGACGCACTCAAGATGGTGTCATTCTCGAACCGTCAGAGGTTGTGAGCGGGCTGATGCCAGATCCACCAACGATGTGTGAGGAGCTGCCGATGCATTCAGCTGAAAGAGTGAGCTTTCTGAACTTCTGCTGATGACAGAGCTGCCTCAGTGTTGTAAGTAAAGTGTTCGCTCCTGAAGGAGTCAGCACGGACCCCAAGTATGTCTTGGGGGAGGGAAAAGGAGGAATAAATAGATTTGCCACTGAGTGAAGTAGCCACACATCGAGAACAGAAAGAGGGAAGGCAGCATGCGAGGAGGGAGTCTGGTGACTAAAACAATCAAACAGCGTGATGCAGAATGAGTGGAGATGAGGAGAGATTACAGTTGTCAGTAGGACACTGGCAGCTGAGGGAGGGAAAGTGTCACTGGCATTTTTGGACCACCAACTCACTGTGCTTCACCCATTCAGACTTCTCTTCTTGCTCTTGCAGCCAAAAAAAAGTATTTTAGTTTCTAGCTTTTAGGGCTGTTCGATTTTGCCCAAAAATAAAATCTCGATTTTTTTCTCTCAAAATCCGATTTTCGATTACGATTACGATTATTTTGTGAATTGACAAAAGGCAAAGAAATGATTTCAAATATGCTGTTTTTTTATTGAACATTTGCTCCATTGGGCTTTAAGTGCAAACTTTGCTCTTATTAAACCAAAAATGAATGAATAAAGTGCAAAACTCTGTAAAATAAGTTTTAAAAAATATAATAAAATATAAAGTTTTATCTCTGAAAAAAAAAATCAGAAAATCAGCACTTGCAAACATACAGTAAGTTATATTTCCAATTAAATAAAACAAGACATTTTCTAATTAAACTAAACTGGGTCTTTGCATGCTAAATAATAATGCAACCCATGAAGGAGGTAGAGGTGTGTAATGTCAGTCATTACATTTGCTATTCACATTTGCAAGTTTTTTGCAAGGAACACGAGCCGGTCTACCCGGTGGCATGTTACAACGCCCCCTCCTACACTAAAGAGCCTCTCCGATGGGGCACTTGTCGCAGGTATTGAGAGGTATTTCCACCAATCATTAATATGTTATCAATCATTAATATGTGTGCAGACAAGGTAAAAAAAAAAAAAAGTGAAAAATCGATTTTACGAGTTTCACATTTTAACATCGTTCTAATTACATAATCGCGATTACGATTTAAAATCGATTAATCGAACAGCTCTACTAGCTTTGTTCACACACATCCCCTCTGCATCTCGGTCTGCTTTGAATCAACATTCAAAGTACATTCAAAGGACTTTTTTTTTGCTGTAAGTGCTGATTAATAGATACACTGGGATTTTACTTTAATTATTCTAAGAAGTTTGAGATCAAATATTTTGTCTCTGAAACTGCAGTAAACAATGTTTTTGATTGAAAGATGCGTGAAAGGACTGTGTGCAATACAAGGAGGTGCAGCAACAGAGAAGTGATTCCAGAGCGCAGCTTCACACGCTGCTGAGCACCTTTCAGCACTTTGTTCTGGCTTTATATAACACCCTTCAGACTAACTTTAAAGTTTCTCTTTTTCAGTGTTGTAGGTCTCATCATCTGTGTTCGCAGCAGCAGATGTCAGATGTTAGAAAAACTGATGTTAGCAAACTGAAAAATACCTCCGCTCCACAGACGTAACCATTCGCTGTAAAGAAAATCCAATACCAACCAAGAGCCGTTGGGGCTGGCTCCAAACTATTCACTACTCCTTTACCAGAAGCATCAACTTTTCTCTTTTAAATACTAAATCATCACATTTCTTCCATGAGTCATCATGCTATTTTAAGCTGTATTCAAACATTTTGATCAGTGTGGTGGTGGTTCATCTGACAAATAATTGCTTTGTTTTAAATTTGTCCTCAAAGATATGTCCCTTTTTTCCCCCCAAACAGCTTTGGTCCACCCTTTTCTACAAATATGCCTCATTATGACTTCATAAAGGCCAGTGTGGGAACAACCAAATGTCAAACTCCATCCATCCATCCTTTTTTCTAAACCTAGTTCAATGCTATTCAGTGTTATTGGGTAAATGTCAAACTTCTACAAGCTTCTAGACAGAAGTTAACAAGTCAATAAGTGATGTCACAGAGGGCCTTATTGCTCAGTGAGGTCCCAATCTGTACTAAACTGGACCATTTGTTTATTTAATGCTAATCATTTTAAATCAGGACTGAAAAGAGGTTAAATAAGCCTTGGTTGCACATGTGAACGAGACCAAGTTCTGGAGATTGAATACGGTTCTGTAACATTATCATCTGGTCAGCCAAACACATCCACCTCACAAAAAATCTGTGACTACGTTTACATGCAGTCAAAATTCGGGTTATTGCTAATATTCCGGTTACTGAAACATTCAGAATATTCCATTTACATGGTAATTAATCATTCGGGATATCTGGATCAAACCAGCGACACATGGAGAACGTGATGACGCAATTAGCGTAATTTCCGCTTCTTCTTCCTGAATCCAAATTCAAAACAAATGCTGCTTCGCGCAAATTTTCGCTCACCTTCTTGTAAATCTTGCTATCCCGGTACTTTCTACCGTCTACAAATGCCAAAATGTTCATATCCTTCATTACATTTATAAAATGATTAGTCTCCTCCTCACTCCAAAAGTGTGGCGCCGTCTTGCGTTTCGCCGTGTTTAGAAGTACGTCCTGGACTCAAAAGACCAGGATTCCTTGCGAACAGAGCATGCGCAGGAAACAAATTCATGTTCCGTTTGATCGGATATTCCGTTTGGCATTTACATGACCGAATATTCGGGGTTTAAAAGGAGTAACCCAGGGGTCATATTCGGGTTTTTAAAAAACAGAATATGAGCAAATTGGGGTTATTCAAAGGGGTTATTGGTGTTTACATGGCCGTGCAAATTTGGGTTATTGCCAATATTTAAAAGGGTTATTGAGTGCATGTAAACTCAGTCTGTATGTTGAAATGAGTCTAGTGCGCTTCACATTCACAGCCATTTCATTCACAGAACGTACTGAACCAATCACAGTGGAATGAGAGGAGGCTTTACAGGAGTATTCAAGAAAAAGCATTCAAAACAAATAAGATGGCTGTATAATTGCTTATAATAAACTGGGTCAACAACGTTTTACTGCAAAATCCAACAAAAGTCGTTCACTGGGGTTGCTACGCCACTATACACCATTTTTTATGTCTTTATTGATACTATTCCGGCGGTCACATGCTTTGTTGCTCTGATTGGCTATATGCTTATCCTGTGGCTCCCAGAGTCAGCTTCCTCAGTGTCCGTCGGTACTGTCCTCTGGAAATGAAAGTCAAATCCTAATCCAGATTAATTCTTTTGTATCAAAGAGGGAAATAATCAGGCCAGGCTAATAACATTGCGTAAATCTAAACTGAAAAAACAAATGGAAAAAAAAGCTCATATTAATCCTGGGATAAATACTGACCAGGGGCCAGCACATGCGTTCAATCAGGTACTGTACAAGTTTGTGGACCCAGACTGGTACATGAAACGATACTTGGACAGTGCTGGAAGTTCTCCTCTTTAGACCAAAATCCAAAACAATGAAGTTAATTGAAAAAGAAAAACATTTGTAGTATATGAAATCTGTACCTCCACCAGAACCGATGAGTGTCAGCCAGGTGAGTCTACGTTTATTTTGGTTGTTTGAAAAAAATGGCGATCTTTTTCTTCCTTTTTTTCTTTTTGCTGAAGCAGTTACTCTTTTTGAAGATGCACAACCACACTGTGTCCAGCAAACCACTTATCCATGCATTAATAATGTATTGAATAATCAATTGCAAGTGTTGCTGCTGACAGGAAACTCTGTTCCTCTGGAGGGTTTATAAGGATGATGTGGTCTACTTTTGGAGCTGCCTGCCTCGCATTTGGGAGCTGCTTGCATAATATGAACCCAGAAATTCACCTAGGCACATCAAAGGCCCCTTTAACAGTGTTTGCGAACATCTCACAGTGAAATGATATGGCAGGGACTAATATTTTATGCATTTCTGCACCTGCTTTGGAAATAAGACTAAGCAGGTTGCTGAAGTACAGAGTGTTCCCTAAAGTCAGTACCTTAGTTAGGCCATAAATCATGAAATAGGGGGACGACAGCTGAAATTAATGCAAATAGTGCACCAATATACAATTCATTTTACAATAAATTATTGCAGTTACAGTGTTTTAGTATTCAAAATGTTAGTTTATAACATTTTAATGCCAATGGGGAAAATATCCTCTTCATTTTAGGTATTGCCCAAAAACTGGTAATTTTTCTGAAGACTTTAAATACATTCTGGGCAAAGAACTCATGCTTTCATGGTATTTATTTACTAAAAAATTGATTTTTTTGTTTTCATTTTTTACCTTTGGCTCTCCTTGCACATCCTGACTCATCTGAAAATAACACACGTCCACAAGCTGCTGTCTTTCTGTGATTTTTCTGCAAATTCTTTTCAAGGTAGTGAATCATTTTACTTTTTATCTAATGAATGCTTCACGCTGCTCATTTTGTTGTAGATGGTCTGTAAGGCATCATTATATAATGATTTTTTTTCCAGCAGTGTGTGGTCTAGTAGCCTCCTTTTTTCTCAAGTCAGTTTATTGACTCAATTTTTTATGTAGATTTTAGCCAACAAGTTTGCAGTTTGTGTTTGGTGAATATTTCAAAGCATCGAGGTCACACAGGTATGCTTTATTTGAAATCTTACAATTAGAAGTCCAATCCAAACACTCTTCATTTATATTTAGAGGGATATTTCCAGTTATCTGAAAATATAAAGAATTAATCTATTTATATTCTAAATCAAATTTAAAAAAGTCTGTCTTTGGATCAAATACAGTTTACCTAACATTTCATGAAATCTAATTGGGAGCTCTAAATATTTGGGGACAGTTAAGCAGTATAAAATCATTTTGGGATCATGAAATACACATAAATTGTCTGTGAACCATGTTTTCTTCAATTATGTCGTTTATAAAAACCTGAATTTTGACTGGTCTTATCAAGATAAAGAGTATTTTTGTGCATATCCATCCATCCATCCATCCATCCATCCATCCATCCATCCATCCATCCAAAAAGGCGGGTATACACCCTGGATATGTTGCCAGTCCATTAACAAAAGTTATATTAGTGATTTAAATATAGAAAGTCTGATTTAATTAGCACAAAATAGAACAGTAAAGTAAACATATAGCTAATAAAACATCTTCAGCCTACAAATATGCCAATAAATAAATAAATAAAAGTGTCTATAAACTGAAAAAGAGATCACATGAGGACCAGAAACTGACCGGAGTGAAGCTGCTTCCGGAGTCTCTGGAGCCAGAGAGTTTATTAACCAGATTTCACTGATGCAGCAGCAAAAGACTGATGCCATCAACTCACTGTAATTGCATCTGCAGTGTGTGTGAGTGTGCGTGTATCTCTGTATGTGTGGGAGTTTGTATTATTACATTTGTGGCATCTGTAAACCAGAAGCACACTGCTCATGTGGCAGCCAACATCTTTGCAGGGTTTGAAAATGCCTGATGGCATGTGTTTCAGTTGGGTCTCTGGAGGGCAAGATTTGGTTTTAGGGTTGGAGTCTGACCAAGTTTCGAGTCAGGGGAGGTTTAGAGGTAAGGGGCTAGGGATTTGTGTTAAGAAAACAAAGAATAAGCTACAGAATTGTGTGTGTTTGGTTGTGTAGGCGGGTGCATGGTTGCGTGTGTGGGATGTCTGTTGTGTTCAAGAGCAACGTTTTTCAGTCAACTCTGGGAGTAAATGAACATCTGCAGATGCAGAAAAGGTGTAAAAAGTCCCCTTGCTGTATACCTGCTGTTGACTCCTACTACTGCATCAACAATTAAAAATAAAAAATCAACATTTAGCATATTTAATCCTGAATATCACGTGTGCCTGATATAATATAGAAAGTGATTATATTTCTGCATCTGTGATAATTCACCAACGAATTGATGCAGTGAGCACAACAATATGTAGCCATATTTGGATGCTTGATGTGAAAGTTCAAAGGGCTGCCGAAGAGCTCCCGATACGTCTTTCCCCGACATGCCGTCATGTAGAACAGCAGGCAGCACAATCAGTCAGAGCCTGAGCTACTTCCCTCAAAGATATGACATGCATGCATACTTGAAATAGGTGCAAATTGGTGCACACCCATTCACCCCTCAGACTATTAACAGTGCTCTTTTGAAAAAACAATTTCCTGCTTTGCTGCAGCAAGTGATAAAATAAATCTGTGTGTTGCAGGTGGGGAAGGAAACAGTCCAAACCACAGAGGACCAGGTGATGAAAAGAGACATGCCTCCTGCTTTTATTAAGTAAGTCTGTTTCTGAAACCACTGTGCATGCTTTGGAAGACGGAGCTCCGTCTGTTGCCGCCTGTCCCACTCACGGAGTCAACATTTTGGAAATGATCCACTTTATCTCGGCAGACAGAGAACTTGTTTCAAAGAGGATTCCAAGCAGTGTAATGTTTGGAAAAGTGGCTTCGTTCCCAGCTGCAACAAAGGGCTACTTCTGAGGGCGAGCGCGGGTGCACATCCGGCCTCAGCATCCAGACCTCTCAGTGGCTGTTCGCTGTTTTCCAGCTTGCATCTAAAAAGCTGACATAAACAGAGGGAGCCAGCTGAGAGCTGCTACTCAGCAGCTCCGGGGCTCAGAGATCACGCTGCGTTTACTTGCTTCTATTTTTTTTTTTTCAAGCGTGAACTCCAATGATTTTACAGCATTTATATCAACATCATCTTTTTTTTTTAGCTTACCTCCGTGCCTTTTTTTGTTTGTTTGTTGTTTTGTTTTTTATTTATTTTGAAGCCTCACAAGCAGTGTGCCACTCTTTTGCTGGTAGCTCACACATACATGGGGCACAACGCCATAAATCTCTCTCACGAGGCTTAGATGGGGGCATGTGGGAATGTGAACCCTCCTAAATATAGATGAACCAACAGCCATTGATACCCTGACTAGTTGGGGTTAGAAAGAGAAGATATTTGGCTTTATTTTAATGTTTTTAAAAATCATAACCGTCTGCAGGTTAATCACCAATTGAAAGGATGTAGAAAATTCATGTTTAAGAATTAAAGCCCTTCTTTTTAATAAGTTGTTTACAGATTTTGCAGAACTCAAGGTTACATTATTCACATATATCTCAAATTTCATAATTTTATCAAGATGTTTCCCAAATTAGACCTTTGCATGAAACACTTTGCATGACCATGAGCCTCCCGTTATGATTGTGTGTTGGCTGTTCTAAGACTGTAGTTATGGGTCCGTTTATTAGCTGTTTTATGTTCCCTAAGTCAGCCGTATGTTTCAGGGTGGAGAACTCATGCTCGAAGCTCGTCCAGGCGGCTCAGATGCTTAAAGCAGATCCATACTCTGTTCCTGCACGAGATTACCTGATCGATGGATCCAGGGGTATACTTTCTGGAACTTCAGACCTGCTCCTTACCTTCGATGAGGCAGAGGTCTGTGTTTTTCTTTTTATATCCGTGTGTGTTCTGACACTGACTCTCACTCAGAGGTGCTTTGGTATCTTTCAGTGAAATAAAGCTTTATATAGCAGCTGTGTAGAGGAAGGAAGAACTCTAGGAGCTCGGGCTGTAATGGAGGCAGATCTAATCACTGGGATCAAATGACTTCCCTCTATCATAACTTAGGGTGAGGGTGTGTGTCTGTGTGTGCACGAAGGTTCAACAGCAGCTCCATAAGTGGAGTCACATTGGACACGTGATTAAACTAACCATGCCTCATCACTAGTCTCTTTTTCGAAAAAGGAACTTTTCTCAGTCACAAGATGTACAACATCATAAGACTGTCCACACACACGCACATACACACACAAAGACACCACACAAACAACTTAATCTGCGTGTAAAAAAAAGCCTATGCACAAAGTGAATATTGTTGTTATTGTAATAAAGTTAGACACCAGTTAACACTGAGAGTTTGTGTCGTGCTGGAGATCATTCTTATGATTTTGTGTGTTTGTTTGTGCTTTAGGTGCGTAAAATAATCCGAGTGTGTAAAGGTATCCTAGAGTATCTGACAGTAGCTGAAGTGGTGGAGACCATGGAGGACCTCATCACTTACACGAAAAACCTCGGACCAGGTCAGCCCAAGTGTTTTCTGGAAACATGAAAAATAATTTTAAAAAATAAGAGGTTCTTAAAATGTCAGTATTTTTGTGAAGTTTCACACAGTTTACCACATGGAGAGTGAATGAATGATTTCATTCACTGAACCCCAATCCAGTATGCTCTGATAAGTTTTACTGTTTTTCATCAACAAAACAGTATACAGCAGAAAAAGTGTAGAAAAAAAGGTGTAAAGATTGGCATGGCGTGTTGCCATAGGCCTCCTTGAGACAATAGTATAGGTTTACTGTCAGTTTACTGATTATAGTGTGTCATACTGATATTATTACTGTGTTATTACTATTTCTATTGATGCCTCTTGTTTTTGCACTATCCCCTTTGCTGCTGTAAACTGCAAATTTCCCCTCTGTGGGACTATTAAAGGATTATCTTATCTTATCTTATCTTGTATTTTCTGCTGTCACTTAAGGTGAGCAGTAAACTGTCTCAGGGTGCAAACAGTAATCAATTACCGTACAGTAAACAGCATGGATGAATGCCAGAAATGTGCATAAGCACTGTGCCTGTCTACAGAATCACTATTCAATGAAACAGACTGGTAATTAGGGCCCGAGCACCTTCAGTGCGAAGGCCCTATTGTATCTGTAGGAATTTTTTTTCTTTCTTTCTTTCTTTATTTTTCTGACGAAAGGAGGGCCTTTTTGCCCCCCTAAACGTGCCCAAAAAGTCACCAAATTTTGCATGCAAGTCAGGCCTGGCGAAAAATTTGATATTTAATGGTTTGCATTAATGGGCGTGGCAAAATGGCTCAACAGCGCCCCCTTGAAAACTTTGTGCCTCAAGCCCCACGATACGGTTTGACGTACATGCACGAAAATCGGTACACACCTGTATCATGGCGCAACTGAAAGAAAAGTCTCTTGGCGTCATGCCCGAAACCGAACAGGAAGTCAGCCATTTTGAATTAGTCGTGTCATTTTGGCAAAATGTATGCCATTCCTTCGAAAGTTAATTCAGCCCGAACCGTAACGTGCCCCCAAGTGTGTTATACATCAAAATGTGCGTCTCCATCCTGCGACAACGCACATTACTTTTCTCTTTCAAAAGCGTTACCGTGGCGGCGCTAGACGCCAAAAAGCGCGCCCACCCTTCATCTGATTGGTTCGACAGAAAAAAATTTGTGCCTCAAGCCCCACAATACGGTTTGACGTACATGCACGAAAATCGCTACACACCTGTATCATGGCAGAACTTAAAGAAAAGTCTCTTGGAGCCATGGCCGAAACCGAACAGGATGTCGGCCATTTTGAATAAATTGTGTCATTTTGGCGAAATTTATGCCATTCCTTCGGCAGTTAATTCAGCCCGAACCGTAACGTGCACCCAGGTGTGTTATACATCAAAATGTGCGTCTACATCCTGCGACACCACGCATTACTTTTCTCTTTCAAAAGTGTTACCGTGGCGACGCTAGACGCCAAAAGGCGCGCCCCCCCTTCATGTGATTGGTCCATATTTGATAGTTCTCCAAAAGTCACCAAATTTTGCATGCAAGCCAGACTTGGCGATAAATTTGATATTTCATGGTTTGCATTAATGGGCGTGGCTAACGGTTCAACAGCGCCCCCTAGAATACTTTTCTCTGCCATAACTTTTGAATGGTTTGACATAGAGAGTTGTGGGTGGTGTCATGGGACTCTGTAATGAGTCCTTAAGCTTCGTTGGCCTTAATTAGCCCCGCCCCTTCTTCTGATTGGTTGTCCCGATTTTCTGCTATAACTTTGGAATGGTTTGACATAGAGAGTTGTGGGTGGTGTCATCAGATTCTTTATGGAGTCCTTGACCTTCATTGGCCTGAATTAGCCCCGCCCCTTCTTCTGATTGGTTGTCCCTTTTTTCTGCTATAACTTTTGAATGGTTTGACATAGGAAGTCATGGGTGGTATCATGGGACTCTGTAATGAGTTCTTAAGCTTCGTTGGCCTTAATTAGCCCCTCCCCTTCTTCTGATTGGTTGTCCCGATTTTCTGCTATAACTTTGGAATGGTTTGACATAGAGTCGTGGGTGGTGTCATAAGATTCTGTATGGAGTCCTTGACCTTCATTGGCCTGAATTAGCCCCACCCCTTCTTCTGATTGGTTGTCCCTATTTTCTGCTATAACTTTTTAAGGGTTTGACATAGAGAGTCGTGGGTGCTGTCATTTCTGATATGCTTATGGGGGGCGGTGGACGTGAGTGCGAGGGCCCGTTCATCGCTGCTTGCAGCTTTAATTTATGATTGTTTTTCATGAACAATCCAGTTTTAAACATAATTGCAAAAAACAAAAACAAATATGATTTATTTGAATCTGTTTGTCAAACTTTATACAGTTCTTTGTATTTAAATCCATCTCTGATAACAGGGTGCTCCTTTGATGCCAAGATGCTATGAATGAGTCTGTTCACTGGCAGGACCACAAACGGGCCATTTATCATCAGAAGCATCGGGTTAATTACGTTTTCAGTACACTGCGGTCTAATAAGCCGGAGAAAATCTAAAGCCAAAGTTTTCACAGACTCCACTGATGCAGTCACTGTATGTGATCAGTTCCTTAGCCAGCAAAGTTTAAACTTGTCCATGTATTAACAACTGTGTGAAAACCAAAGTCAAAGTAATAAAAAGCAAAATAAAATCCACCGCCTGGTTGGTTTGGATGTTGGTAACCTCTCTGATTTTTTTTACTGTTTTGCTCAGGAATGACCAAAATGTCAAAGATGATTGAGGAGAGGCAGCAGGAGCTGACACACCAAGAACACAGACAGATGCTCGTCAGCTCCATGAACACCATCAAAGAGCTGTTGCCGGTCCTTATCTCAGGTGCACATTGTGACTTTGTGTCTGCAAATGACAGAGCAGGTCACCAAGCATCCAGCCGTTGTTATAGCAACACTGATAATTGCAGTCATTAGGTGCTGAGGGATGTGAGCCTGATGAAACATCGCCCACCAGCAGCTCTGTCTGCAGTCATTTATCATGCCTTCTAGAAGAGGAATTGTTTTAGTTTCAGTTGCACATCGAAACAGGCATTTACATAAACAAAATAATTGTTTCTTGAGAAAATATATCTACAACTGTGCTTTTCTAGGATTTTTTTGAGTGATTATTTAAGACAATGACTAAGAGCTTTATTCACTCTCATCCCTCTCAGAATATTTTCATCAGGCATCTGTTTTCAATAAAATAGCTGACATAGTTTAGTGTGAAGCTGGATAAGAGCCTAAAGGCACAATCCAGAATGCTAATGCAGGAAACTTTAATTAAAGTCCATGAATTTACAAAGTAACACCCACACATATATGCAGGTTGCAAACAAAGATACCAAAAGAAATGTAATTGAAGGCATGAAAAAAAGATTTTTTTTCGTTAGTTTTTTTGGGTGGTGATGGTTAGCCATTTTTACATCTTCTGCACCTACATACCTAATCTGGAAGGGATTCTAGCTGTTTCCTCAAGTACAGAACCAGTAAGGAGTGTTTGCAACACATTTTTTGACATTCTGATTAAATATGAAGAGCAGTCAGCATCAAATTGTTACCCCACATTTAGTTCTTCAGTCTCTTGAAATGTTTTTTAGTTTTAAATCCACACCGATGAACGACCTCTACACAAACACCGTTTTAATAGAGAGGAGAGGAGGCAAATATTGTCCGTTAGATACGGCTTTAGTGATTGTCCATTTTCCCGTAACACCCATAAATAATTCTCCTGTAACACTCCTATTTCTGTCTTCAGCTATAAAGATTTTTGTCACAACCAAGAGCAGTCGAGGTGCTGGTGTGGAGGAGGCAGAGAAGAACCGGAGGTTCACCTTTGAAAAGATGAGTGCAGAAATCAACGAGATCATACGAGTTTTACAGCTCACAACTTGGGATGAAGATGCCTGGGCCAATAAGGTAAAGAACTGTGATGCTCATATTCATTAAAAACCTCAAAAATGAGATTTTACTCTCATTACCCATCGCTGACTGTGTTCAGACAAAATAAATGATACAAAGCAATAAACTCCAGGTTACCCAGTTAGATTAGTTTTTCCATGTTACAAAATATCAGTTTCAGTTTTATTCAAAAGAATATTTAACCATTTCATGGAGGAGTCCTATCCTGGCCGACCCACTTTAACAACATCCGTATTACTTTGCAGCACTTTGTTGCACATTAGCAATTGTGGCCATAAGATGACGCTACCTCATTGATCTACCATGGACATCATAACAGAGGTGACAAAGAGACCTGGGGCCTGTACTACGAAGCAAGTTCAACATACCCAGGATATCTTTTCCTTATCCAGATTCGCTAACCCGGACAATTGCAATCACGCTAAGCGGTCACACGACGGTGGTTATCAACTCGGTATATCAACCCAGGTTTCTCCAATCTGGATATGAGCGCGTGCACATAAAAGGGGCGGTGTTTTCAGCGCATGACCAATCGCAAGCATGGAGAAGTCCGCTGTCAGAGCCGCTTATTTCAGTAGCGAAGAGCAAACAATAATTTTACGGAAATATGATGAGTATAGGCATATAATACAGGCAAAAAGCAACACAGTTGCAGCTGCAAAATGCAGGAAAGACAGCTGGCAAAAGATCGCTGACTGTATAAATGCGTAAATTCATAGGGATATAAACATCACTGCCCCATCATTAGGGCATAAGTAGATCTGACTATAATTACAGTTGTCTATTCTGTTAAATGCATGTGTTGCTTAGATGTATTCGTATGGCGTGTATGACAATTGTAGCCTCATCCCTTCCGCTGCAACCCCAGCGGAGGGAAACGCACATGGGAGCAAATAAAAAATAAATATAAAAACATAATTCAAAGCGGTAAGTAGGCTCACTTTCATATCTTAGAAGTACAACAAGTACAAGGCTTTAGTGTTTCTATCACTCTCTGTTTTAGGATGATATCAGTATACAAAAGCACAATGAAATAGCATTGACATTACTTGCAGCAAACAGAAAAAGAAATGACAAGAAGAAGATCGGAGGGATCCTCTCACGATCCGCGCACCGAGCTCCACTGGATTCTCTTCGAAAGGGCATGCCATTTTCCAAGAGAGCTGATTGGTCAGTGGGCGGTGCTTTTATACCCGGCGATCTGTATCTCGAACATAACCTGCTCCGGAGCAGGTTAGCTGTTCAGCATAAGTTACCATGGCGATGTGCCCCGATAAGAAGTGAACCACCGTCGTAGTCCTGAAAACCCAGGGTTAAACCTGAAGTTACCTCGCTAACCCCAAATCCCGCTTCGTAGTACAGGCCCCTGGAAAAAAATGACAACAACAAGTGACTGAGCGAGAGTAAATCTTGGACAGTGTCGTAAAAAGCAACTTAACCTCCAGGTCTATAGGGGGATCTGCCAAGCTAAAAATTACAAAAAAGTTCCTTTATGCTGCTTTAAGGCGAAAACGAAGAGCTTTCAAAAGGATCTGGCTGCAGAAAATGGAGAAAGTGGAGAATTAGTCTTCACTTCTGAGCTAAAAATTATAAAAACTCCTTAAAAACATCACAAGGGAGATTTGCAACCTTTAGCTCAGAGGTCCACCTTACAGGCTGGATGTTAAGTTGCTTTTATGACGCTGTCTGAGATTTTCTTCTACTCTGTCTCTTGCTAGTTATCTGTCTTGATTTCTCTTCCATCATGATTTTCTTAGGCCTCTATGTTACCTCTGTGTGTGCGCCAGCTTCACTATTTTTGATGTATAACATAGTACTATAAGGCAAAGCAAAAATAATCATTTTGGCTGGCTTGTAATAGGGACAGGAGACCGTGACCCCTAGATGATGACTCCTACTAACTAATCTAATATTCCTTTAAATTATATTTTGACATTAAAAAGTCATTTGTGCTGTTTTAATGTATTCTAGGCTTCAAAAGAATGAGAGAAACAAACATTTTTGGAGGGGGATTGTGCACTTGGGACATGGCGGAAATAACTCATTTCCAAAATTAGATCTATTCATAAACTACGATTATCATAAAGCTTTTTTTTTAAGTCAGTTTATTGTGTTGTTTTTGTGCTCTTGCTATTTTGGCCAGATGTATTATTTAGACAGATTACATGTCTCAATGAGACTACCTGCTTGATTAAATAAATATCTGAAAAGAATAATAAATAACCTCTGACAGCCCGACATACCTGGCTCAGATACGGTAACCCCCTTTGGTCTTGCAGTGTCCACCTGCACATGTGATGTGGACACACACTCTCCCACCAAGCTGCATCTCTGAAAAATTCACTCTTTACTTTCTGTCTCCACTTTTTGTTTTGCTCGCTAGTTTAACTCCTGGTTCTGCTTTTCTTTCTTTACTTTCTTCCTCCTTCATTCTTTTCCTCCCTGTAGAAGGTAAGCCTGTTTCTCTCCCCCTCCCCCATGTTTCCAGCATGCAAATGTGTGGATATGTGTGATGGAGAAGGAACTGTGTCCTTATGCTTTCATGGTGCATACATGTCACTGAGGTATTCAACAGTGGATGTGTGAAGTGTTTTAGTCCACTGACTGTTACCTGGTGTGATGAAGTCGGCCCGCAGCACGCAAACTTCATCACTAATAACTACTTCTATATGTTCATCTGTTTCTCTCTGGATGTCCATTTCAGTAAAATGGCTTGAAACAGATGAGTTGTTTTTCTTGTGTTGCTCACTGTGTGGTAGAAACAGTGGCATCCTGTTTTGGGCAGAAAATACTTTCTCAGAAAGACATTTTTGAGCGTTGTTAGCGTTTTCAGTGAGATCATTAATGGTCAAGTTAAAATCTGTTCCACTTGTCTAACCTGTAACCCTGCATGATTCTCTGCACACAGCTTCCTCAAACAATGATCTGTCTGTGTGTGTGTATGGTTGTGTGTGTTTGCTGTGGAAGTGCTGCATACTCAGCGTACGAGCTGCAAAAAGCACTTTCTATCTGTGTGCAAGGGAAACCGCTGGCACATAATGACTGCCATCCCCTTGGATCATGAATTATAGAAGTAAGCTGGTTGCTGTCCAGACACATCAATAATAGATGTGCTACATTGAACGCTCCACTTAAGAGTTTCATTCTTCTCTTCACTGAAAAAAAGACGTCTCTCTCCATCTCATGATAACAAATTAAAAAAAAAGGTTTGTCATTGTCGAGTTGAGATGGTCAAACTCCATCAGGTGTCTAATATTTATTTTTACATCCTAGACTTCGTTTTGATACGATATAATTTAATTGCATAGTGACACAAAATATGTAACAACTGTTTTACTTTCTAATACCAGAACACTAAGTCTCACTTAATATATGTCAAATTAATAATCTAAAACTCATTTACAGAAAAATGTAATTCAAAGTTTACAGCAAGAACCCCATTTCCAAATTCTGGGACAGTTGGTAAATCACTTAAATGTCATATTCTGCTGACAATCAATAGAAAACCAACATTTTGCACCTCCTACAATAGCATGACTTAGAGCAGTGTCTCCCAACCTGGGGTCCGGGCCCCCCCTGGGGGTGCGCCTGAGATCTCTGGGGGGGCGCGAAACTTTGTCTGCTTTGAGGATATGCAGTTGTAAAAATTATATTTGCGCATGTTAAATAAATACAAAATAATAACACACCTAATGGAATACTGTAATCAAAGTCTGTATAAACCCACATATTATTTTAAAATGACCAAAATATATTTCTAAGTTATTTAGCAGGATAAAAACTTAATAACTTATTATTATATCATTATTCAACATTTAATCATACTACTACTCCGACAGGTTGTTAAAGGAAAAATGTTAAAAATGTTTGCACTCATATTAAAAGAGACATTTTTCAGAAATTATTTTATGTCCTTGCAATTATTTTCTGGGCGTATTTTATAAATTGGTGACACAAAATGAAGGTGAGAAAGACAAAGTCATATGTATACAGGGTAAACCAAAGAGAAATATATCACAAAAACATAATTTTCATTTTTTCAATTAAAGATTTGTAACGAATCACTTTACTCTTTTGCTGCTAGTACGTATGGGTCGGGGGGCACGGCTGGTCTTAGACACAAGTAGGGGGGGCTCCAAGGAAAAAAGGTTGGGAACCACTGACTTAGAGCAGCCAATAAACTTGTCTTCCTGAAGTCCAGACCCGTCACCCATAGAGAACAAAGACGAAAACAAGAGGACATCCTGAAATGTTGGGCTGCTGGACTTATACCCGATTCATCATACCTGATTTTGATATGATAGATATTTGAAAGTTCACAAGTGATTTGCTATAATTCTCTCTATATATATATATATGTCTTATTTCCCCTGGCCTATAACCATAAATGAAGTTTTAGCCTCAAATATGAATTTATCAAAACAGTCCCACAACACAACAGCAACTAGTCAGTCAAAATTGAACTCTTTATTGATGGTATTCCAACATGAAGAGTATTCTTGTTTTATTTCTAAGTTGTTCAGGAACACCGACTTTTCCCTTTGACTCAGGATATGGAGGCTTTAAAGAGATCTCTGGCTTTGATTGAATCAAGGATGGCGCAGGCTAAAGGCTGGCTCAAAGACCCTCATGGACAGCCAGGTAGATGTGTGCTTTGGTTTCATTGAATCTCGGGCTTAAACACCCTCCGTGTTGTTCACTAATTAAGTTCTCTGGCATGTTGTTCTCAGGGGACTCTGGGGAGGTGGCAGTGCGTGTCATACTGGATGAAGCCGGCAAGGTGGGAGAGCTGTGTGCCGGGAAGGAGAGGAAAGATATACTCGCGACCACTAAAGCTCTGGGGCAAATGACAGACCTGGTCGCAGATCTGCGAGCAAGGTCTGTACAGGAGAATGTGGACTGCTCGTTTTTAAACCAGTACTCGAGTTGAGGGGGGATGAGGGGGGATGGCATCCCCCCTGAAATAAAAACGGTCAAAATCATCCCCCCTGTAAAACTGCCATCCCTCCTTTCCATCCCTTATGTCATTTCATCAATGAATGTGGTATTACTGCTATTTCAACATTTAGAGTCATCACCAGAAAAATAACTTATTTGACCATTTTCACCTGTTTCAAGTACATTTTCACTTTAAATAAGTAGGAAAATCGGCCACTGGGACAAGATTTTACCTTCTTTCTTGTTCCACTGGTAGATTTTTGTACTTATTTCAAGTGAAAATCTACTTGAAACAGGTGAAAATTGTTGTTTTTTCCAGTGATGATTCTTGTTTTAAGGATAATGAGATTTCTTTTTTAATAAAATGAGACATTTTAACTAGAAATAAGACAAATATTCTTGTTAAGATTTTGAGTTTTTGCAGTGATCCATTTTACTTATCCTGTGAAGGACAGAGTCATATTGATAAGTTCAGAAAACAGTTTTTTATTGTTGTGTTTTGATGTATTTGATGTAAGCCCAGTGGATATTTAAAGCTTACAGAAGGCTGCATTTAACTGCTGCTATGTCATTCCTGCAGTATTTCTGCAGGTGTTTTGGTCAGTGCTATTATTTCTAATATATTATATTATTTGTAATCAGCACAAATTATCTGTCCCCATATGATAAAATCCACCATCCCCCCTGAATTCTGTTTACAACTCGAGTACTGTTTTAAACTCTCTCCTTTACTGGATTCAACTTATTTTTTGTCATGCTTCAGCATTGTTTTTACTGTGTCTTACAGAGGCCAGGGCCCGACACCGGGATGTGTGCAGCGTGCAGCCCAGTGCTCTCAGGGCTTGGATTTATTATTTGGCAAAGTGGACAATGCTGCGCGCCGACTGGAGGCTCTAATCAATGCCAAGCAGGCCATTGCCAGGAGGCTGGACGCTGCACAGGTGTGAGACAGGAACTTTATTTCATCGTGCTTCTTTTCAGTTATTTAACTCGCGGTTATTTAAGTGAATAGGGTCAACAGCCAAGAGCTTCCAAGGAAATTATCCAAAGAAAGCAAGAAGACTTCAATAAAGCTTACTGGATACAAGAAGTTCTCCAAAACCATCCAAACATGAATCCAGGCAATAACAAAACAGGAATGAAATATTTTGAAACAAAAGATTAGGTGGCCATAGTAGATAAGGAAAAGATGATACAGGACATAAAGTAAGTATTAATTAAGCTTAACAAAAACCTCATGCTATAATTCAAGAAAATTGAGATTGAAACTGTCAAAACAAAAAGAATTTGACAAAAACCAAGACAAAACCCCAGTGGATCAACATAAACGGTCACGGTTTTGATGTCTCATTTTCATCCTGGAAGCTCGTGATATTTTTGTAAAGGAGCACATTTATATCCTCATTAGATTTGAATTGAGTCGTTCATGTGTATTGCCAGGCATGGCTCGCTGATCCCCACGGCGGCCCCGAGGGGGAAGAGAACATCCGAGCGCTTCTAGCTGAGGCCAAACGCATCGCAGATCTGTGTGAAGACCCCAAAGAGAGAGATGATATCCTGCGCTCCATCAGTGAGATTGCAGGACTCACCGCCAGGCTTGTGGAGCTGCGCAAACAGTACGCATTCCCTCTTCTCACACATGCACCAGTAACGATAGACTGAATTTAAGTTTTAGTCCCTCCTCTCCCAGGCTCAGACTGCAACCAACTCCCATCAATAGGTGGCATATTTTACCTACCTGGAAAATATGGTGTTGCCTGTCAACCATCAGTCCAAGAATAAAGTATTTTTTACATTTTTGAACTCGGTGTGGTGGGGCCGTGGTATTTCTGTCGAGGGTTGGGAACATTTCCACTCATTTAACACTTTTTAGATATTTCAACATAATTTCTGATACAATCATTTGTTGTTTTATATGGTCAGCGGATAACAGGAAGATAAGTCACTTCATTTTATTAAAATTTAATCTCGTTTAACTAATTCAGTTGCACCATAAATCTTGCATTTGTCAACAATAGATTGCATTGCATTAATTTAGTAGATGCTTTCATCCAAAGTGACTTGAAACAGAAAAAAAAGTGATTTATTTGGAAAGCAAAAAAATGACCAAGCTGTCCAGAACCATACAAAAAACAAACAAAAAAAAACTACAGATTTGAACTTAAAAAAATAAATAAATAAATGTGTGTATGGGAACTATCAAGCTTTTCCTAATCTGGAACAGAAACTACTTTCACAATATGTGACTCATAGTCATATAACCCCACTGCATTCCTATAAGAACTAACTGTACATTCTCACAAAAGAAATACTTTATTAATGCTCTAATCTTGTAGATTAGTTATCTTTATTCAAAGCCATGATATAGTTCAATTTTTTTAGTCTTTAAAGACAGACGTGAAAATAATAATATCACAGACTGTGCTTGAAGAACCCAGTCACTAGAATTTGTACCTTTATGTCTGTAACCATATTGTTATCAATATTATTTATTCATAGGTATAATTGTCATTGGCTTGTCATCAGTTATTCGGAGTGGTATTTTTCTTTTAAATTACTATCTAACAAGGGTGAAGATGACATTAATAAATGGGTCTGAAAGTCGTCTTCATGGGCTGGTTTCTCTTCTAAATTGCTTTTATTGCCATTTGTCTTCCCCTCAAATCATCTTTCTGTTCCTGTTTCAGGGGTAAAGGCGACACCCCGGAGGCTCGTGCACTGGCTAAGCATATTGGAGCAGCACTGCTGACTCTGCAGTCCAAAACCAACCGGGCTGTGGCCAACATGAGACCGGCCAAGCCTGCCGTCACCTTGGAGGGCAAGATGGAGCAGGCGCTCCGCTGGGTGAACAACCCAGGAGTGGACGACAGAGGTGTAGGTGAGTTCAGAATGATGACGGCTTTGGATAGTGGCGTTATCAGACCTTTTTAAGCTTTTTGTGAGCCTGTGTGGATGATGGACGGCCAGCACTTAGTGGCATGAATGTCTGAATAACTCAGAATCAGAATCAGAAATCAAAATCAGAAAAGGGTTTATTGCCAAGTTTGTTAACACACACAAGGAATTTGTTGTGGTGATTGGTGCAATACAATAAAAATAAAAATATAAAAACAAACAAATATATAAGAGATAGAATAAAATGTATAAACAGAAATGTACAATATGAGGTTTTAAAGTGCCGGATATGAGTCTTTACAAAAAGTGACGTAGGATGACTTAGGACAGATAAAATAAAATGTATAAACAGAAATGTACAATATGGGGTTTTAAAGTGCCGGATATGAGTCTTTACAAAAAGTGACGTAGGATGACATAGGACAGATAAAATAAAATGTATAAACAGAAATGTACAATATGGGGTTTTTAAAGTGAAAAAACTAACTTGACTTATAAATGTTTTGCTATCATGCTTTAGTGAGCTGTCTCTCTGTTTTGTCAATGTATTTCCCCTCTTCTCCCATGCTTGCACATGGGAGCAGAGTGTGAGAGGCTGCAGTGGATCACAGGTACCTGCTCACTACCATCCTGGAAGACTGAACCAAATTCAGTCAACATTAATAACATAATGACTTCCTAGAAATATAATAACATCAGCATGAACAAACGAAACATTGCATCCACCTGTTTATCTTGGGTTTTTATAATCTATTATTTACATTTTTATATTCTGTACAGGACTGTCTCAGAAAATTAGAATATTGTGATAAAGTTCTTTATTTTCTGTAATGCAATTAAAAAAACAAAAATGTCACACATTCTGGAATCATTACAAATCAACTGAAATATTGCACGCCTTTTATTATTTTAATATTGCTGATTATGGCTTACAGTTTAAGATTAAGATTCCCAGAATATGCTAATTTTTTGAGATATTTGAGTTTTCTTAAGCTGTAAGCCATGATCAGCAATATTAAAATAATAAAAGGCTTGCAATATTTCAGTTGATTTTTAATGAATCCAGAATGTATGACATTTTTGTTTTTGTAATTGCATTACAGAAAATCACAATATTCAAATTTTCTGAGACAGTCCTGTATGTCACTGCATAAGCTGTTATTAATGTTAAAGTATGGTTTTGTTGTTGTAAATGTTACCTTTATTGTTGCAGCTCCTCTGCCAAGTTTTCATTGCAATTGTCTCAATTTACTTACCTGGATAAATACAGGTTTAAAATATATATATATTGTATCTGTAGATGTGGTGTGAGACTTCTTTATGTTCCCCAACAGGCCAGGCAGCAATCAGAGGGATGGTTGGGGAAGGGAGGAGGCTGGCAGGAGGCCTGCTGGGCCCGTATCGACAGGATATGATTGGCCGCTGCGACCGAACAGAGGCACTGATGACATCTTTGGCAGATATGGCGAACAGGGGGGAGGCTGAAGCTCCTCATGCACGAGCGACAGCTGCACAACTTCAGGGTACTCTCAAGGTATCTGAAGATGCCACGAACACACCCATTATTCTATACATGAATTAAACCTTGAGCTTAACTCTTAACACAAATGTATACAAAATGACTTAACAATGTTTATATACAGTATATATGTCAGACATTTCAAGCTGGGAATAATAACAATGTATGTATAAGGCAAAGCATTGGTGCAGAGCTCCATCTAGTGGATAGATCCAACACTCTCTGCCTCTACCAGGACCTGAGACAACACATGCAGGAGGTGATGACCCAGGAGGTATCGGATGTTTTTAGCGACACCACCACCCCAATTAAGATGCTGGCTGTGGCTGCAACTGCCCCCCCCGATGCCCCCAACAGAGAGGAGGTCAGCAACATGCTAAAATATGCTCCCAGTAGAGCGGTTAACCATTGTTTTCACTGATACGCTACCAGATGCTGTGGTTATCATATCTGTACTCCATGCAAATGCTAATGTTTGCCGTAAGGTTTTTGAAGAGCGTGCAGGAAACTTTGAGACACACGCAGGCCGGTTAGGAGCGACCGCTGAGAAGGCCGCTGCCGTGGGAACCGCCAATAAAATTACAGTGGAGGGCATACATGCTGCCGTGAAACACGCCAGGGAGCTCACACCACAGGTGTGCCTGTTTTCTTTTCTTCTGTTTGCCTCATTTGCATGAATACACAGACTGACACTAAACTGATACCAGCCCGAGTGTGACATGTCTGTGACTGTGCAGGTGACCTCCGCTGCTCGGATCATGCTGAAGAATCCTGGAAACAAAGCAGCATATGAGCATTTTGACACCATGAAGAACCAGTGGATTGACAATGTGGAGAGACTCACTGGTGAGGAACCGCTTGCATAAGTTTTAACAGTAGAGAGTTTTACATCGCAGCATTGAAACAGCCTGGAACAATCAGAAAAAGTGTCAATGCGTGTGCATGTGTACTTTCAGGTCTGGTTGACGAAGCCATCGACACAAAATCCCTGTTAGATGCTTCTGAGGAGGCTATAAAGAAAGACATTGACAAGTGTCGAGTTGCTATGGCAAACGTTCAGCCCCAAATGCTTGTTGCCGGGGCAACAAGCATTGCGAGACGAGCTAATCGGGTCCTGTTGGTGGCCAAGAGGGAAGTTGAAAACTCTGAAGATCCACGGTTCAGAGACACAGTGAAACACGCCTCAGACATCCTCTCACACACTATTTCCCCCATGGTGATGGACGCGAAGGCAGTGGCTGGGAATATACAGGATAAAGGTACAGAGTGGAGAGGTTTTGAAACAAAATGACAATGTTTTGTTTACTGTCTTATCTTTCTTTGTGCTATACGCTCTTGTCTGCAGCTCTGCAGAAAGCTTATTTGGACTCATGTCTGAGGATCCTGGCTGCAGTAGGAAAAGTGAGAGAAGCCTTCCAGCCTCAGGAGCCCGACTTCCCTCCTCCGCCTCCTGACCTGGACCAGCTTCACGTAAGCGCATTCAGATGCCCATGAGCCTTTTTTTTTTTTTTTTTATACATTTTTTATTGAGATCAATAGCCAAAGTAACAATGGTACATACATCTTCATAACTATTCCGAAGAAAAAAAAAAAACAATAGATCACTACATTCAGTGACCGTAGTGTACCAAGTATCACTAAAAGAAAATCACAAGTCAAAGATTTTTTCCCCTTTTTTTTTAACCCCTCCAACATAGAAACATAAAAAATATATAATAATAATAAAAAATAATAAAAAATATATATATAAAATTAAAAAAAAATAAATAAATAAAAAACAGCTCACTAAACTATTACTCTAAACACCATAATGCAAATACACACCCACACATAAATAAAATTGCAAAAAGGAAAGAAAAAGTATATGAAAACACCTGAATGAGTGCCAAGCACTATACAGGCACCTCTAAGTGGGTAACACTTTTAAGTTTGAAACATGGGATATGAAATGTTGCCATCTTTGATAGAACTTTTCAGTACTTCTACGACTAGAGTACCTGATTTTTTCAAGTTTCAGAAAAGACATCATAACCTTAAGCCACATAGAAATTGAGGGACTTACAGCAGATTTCCAATGTAACAATAATGTACGCCTTGCTATCAAAGATGTAAAGGCAACAACATCTCTCTGGGCTGAGTTTAAATTCAGTGAGGAATTCGGAATCCCAAATATGGCGATGAGAGGAGAGGGCTTCAGATTAATTTTAAAGCAGTAGCAGATCTTTTGTATATTAGCTGCCCAATAATATAACTGAAAATTGGGCAGAGCAAGTCCCCCGCTGAGTCTGCATCTCTGCAGCAAACCCATGAGCTGTTTTACTGGTGCAGTAAACTGGGATAAACTGTAAATTAAAGTTCCTCAAACTACAATATGGTTATATGCCGTGATATATTTCCAAAAGACCCCGAAGACCTTAATATGAGTGCTGGTGTCATACATGAACACACTAATTCTTGCCAAATTAAGATCCCTTTCGGTCATATATCATGATCTTAAATTTGAGATGCTTTCTTTTTTTTTCTCTCTCCTGTTAGAAGTCAGTGAGCTTTAAGTAAAAAAGGAAACTCCAGATATTGGAATACATCACAGACTGGATTTGATTACTTTTGATTTGTCTAATAATTAACCTCATCATCATCATCCTTTGGCCTCAGCCGAAGGATATTCCTGCTACTGTTGTTCTCATTAAAGTTTCACCCACACAGTCCAAATTAAACTGTTCAGATGAGGCCAATCAATATTTCCAGAGAATTTGACTATGATAAAGCTTATGGTGGGAATCACATAATGCAAGTTTTCATATGTATTAACTATAAATTTTAAACATCAGATCCTTCATTTTATGTCTTATGCTCCCATCACACCCCCTCTGTTCCTCAAGGACATTTAAGGAAGCGGCCTGTGTTTTTCTGTGTGTCCGCGTTTATTTTCCAGGTCAGTGATGAGCAGGCTCCACCCAAGCCCCCTTTGCCAGAAGGTGAAGTGCCTCCACCTCGGCCCCCTCCCCCGGAGGAAAAGGATGAGGAGTTCCCGGAGCAGAAGGTGGGCGAGGTTCTCAGCGAGCCCATGATGGTGGCAGCCAGGCAGCTGCACGACGAAGCGCGCAAGTGGTCAAGCAAGGTCAGTTCACGCAAACACACACAGAGACGTACAATCTGGTTATTTAACTCAAACGTCTGTGCAGACTTGTTATATTGGTGTGCAATTATGATCACATAACACTGCTTTTTCTCTCTGTTGGCAATAAGATACTTGCACGACAATTAAGTGCCTTCATATATTCTGAAGAAAATCTGAATTTTTAAAAGTCAAGTTGATCCTGAAATGTGGAGATCGGTGGCTCGATTATATTTTCAGGAAAAAATAACGGAAACTGTCATCTGTTCTTTGTGTTATAACGAGCTGCACATGCACACTTACATGCTCAGGTTTGAGAAAATGCTGGAGACAATCCAACTCTCCATCCATTACAGAAGGATGGAGCGGTATATTTGCAGAAGACTCTGTGTATGTGTGCATTCAGATGTCTCTGTGTTCAGGGATAGTTGGTTTGTAAAACTGACCAGTGATAATCAATGAATAAAGCCTTCTTGCTGTCTCTGTGTGCCTCATAATCATTTTCCCTTTCATAGCGCCCTAACAGTTTTTCCACAGCTGTGTTGAGTTCCACACATTAGAGGTGTTTTGCGAAGCAGGAATCCAAATCTATTTCCCACAACAGCATCGTGTCACCTTCAGTTTCTCTGCACACAGCTAGACTCCTAAATGCTCTCGATGGATGCCAGGCCCTGATTTTGGTTAGCGTTAGAGCGTGTTCGATCAGATTTCATAAGCTCAACTCAGCCACTGCCTCAGGCCCATCATGCACCTGCTGTCGTTCCAAGCCAAGTCCCCTGTCCTCTTTTTTTCCATCAAAGCTGTTATTTTGGCTTTGCGTTCAGTTTCACCTCCCTGCTCCTGCAGCACGCTTGTATATGCTCCTCCTCCTATCTTCTGTTCTTCCATCCAGTGCCTCTCATCTGTACTAAATGCGTCCTTTTCCCATGCTTCCCTCCCTCCTGCCATCCATGGCTTCCTCCTTTTTTTCCCCCTTGCTTCTTCTTCTTCCTCCCACTCCCTCTTTGCCCTCTTTCCTTCCCCCATCTTTCCCAATCAACCCTGCTCCTCCAAACGCCTCCAACAATCCCACCCACTCCCACCCTCCCCGTGCCTGGCCCAGCCTGAGGATGTGGAGGCAGTAGAGGAGAGGGATGTAGATGATGAAGATGAGTTTACTGATGGTGAGGATGACTATGAGCCAGAGCTGCTGATGATGCCGTCCAACCAGCCTGTCAATCAACCCATTCTGGCAGCTGCTCAGGCTCTGCACCAGGAGGCGCGCAAGTGGTCCAGCAAGGTCTGCGCACATACATTCACATGAGCGCACACACACAACCACATGTGGGCCAGACAGTCTTTTTAGTCAAAAAGTATGGAGTAAGATAACTTCCAAAAAGATGTTATAACTATTCGTATTCGTAATGATAAACATTTGTATGTAAATAAAAAAGTTGTACCCAAAATTCTGCTGTCACACACATGAGTCTGATAAATTATTAGGGTTAGGATTGTTTTTAAGTGAGTATGAATCTAAAAGCTGTGAGTGCAAAGTCTTGTGAATACAACTCTAATTTCTACGACTACGAGTTTTCACTGTGAACACGAATTCAAGTTTATGGGTACGAGTCGAAAAACTGTTGAAATGACGTCACAGGCAGGTCACAGCATAGACATAAAAAAAATAGAGAAACATATTTTCTCATCAACAAAACATGTTATTTTATTGTCTGAAAAATGGCAAAAATAAGAACTTTATTGATCCCACATAGGAGTAATTCATGTTATATCTGCTATAGAGAACAAGGTAGTGCCAAAAAACAATATATATCCCCTCTCACAAAAATAAGAAAAATATAGAAAAATAGATCAACAAAAACAAAATTTTTCAAATAACAAAATAACATATTTGAACCATTTTTCAGAAAATACAATAACATTTGAACCATTTTTCAGACAATAAAATAATTGAAAAAATCTGAAAAATAGTTAAAATATGTTATTTTGTTACTTGAAAAATGAAAAATATGTTTTGTTGATGAGAAAATATGTTTCTCTATTTTTGTCTATGCTTTGACCTGCCTGTGACGTCATTTCAACAGTTTTTCGACTCGTACCCATAAACTTGAATTCGTGTTCACAGTGAAAACTCGTAGTCGTAGAAATTAGAGTTGTATTCACAAGACTTTGCACTCACAGCTTTTAAATTCATACTCACATAAAAACAATCCTAACCCTAATAATTTATCAGACTCATGTGTGTGACAGCAGAATTTTGGGTACAACTTTTTTATTTACATACAAATGTTTATCATTACGAATACGAATAGTTATAACATGGACACATCTTTTTGGAAGTTACTGTATCTTACTCCATGAAAAAGTACTTTTTGACCACAAATGCACACCCAATCATGCACGTCCACGCATGTGAAAAGATAAATGCACCACACTAAAAGAGAAAGAAATAGCTCTGGCTGACAATGACTGCGGCTGTGCCAAAAACGAGCTCTGCATCCGCCACTACCATGGAAACCTCCAACCAGCTGCAGCTGAAGTTTTCACCGTTGTTGCATTCTACTCAGATGGTCTACACACGGTTACGCTGATGCCATGCTAAAGTTGCACTACGGGTTGAGAACTGAGGTAAAGGCAAGTTTGTTTGCTGCACCACAAACTGGTACTGGCTTCACAAGTCCCTCTCGTATGTTTCTCATCTGGTAAAGTGATTCAAAGGAGGAGCCAAGTGCTTTGTCTCACTGTTACCTCTGTGGTCAGTCATTCGTTGTCTGGCCAGCCTGGGAAGCCAAGGATGACAGTTTCCATAAAGAGTCCTGGGTGATGTAGCTTTGACGTTAGACTGCCTGCTGAACCCAACTGCTTCTGCTTCTTAGTCTCAGGGTGTGCACTAATCACCCGAACACTCATCACCTCATGGGTACTAACCTCAGGTTGACTCTATTGTGACCACGGTTAAATTATTTTTCATATCTCCATCTGTGAACACTAGAAAAGTGTGATAACTTGCACTGACACTGCATGCAGCGTGCTTCTAAACAAGACACCAGCGATGGTTTAGTGTTTGATGGCACTCTTTGCATAGTTCTACTACACGGATCTTTCCATCCTAATTCCTTATCCAAAGCTCAGCTCTCCTCTGATCGCAGCTCTTACTGCCTCCCTCTGCGTGCTGTGCACACAGGGTAACGATATCATAGCAGCGGCCAAGCGCATGGCTCTGCTGATGGCAGAAATGTCTCGACTGGTGCGTGGAGGAAGCGGGAATAAGCGAGCCCTGATCCAGTGTGCCAAGGACATCGCCAAGGCCTCGGATGAGGTGACGAGACTGGCCAAAGAAGTAGCTAAGCAGTGCACCGACAGACGCATCAGAACTAACCTGCTGCAGGTAAGGACATAATCATATGTACCCACGAAATATTCAAATCATATTGATAACATGTCATGATAACGATTACCCTGGTTGCTTTACACTGTGTCAGCATTTACCTGTTATTCATTCTCACAAGAATGAATGAAGGCATCACTTCTGTAGCTGATTGTCTTTATGTTATTTAAGCTTCTGTTATTTGATCAGTGTAGACTAGTGTCTCCCAACCTGGGTTCCGGGCCCCCCCTGGGGGGGCGCCAGAGATCTCTGGGGGGGCGTGAAACTTTGTCTGCTTTGAGGATATGCAGTTGTACAAATTATATTTGCGCATGTTAAATAAATAAAAAATCATAATAACACAACTAATGGAATACAGTAATCCAAGTCTGTATAAACCCACTTAGAAATATATTTTGGTCATTTTAAAATACTAAGTTATTTAGCAGGATAAAAACTTAAAAACGTATTATATAATTATTCAACATTTAATCATACTACTACTCCGGCAGGTTGTTAAAGGAAAAATGTTACAAATATTCGCTCTCATATTGAGAGACATTTTTCAGAAATATTTTTATGTCCTTGCAATTATTTTTTGTGCAGATTTTAAACATTGGTGACACAAAATTAAGTGAAAAAAAACAAAGTCATATCTATAAGAGATAAGATAAGATAATCTTTTATTACTCCCTCAATGGGGAAACTCACATGTTAGCAGCAGTAACTTAACACATACATGCAGGGAAGGGGGTAAAAAAGTAAAAAGTAAAAAAAAAATATATAATTACAGGACAGTATATACTGTACATTGCGAAAGAAAAAAAAGCAGGTAGAATGTGTGTGAGGTAGACAGACAGATATTGCATAGATATTGTATA
This sequence comes from Cololabis saira, assembly GCF_033807715.1. Taxonomy (NCBI): domain Eukaryota; kingdom Metazoa; phylum Chordata; class Actinopteri; order Beloniformes; family Belonidae; genus Cololabis; species Cololabis saira. The sequence goes on from NC_084603.1 coordinate 4,479,128, forward strand.
CAGGGTAAACCAAAGATAAATGTATCAAAAAACATAATTATTGTTCATTTTTTTCAATTAAAGGTTTGTAACGAATCACTTTACTCTTTTTTTGGGGGGGGCCCACTAGTCTAGACTAGCTAGACACAAGTAGGGGGGGCTCCAAGGAAAAAAGGTTGGGAACTGCTGGAGTAGACGAAGCCATTGTATGGCTATATGAACACACTGAGCCACCAGTTTATAAGGGTGTAAAAAGAAAACAAACACTTTTGTTGTCAAAGATCATTTTGGAAAACAACACTTAGATAGCCACACTCATAATCTCTCCTTCTGCAGGTGTGTGAGCGAATCCCAACCATCAGCACTCAGCTGAAGATCCTGTCTACTGTCAAAGCCACCATGCTGGGCCGAACAAACATCAGCGAAGAAGAGTCGGAGCAGGTAAACACACAACACTGCACAAAGAAACAAAAGCCAAAAATAATACAGATAAAATAACATTGACTCAATACTCGTCGCACAAAACCATATATTTTGATTTATTATCCCTAAAGAGCACCAAACCATGTGTAAAGCAGTTAAAACTAGCTCTATGTCAATATGTTACAAAAATGTAATTACCGCTTTAATAGTTGCTCTGGACCTTATTTGTTATGTGTTGCTTGTTGTCTATGCTTTTCCACTGCTTCATCATAAATGCATTTGCATAATGTCTGCCTAGAGGGTATGTTACAACCAAAAACGTAATAACGGCCAATAACGTAATAACTGACAATAACGTAATAATTTTGGCCATTTCAAATGTAATAAAGCCAATAGTGTAATAATGTGCCAATAATGTAATAAAACTTTTGAGCCAATAACGTAATAACTTTTTGCCGATAATGTAATAAGGCATTACATTATTGGCTGGTTATTACGTTATTGGCCTGGTATTTAAAAAAAACTTTCAAAATGTGATAACTGGTGCCGATAATGTAATAACACATAAATATGACAGCAGCTCTTGGAAATAAAGGTTTTTTTTGCAGTTTTTGGGCAGTTAGTGGATGACATATAGTCGTCATATTTATTCATCCAAGATATGTCTACACAAACATCTACACAGCTGCTTTATCATTACTGTAAAAAAAACAAAAAAACAACAACAACAACAACTTTGAAACGTCACTTGGGGCCTGTAAGCTCAATGTGTTGATGTAGTTTTTAATTTTCAAACATGAAAAACAAAGTTAGACATATGAACCCTGCAGAGCATTCATTTTAGATCTCCAACAGCTGGTTTCAGTAGTGATCTATTTGTTGACTGGTTAACAGAAGTATGTTACAAGCGTCCTGAGGCGTCTCTCTCTTCTTCTTCTTGTTTTTATTATTGTTTATTTCCAATCAAAAAATCTGAACTGCAATATATAATATACATACAGCAAAAACATGAACAAAAAAAATAAAAACTGTTCCTCCTCAAATGAAAAGTAGCTTTCGCTCATTTACAAATGTGAAAAAAAAACTTAAAATAGTTGACAAGGGAGGAATCATAACAGACAACTGGGATTACTTCTTCCAGTATATGTCTTTGATTTTGTACTGCCCGAAAGTCAGATGAGTAAGGACTATCCAGGCTTTCATCCATCGGCTGTCCTTGCTAAACAACTCCTTTATTCTTGTACTCAGACCACTGTTGCGTCCAGCATCCTCAATGTCATTGTCAACCAAAGGGTTAGCCATAGACTGTTTATCAGAATTAGCTTCAGTTTGAAACAGAAAGCCAGGTTCATCAGCTATACAAGCAGGTTCATCCGATATAGAGGGGGGGTCGGGATTGTTACAACCAATAGTGTAATAATGAGCCAATAATGTAATAAAACTTTTTTTTTATTACATTATTGGCACATTATTACACTATTGGCTTTATTACATTTGAAATGGCCAAAAGTATTACATTATTGGCAGTTATTACATTATTGGCCGTTATTACGTTTTTGGTTGTAACAGGGTAGTTTGGCACACCTCTAACTAGGAATGGGTGATATTTTACCGTTCACGATAAACCGTCAAAAAAATTCCCCACGGTAAGAGAAAGAAAGAAAGAAAGAAAGAAAGAAAGAAAGAAATGAGCCTGAAAGAAAGAAAGAAAGAAAGAAAGAAAGAAAGAAAGAAAGAAGAAAGAAAGAAAGAAAGAAAGAAAGAAAGAAAGAAAGAAAGAAAGAAAGAAAGAAAGAAAGAAAGAAAGAAAGAAAGAAAGAAAGAAAGAAAGAAAGAAAGAAAGAAAAAGAAATGAGCCGGAAAGAAAGAAAGAAAGAAAGAAGAAAGAAATGAGCCAGAAAGAGAGAAAGAAAGAAAGAAAGAAATGAGTCTGAAAGAAAGAAAGAAAGAAAGAAAGAAATGAGCCAGAAGAAAGAAAGAAAGAAAGAAAGAAAGAACGAAAGAAAGAAAGAAAGAAAGAAAGAAAGAAAGAAAGAAAGAAAGAAAGAAAGAAAGAAAGAAAGAAAGAAAGAAAGAAAGAAAGAAAGAAAGAAAGAAAGAAAGAAAGAAAGAAAGAAGAAAGAAAGAAAGAAAAGAAAGAAAGAAAGAAAGAAAGAAAGAAATGAGCCAGAAAGAGAGAAAGAAAGAAAGAAAGAAAGAAATGAGTCTGAAAGAAAGAAAGAAAGAAAGAAAGAAAGAAAGAAAGACAAGAAAGAAAGAGAAGAAAGAAAGAAAGAAAGAAAGAACGAAAGAAATGAGCCTGAAAGAAAGAAAGAAAGAAAGAAAGAAAGAAAGAAAGAAAGAAAGAAAGAAAGAAAGAAAGAAAGAAAGAAAGAAAGAAAGAAAGAAAGAAAAGAAAGAAAGAAAGAAAGAAAGAAGAAAGAAAGAAAGAAAGAAAGAAAGAAAGAAAGAAAGAAAGAAAGAAAGAAAGAAAGAAAGAAAGAAAGAAAGAAAGAAAGAAAGAAAGAAAGAAAGAAAGAAAGAAAGAAAGAAAGAAAGAAAGAAAGAAAGAAATATTCCCGTTGATGACACTTTTTGTATTGGTATTTTTTTTATCGTTATTGGGTTAAATGCCAGAAATTATCGTGATACATTTTTTTGTCCATACCGCCCATCCCTACCTCTAACTGAGGATGTGGGCGCTTTAGCTTTTTTGAATTAGCTTAGTAATCAAAACAAAGCACACTAAGACTGCTCCTCTCAAAAACAGGACGGAAAAAGGACGGGAGCAAAAAGAGAGCATTTCAAACAGATGGTGGTTTGAGGTTAACATTTGACCTGATTGACCTAATTTTAACATAAAATGATCAACTTATGAATGAGTACACCATGGGCTCTTTGAGTAAATCTCTTACATTAGTTGTGACATCATCTGAAAGTGGTTGATTGCTATCCATTTCCCTGTCTAGGCTACGGAGATGTTGGTCCATAACGCCCAGAATCTGATGCAGTCGGTGAAGGAGACTGTCAGAGAAGCAGAAGCCGCCTCCATCAAGATCCGCACGGATGCAGGATGCACCCTCCGCTGGGTGCGGAAAACCCCTTGGTACCAATAAAACTACAAGGACACTGACTCTAGTAACAACCTTCACCTTGAATCGGTAGCACAAACCTCGAGTAAAAGTAGCACTCAGTGCTCTCATTGTTAGACAGCACTTCAAGAGGAAACAGCAGGACTTATTTTCTCCAGCGTAGTTTGGGTGCAAACAGCAGAAAGCAGTAGATTTGGTGCCATGTAGGTTTTATTTACTGGAGTGAGTTCAGCTTTGCCCTCTTGTATCTGCTACTGTGGAATAATGCAGGCTTATCATCGGAGACCGTTTTTAAATATATATTTTTGGTATGTTTTGTCTCAAGACTTTAATCCAGATCCCAGGCATATATTTTTTGCATGAAATGTTTTTTCTATTTTATAAAAGGCAAATTCAAAGGCAAATTCTGACATTATAAGATACCTAACTCAAAGAGGAAGTTTACTTTGCATTCTTCTTTTTGTGTGTGTGTGTGTGTGTGAGTTTCTTATCGTCTGTTGTATATAAAATGTTTAGGGGAAATTTTTCAGTTTTATTCCCTGGGAATGACACTAAAGTGTGGAGTCCTTTGATGCTTATTTTTAATGATGACTAAATAAATACCTATGAATTCAATAGCAATACATCATCGCTGTTGTCATTGATGATGTCTATACTTGAATAACTAAAAGGTCCTGAAAGTGCTAAAAATGAGTGGTTCTCAATCACAAAGCTATTATTTAGAGATTGCAGTAAAGTTCATACTTTCTGAAATGGTCACGGTGTTGGTATGAGTGATGTTGAAGTTTGACATGGTTTTGATGTGTTTTGAATTGTGTTTCAGTTTTATTTAACTTTAACAGTGATAAAATGCCAAAGGATTTGTTTTACATTACTGTAAGCCTCATTAAGTTCTCTTAATAATAAATATCCAGGTTATTAAAATCAACAATGCAGACCTTTTGTAGAAACTGTTAATTTTTTGAAGTTAGAAAAAAAGATTTGTGAATGTTTTCTTGTTTTTTTTTTATTATTTGACTCGTAATGCTTTGTGCCTGCACTCTCTGTAACAGTTGAGCTGTTGGGGATTATTTGGACAGTCATCCAGCATCTCATTTTTTGTTTTTTGTCCTTCTTCCTCACTTTGAATGCTGTAACAGATTTTATTTCAAGACGACCCCGGTGGTTTGAGAGTAAAACTTCTTTGTGATATGATGCAGGGATGCCAGCCCAGCATCCTGTAATGTGTCAGATGTAAAACAGAACTACATATTGATGTCACACATAAAGCAAGATCAGCGAATGCTCATTTTCATTCCTTTATCAGTAGGGCTTTCTTTTCTTTCTTTTTTTTTAAGAATACCAGAGTAAATTTAACTTGTTTTGAAACAGTATGTGTGTGTTCGGTGTGTAATCTAACTCTTAACAGTCTTCTTCAGCCATCCCTGTGAATGTTGAGGTCTAATCACAGCACAGAATACTGCATTTCACTTTTATTTGGGCCTGCAGAGCATGTAGCAGTCACTGTTCCTTCACTGAGAGTGACAGGGTGTGGAGCTGTGTGTACCTGATGTTTTCATTCACCCTGAATGTACCGATAGCCTCTAGCCCTGCCAACACATCTGCTGTGCCTTGGAAGAATAAATGACTATAATGATGAGAGACGTCTGCTGCTTAACTTGCTTCACAAGTCTCTGGATGTACAGAGAACTTTGCATGTCCATGCCAGTAAATACCACCTGGAGCTAAATGCACAGAAAAGCTAAAGCTTTGAACATCTGGTTAACGTTTATTACACCATATCTATTAAAATGAATCTGGGGGGGGGGATGTCTGCCCAACATTTCATGATAATCCGTTCAGTTATTACTCTGAAGTATATGCAGAACTGAAGTACCTTTCAGGGCATGGTTATTTAATAACAATGCATACACAAACATGAATGTAAAGCTTTTATAGACATCTTATAAACTGACATACAGATTCAACTTCATACAAGAGCTTTAAGAAGCATTTTTCATGTAGACAATTGATTGATTGTGCAAATGCTGTGCTGAGAAGTGTCATTCAGATTAATGTGTGGCTCTTAAAGATTTATTCGTGCTATTCCCAACAGACTAACTGTTCTTTGGTCAACCTACACTTTGTACTTTAATATGAGATGTTTTTAAAATATATTTCCCTCACGTGTCCCAGACATATTCTATTCAGAGCTGAAACTGCTCTTTGAAGGCCACATTAAAACAGTGAATGTGTGCAAAAAGTGCCTGTACTGACTCATAGAGGGTATTACATTAGACTTTTCAAAAATAAACGTATCTGTATGTATAAAACGGGCTACCTAATATCATATAAAGTGTGCTTACTCTCAGGCAACATGCAGGCATTATTATTCAGGTGCAGATGTGTGGTGAAGAGCAAGGCAGTGAGCCACATATAGTCTCCTTTTTCAAAGTAAAATATTCCACTTAGGCAGCACTTAGAACGTGTTAGTTAAAAGAAGAAGAAGAAAAAGAAGCAAAAAGTAAGGAATAAGGCATACAATGCAGCTAATTTAAACTGCAAAGAAACATATAGGCATTCAACAAGATCACGTGATTATTAAGGCTTCCCTTTAAATACCATAAAAACACAATTGATATATTACACACACACACAAAATACCAAATCTATGATAAATAACTGTTAGAAGGCAGAAACGTTCTTTAACAACAATGCATCTTTGAATATTTAAGACTTGTTGGAAAGCTGATTTGACAGTAGAGTAACCTGGCACCGTCTCTGGCACATTGGCTTGCTGATCTTTGACCATCGCTCAGGTCCGCACTTGGAATTTTCCCGCTTTCGTCAGGTATTTCACCCCTTTAAATGGCTTGTACTTCTCTCCGAACATGTCGAGACGACTCACTTTGAGACCTGCACAGAGCAGACAGAGGTCAGAAGAGGAGTGATAGCAAACACAAACCCTGTTCTCCAAACTCATTTAAAACTCCATTTCCCCTACAAGGACCTTTGACATCCGGGACAAAGGAAATATCCATCTCAAAGTGCAAGAAAATAACAGCTGAAAGGGATTCACAGGAAACCTTTTTGAACTTGAAAGCTGGCTCAGGTACAAACTCTCTTTTAAAGGTATTAAACCCCTAAAACTCCAATTATTGAAAGGGAATATCTTAAGCCATCAATTTTTCTCCCCACAAAATAGGGCTGTTCGATTAATCGATTTTAAATCGTAATCGCAATTATGTAATTAGAACGATGTTAAAACATGAAAATCGTAAAATCGATTTTAAATTTTTTTTTTTACCTTGTCTGCACACATATTAATGATTGATGCCATATTAATGATTGATGGAAATACCTCTCAATACCTGCGACAAGTGCCCCATTACACACCTCTACCTCCTTCATGGGTTGCATTATTATTTAGCATGCAAAGACCCATTTTAGTTTAATTAGAAAATGTCTTGTTTTATTTAATTGGAAATATAACTTACTGTATGTTTGCAAGTGCTGATTTGCTGATTTTTTTTTCAGAGATAAAACTTTATATTTTATTATATTTTTTAAAACTTTTTTTCAACTTATTTTACAGAGTTTTGCACTTTATTCATTCATTTTTGGTTTAATAAGAGCAAAGTTTGCACTTAAAGCCCAATGGGGCAAATGTTCAATAAAAAAACAGCATATTTAAAATCATTTCTTTGCCTTTTGTCAATTCACAAAATAATCGTAATCGTAATCGAAAATCGGATTTTGAGAGAAAAAAAATCGAGATTTTATTTTTGGGCAAAATCGAACAGCTCTACCACAAAATAATAATCATTATTCAATATGTAATAATATGTAAAGAAAACAGCCTCGACTCCTTAGTTTAACAATCTATAATTTGTGTTTTCTTCAGATTTACGATGAAGTTAAACATTTTTGTTGGAGCAGGTCTTTATAAAAGGAAAGTAATCTCTAATCACCTGATATAGCCAGCTGCTGTATCTTCAGATCAATGTTGAGCGAGGGGTTCTCCTCAGGCTTTGGGACTCCGGCCTGCATACTCAGACTGCCTCGTAAGTTAGGAAGCTTCTGGGTGTTGAGTTTACCAATGTCCCAAACCAGCACCTATGAAAACATGTGTGCTCGGAGTGAGGCTTCATTGCCAACCAATCAATTTAACATTTAGGACAGAAGTAATTAAGATCTAAGCAGCCCTGCAGAGAGCTTTAAAGAGCCTGGTCAAGGGCTGGTTACCCTGGTGGCCAGGTCGTAGGTGTAGTTTCCCTGTGTGGCTGTGAGATTGACACTGAGCACGGCTTTAGGCATGTGAATGGTGACCATCAAACCCTCCACTGTTTTCGCCATGGTCTGCTTGGGTCCGATGGTGATGTCCAGACGACCACAAGATCCCGTCTCTAAGAAGCTGATGTTCTGCTTCACGTACACTGGAATGGCTACGAGACTGAGGAAAGAAACAGACACAAGTAGCCTCAGTGGAAAATGGTAAGGGGATTATTAATGAGAGGGGTGGCGGGCATTGAAATATAAAACATTGACACTGTGAGTGTCCATTGTGTTTTGATTGGCTACAATAGTGATACTTAACTTATTGAATGAATGAATGAATGAATCTTTATTTCTGCTTGTAAACACTTTTTTTACAAAACAAGATGGAAAGTTAAAATAAACATTTCTTTTGCCGAAAAGGTGTAGCTGAAGCCGTAGCTTATAGTGCCTACCCTTTTTATCTTAAGATCAGCTTAAATATGAGACATTAGCATTACTCCGTGTAAACAAACAATACGTAAAGAAGACAAAAATAAGTAAGAGAAAATATAAAATTGACGTTTCACAATCTAGAATGTTTTTGATAATATACTTTATAATTATAGTGTTTTATATTTATTTACAGTATTTTCTTTAAACATTTCCTTAAACTTGAAGATAGAACTGCACATTTTTAGGTCGTTGTCACAACTATTCCAAATTTCTCTAGCCTTAACTGATGTCCATCTCTTTTTAATATTAGTTCTTGCTGTCGTCATCTCAAACATGAGTTTCCCCCTCAGGTCATAGCAGGTTTCTTTTATTTGGAACAATTCCTCAATGCAGTTTGGAAGCAGTTTCTGCTGGGCTTTAAAGGCAAATTGAACAGTTTTCTGCTCTGCTATATCATATCATGCAATTTTAGAGTATTATATTTAATAAAGAGATTATTTGTTGGTTTATAATAGTCATATCTATTAATTATCCTTAAAGCTCTTTTCTGTAACAGGAAAATAGGGTTTGTATTTGTTTTATAGGTGTTACCCCATATCTCCACACAATAAGTCATGAATGGAACTATGAGTGAGTTATACATCAAAAACTATGCTCTTTGACAGAAAAAATAATTTGTTTTATTTAATATTGCTAGGGTTTTAGACATTTTTGATTTTACACTATTTATATGTGATTTCCAGCTAAGTTTATCATCAATTATTACCCGTATTTAATAGCAAAATATAATACGTACTTTTGAGAGCTGACATGGTACGACATGAGTGTGAAGTTTCCATCTGGCGGGATGAAGGACAGGACACGCTCCGACTCCCAACGCTTGAACCGCACACACGGATGGAAACTCACGTCATCCAGGAGACGGGGATTCTGTGAACAAAAGAAAAAAAAAAAAGGGATTAATAAACAAAGTGAGAAGATTTTAAACTTGGGGGGGGGGGTGAAAGAAGATTAAAAAAAATACACCGACAAAAAAGCAGAGCGTTTAGGGGAAATTAACCGACCATAAAGGACAGAGTGAGATCAGGCATCCCAGTGAGTTTCACACAGGCTTCAATTACACCCTGGATTTCTGCAAATACTGTCGAACCTGGAGTCAAAACAATTGTAATGTCAATTCACAAAAAAATAAGTTTCGATGCCATGAATACATACTACAGGTGTGGAGATTTTTAATACCTGATTTGTCTAGAATGGCATCTATTTCCTCTATCACATCAAAATAGGCTTCGTTATTAGTATATTTCACACCGGCCCGCCTCCATGGAATATTAGACAATTGGCCTGTAGGTAGCACATCTCCAACGTTACTACCACCTGGAAAACACACAGGGCAAAGGCGCGTTAACAATGACGTCTGGTTTAGATGTATAGCACATGTATAGCATTATGTTTATTGTATAGCATGATTCAACACAAGGTAATTCAAAAATCTTTACATCAACATTAAAAGTGGCAAGACACAATTAAACAGTAAATAACAAATAAAATGATGATAAAAGAGGTAAAATCGTAAAAAACACAAGATGTCAAAAAGTAAGGGCAGTAGAATACAGCAGGTAAGTATTTACTTTAAGAATATGCTTCAGTAAACAGTAATGTTTTTAGGCCTGATTTAAAGGAGCTGACAGTTTGAGCAGACCTCAGATCTACAGTAAACATAAATTAAATTAAATAAAACAAAAACGGCAAGGAATTTTAAGGCAAATAGCACCGACATTTTTGCACATGTAAATTAAGATATCAAGTGTTAAGGTATGAAATTCTTTGTTTTGTTTTCTTATCTTCTCTTGAATTGTTGTTTTTTACATGTACAAAATAAATCAAATCAAAAAAATTTCAGAGAGAGATTCAAATAAAAGATACTTTGATATATCAGCTAATATTTTTTTTGCAGAGTTATTTGACTTAATTGTTTTTACAGAGACAAAAAATCGTTTGAAATCATTTAAAAAAACATTGTAAAGAGGGCTTCATTTTTCTCCACTTACAACAGTGTATATGATATTTAGCCAGTAAAAGAATGACATTAACCACACAGCCATCTGATTTTGGTACACGGGCTGAAATCTGGTTACCTGTGAGTGTATTGACAACCGACCGCAGGATGGTGGGAGGCTTTATCATCTCCTTGAGGACATTGGACTCTGTTGCTAGTGGAAACCCGTTGTCCAACATCTCCTCCAGCAGCTCGTAAACAGTCACCACGTTGTCCTTGATCACAACTTCTGAACACTCTCCAAAGTAATCCTGTAAACAAAAATAAGTGTTACACTGACAAGGGGCATCATACATGAGTAGTTTTATGTTGTTTTTTTTAAATCATACACAGCATGTGAAATATACTTGATGTTAAACTATATTGTTGCAGGAGTAACTGTTTAATGGTCTGCAAAGAAAATTATGCATCTATGGTAGGGCTGGGCGATATGGACCAAAAGTCATATCTCGATATTTTCTAGCTAAATGGCGATACTCGATGTAAATCGATATTTTTTATGTGCCATAATTGGGGTTTCCCCCAAATCATTATAGCGTAGCATCTCTGTTAGCATCTCTGTTAGCTTCATTTTTTTCTGAGGCAAACCCTTAAAAAAAACATTCAGTTTTAATACAAAGCCTCGTGCCAAATGTCACACAGGTTCCTTTATTACCAGAGGTCTGCACAATATCAAAATGTATAAAACAAATGAAATAAAAATAAACTGCCTGCATATATAGAATAAAAATGCTTCTTGAATAAAATAAAACAAATATCCCTTTCCTGCATAACAATTAAATTAAAATACACTGTGCAATTAATACAATGTAGACAGTAACAGGCAGACTTTTCCACTGAGGTTGACAGTTGTGCAAATAACAAAACATTTGTGCAAATCTCAAATAAAACATTCAAGTCAATTTGTCACAAAATAAGCTATATCAAAATCATAAAAAAAATATATATATATATTTTTTTTTTTAAATTGATATAAACGATATTGTCTTGTACCATATCGCATTTGAAAATATATCGATATATATTAAAATCTCAATATATCGCCCAGCCCTAATCTATGGATCAACCTGCAGAGTTCAAGACTTCCACTTTAATTTTCAACATAACACACATAAACACAACATACCCATAAAAGCACAGCCACTACCTCTGATATCTCGTTGATATTGAAGAATTCTTCTTTTATAAAGGCCATGCCTATTACTCTGTCTTTCTTTGTGGTAAAATGTGTGCTTCACTGTTATTTGTGACCTCAATGGGATTGTTTCTGGTATAATTGCTTTCTGTACTGAGGCCAGTATCACATGGAGCACAGCCTAGTCCTGCAAAACATCATTTCTAACTCTGACATTGGCTGAAGTTAGGCCAAATGTGTAAAATGAGGTTCGGTCAGGGTTACCATGTCCACACTGAATGAAAGTCAATGCAGTTATTCAAAATGATAGCTGCGCAAGTTTGTGTGTAAATGTCCATGTGTTGTTCTAGAGCAAAGAGTGTTAGGTAAATACCACAGATTAGATTAAAAGCCCCAGGTTTATAAGTAAAGACTTACATCCTTTACAACCTAGGGGGATAAAGTCCGCATAACGGTCACAGATTTTGTAGACATGTGATCCTCTGCAGCAGACAGCGGGTAAAGTGAAGTTTGTTAAATTCTCAAGCTAGAAAAAGTCCACGTTAGAGTACTCAAAATCTGCCGGTAGCGCACATTTTACATCCAAGTGGAAAAATCAACACCATCAGGTCAAATCCCACCTGGAATGTGTCTGCCACTCTGTGCAGGAACTCAATGACGAAGAGCGGGGGGACCTCAGTCTGGACGACAGACAGGAAGACAATCTTGCCCCTGAATATAGAGATGAGATAGTGGTGTGGGGTCTGCAAAACGGGGGGCACATTTTCCGGGTCCGCCACCTTCTCCTTCACCTCAAAAAAGTAATCACACACGCTCCGGCTGATGACACTCTTCCAGTGTTTCTCCAGGAAGATATCTCCCGAGTGATTAATCAGGAACAGGCTGTGGATCATCTCAGCTGCAACAATGAGGAGATTGTTGCTGTTAATGCATGACATGGACACAGACTGGAAGAAACCACAACAGCTGCTTTATAAGCATAACCCACTATCACTCAAAACAATGCAATGTATGTGTTACACGTAGTACTCGAGTTGAGGGGGGATGAGGGGGGATGACATCCCCCCTGAAATAGAAAACAGTCAAAATCATCCCCCCTGTAAAACTGCCATCCCCCCTTTCCATCCTTTATGTCATTTCATCAATGAATGTGGTTTTACTGCTATTTCAACATTTAGAGTCATCACCAGAAAAATAACACCAGAAAAATAACTTATTTGACAATTTTCACCTGTTTCAAGTAAATTTTAACTTGAAATAAGTAGAAAAATCTGCCAGTGGGACAAGATTTATCTTCTCAAAAATCTTGTTCCACTGGCAGATTTTTCGACTTATTTCAAGTGAAAATCTACTTGAAACAGGTGAAAATTTTTGTTTTTTCCAGTGATGAGTCTTGTTTCAAGTGTAAAGAGATTTTTTTTTACTAAAACGAGACATTTTAACTATAAATAAGACAAATATTCTTGTTAAGATTTTGAGTTTTTGCAGTGATCCATTTTACTTATCCTGTGAAGGAAAGAGGCATATTGATAAGTTCAGAAAACTGTTTTTTATTGTTGTGTTTTGATGTATTTGATGTAAGCCCAGTGGATATTGCTTACAGAAGGCTGCATTTAACTGCTGCTATGTCATTCCTGCAGTATTTCTGCAGCTGTTTTGGTCACTGCTAGTATTTGTAATATATTATATTATTTGTAATCAGCACAAATTATCTGTCCCCATATGACAAAATCCACCATCCCCCCTGATTTTTTTTACAACTCGAGTACTGGTTACACTTCAGTATTTGTTGGAAAAATGTATCTCCTGAAAACCTGCACAATAACTGTAACTTCACTACCTGGCTACTAATCAAACATATTAACCAAATTACAAGGAAAATTAATGAACTAGAAGGTTGAAAGCGCCACAGACACACAATAACTGCATATAGAAACAGGGGCAAAGTTTGGCATCTTGTTCCTTGTTTTAGTTTTTTACCTGAGTTGACTGCTGCAACAAAACTAATGTCGATTTGGCAGAAGGAGTCTCTGAGGGGACGCCTGAACAACTCTGCACACGTAAACACAACGAAGTCCCCGATAAAACCCTCCAAACAACGACACTCGAGCCCGGGGAGTATTAGTGAAGTGCTGGAATCTGTCCTGGGATGTTAAAAGCGTTAACAATCCTCGCCTTAACTCTTGCGACCCTTTCGATTGAAAGTTTCGCTCTTTTTACTCAGGCGGGCTTTACGGGCAGCTACACTTAAAGGTCTGGGGGTTTTCTTACTCTGCGTACGGACTTGCAGGCATCCAATGAATAATTGAACACAATTTATAAACAAAGACACACGTTTATACATATGGAGGATTTTTTGTGCCAAAATTAAATAAATAAATACATCATTAATTAATTAAAATGGGAATTAAATATATCATTAATTAATTAAATGTGTCATTAACTAATTAAAATTAGAATGAAATATGTCATTTATTAATTAAAATACAATTCATTTTAAGTAAAAATATATATTTATTATTTCAGCATTTAATTAATTAATGACACATTTAATTAATGATTTCTTGTTGCGTGTGAATCATGAAATGTAAAACTGCATTTAATTAATTAATGATACATTTAATTAATTAATGATATATTTCATTCCCATTTTAATTAATTAATGATGTATTTATTTATTTAATTTTGGCACAAAAAATCCTCAATATATACAAAGGAGGAAATGCAATACAATATAAGGAAATAGAACATAATTTGGGAGGTATCATGAACAAGAGACATACACACAAACAATAGGGTAAAGGCAAGGCAAGTTTATTTGTATAGCACAATTCAATATAAGGTAATTCAAAAATCTTTACATCAACATTAAAAGCGGCAATACACAATTAAACAGTAAATAAACTGTTTATAAAACAGTTTATGGAACAATCTGAATAAAGAAAACAAAGAATCCAATTTAAACATTACATTCAAAAGAACAATTAAAGCCTGTATGTATAGACGGCGGTAATTTTATTTTGTTTTAGTTTTTTATTCACTTAGTTGTTGTTTTTTTTTATTTTTAATTTATGTTATTTGTGAAGTTATTTCTTGGAAAAAGGGGCAGATCAGATAAGATTACTCTTCTTTCTGCTCCCTTTTCATTCACAATTTGTATTGTGTAACATTTGTATTTGTATTGAATTGTTTTGTTTTTTTAATGAAATAAAGAATAAATGAAATGAAAAATCGTAAAAAACACAAGTTGTCAAAGAGTAAGGGCAGTAGAGTACAGCAGGTAAGTATTTACTTTAAGAAAACGCATCAGTAAACAGTAATGTTTTTAGTCCTGATTTAAAGGAGCTGACAGTTTGAGATCTACAGTAAACATAAATAAAATTAATAACAAAAACAGCAAGTTATTTTAAGGGAAATAGCACCGACATTTTTGCACATGTATATTAAGATATCAAGTGTTAAGGTATGAAATTCTTTGTTTTGTTGTTTTGTTTTCTTATCTTCTCTTGAATTGTTGTTTTTTTACATGTACAAAATAAATCCAATCAAATCAAATCAAAAGAATTTCAGGGAGAGATTCAAATAAAAGGTACTTTGATATATCAGCTAATAATTAGTTATTTGACTTAATTGCTTTTACAGAGACAAAAAAAACGTTGGAAATCATTTAAAAAACATCGTAAAGAGGGCTTCATTTTTCTCCACTTACAACAGTGTACCGGTATATGATATTTAGCCAGTAAAAGAAGGATATTAACCAAGAGAGACACTGATTTGTCAATTGTATCTATGTAAAAAATAATATTTGAGATTTCTAATTTTGGGATGTCGTTCATTTTTAAAGATAGCCAATTTCTAATTTCATGCCAAAACATTTGTGAGACAGGACACAATAGAAACGTATGATCAAGTGATTCTTCAAGGAATAACCTGTCTTATGATTTCATAGTAATTGCAAAGGAAAGTGGCAGCCAAATGCTGCAAATCAAAATCTTTTATTAGCTGATCACATAAAAAAAAAAAAACAACAACAAAAAAAACAGTGATGAGCCTCTATTAGGCAAAAGAGTTGGGAATTTACTAGTCTGGATCATTCAAGTGTTAGTTAATGCAATGCTAAGGAGGAAGGTTTTCAGTAATGATCCGACAAAAACCATTGCTGCTCAGGTTTTAACACTGTTTTCGAATCATATCAAGTCAATGATTTTATTCGAGAAAGACTATTCACAAGTGCAAAACATTCAAGACCATTGCCAATCTTCAAAAATGCTGACATCCCAGCAAATTCACCCCAAGGTCAGACCATGTAATACTCTGAGAAGTTGTAAAACACCCATTAGTTACACTTCACCCCACAGGCTTCAGATACAATAGATATGTTAAGGTTTATGACAGCACAAGTAAGAAAAGATAACACAGGTATGTCTTGTTTAAAAAGGTTTCCAGGAAAAAGCGTCTTCTCTCTGTAAAGAACATAGTCAAGGGCGAAACTTTAGTTTCAGAGGTGGGGGGGACACAAGTAGGAACGGTAAATTTGTGCGTGTAGCTGTAGCATGGATGTGCAGTGTGGCTTTGTAAGAATATGTGTGTGTGAATGCGAACAATCAAACAATTTTAATATGGATTTACTTTTTTAGACACCTTTTAACTGCGTCGATATAACGCAGAACCATAAATCAGCCTTGAGCAGTACTGAGGGGAGAGGGGAGGACGGAGGAGGGGGAGCGGGGCTGCCGTGCCGTCTTTGCATCGTCTTCGTACAGGGTGTCTTGATGATTTGCAATTACAGGCTGAGCCTACCGTTAGTTTTTAAACTGTAAAAAGTGGGGGGGACAAAAACATGATTTTGAAAAGAGGGGGGGACATGTCCCCCCTGTTCCCAGTGGAAATTGCGCCCTTGAACATAGTAACATGGCTCAGGTTTGCAAAGCTGCATCTGAGTAAACCACAAAACTTGACAAAAGACATAAAGTCATGATGCACAATGCCATATTTGGCAATAATTAAACCAAGCATGTCAACACAAACACACTAACTGTCACACATGATAGGAGAGGGGTGATAATTTGGCTTGTCTTGCAGCTACAGAATCTTGAAGTTACTGATTAAAGCATGTCCTCTTCTCTATACCGAAGTATTCCATATATACATATATATATATATATATATGCGATGATATCTCAGTATATATATATATATATATATATATATATATGTATATATGGAATACTTCGGTATAGAGAAGAGGACATGCTTTAATCAGTAACTTCAAGATGTTGCTGCTAATGGTGGTTCTACAA